>NC_132873.1:31734510-32039504 GCF_048164855.1 Canis lupus baileyi
AGTTTCCATGAATCTTTTTAATTCTTCCTTAATTTCCTGGTTGACCCTTTTATCTTTTAGCAGGATGGTCCTTAACCTCCATGTGTTTGAGGTCCTTCCAAACTTCTTGTTGTGATTTAGTTCTAATTTCAAGGCATTATGGTCCGAGAATATGCAGGGGACAATCCCAATCTTTTGGTATCGGTTCAGACCCGATTTGTGACCCAATATGTGGTCTATTCTGGAGAAAGTTCCATGTGCGCTTGAGAAGAATGTGTATTCAGTTGAGTTTGGATGTAAAGTTCTGTAGATATCTGTGAAATCCATCTGGTCCAGTGTATCATTTAAAGCTCTCGTTTCTTTGGAGATGTTTTGCTTAGAAGACCTATCGAGTATAGAAAGAGCTAGATTGAAGTCACCAAGTATAAGTGTATTATTATCTAAGTATTTCTTCACTTTGGTTAATAATTGATTTATATATTTGGCAGCTCCCACATTCGGAGCATATATATTGAGGATTGTTAAGTCCTCTTGTTGAATAGATCCTTTAAGTATGATATAGTGTCCCTCTTCATCTCTCACTACAGTCTTTGGGGTAAATTTTAGTTTATCTGATATAAGGATGGCTACCCCTGCTTTCTTTTGAGGACCATTCGAATGGTAAATGGTTCTCCAACCTTTTATTTTCAGGCTGTAGGTGTCCTTCTGTCTAAAATGAGTCTCTTGTAGACAGCAAATAGATGGGTCCTGCTTTTTTATCCAGTCTGAAACCCTGCGCCTTTTGATGGGGTCATTAAGCCCGTTCACATTCAGAGTTACTATTGAGAGATATGAGTTTAGTGTCATCATGATATCTATTCAGTCTTTGTTTTTGTGGACTGTTCCACTGAACTTCTTCTTAAAGGGGAATTTTAAGAGGCCCCCTTAAAATTTCTTGCAGAGCTGGTTTGGAGGTCACATATTCTTTCAGTTCCTGCCTGTCTTGGAAGCTCTTTATCTCTCCTTCCATTTTGAATGAGAGCCTTGCTGGATAAAGTATTCTTGGTTGCATGTTCTTCTCATTTAGGACCCTGAATATATCCTGCCAGCCCTTTCTGGCCTGCCAGGTCTCTGTGGAGAGGTCTGCTGTTACCCTAATACTCCTCCCCATAAAAGTCAGGGATTTCTTGTCTCTTGCTGCTTTAAGGATCTTCTCCTTATCTTTGGAATTTGCAAGCTTCACAATTAAATGTCGAGGTGTTGAACGGTTTTTATTGATTTTAGGGGGGGATCTCTCTATTTCCTGGATCTGAATGCCTGTTTCCCTTCCCAGATTAGGAAAGTTTTCAGCTAGAATTTGTTCAAATACATATTCTGGCCCTCTGTCCCTTTCGGCGCCCTCGGGAACCCCAATTAAACGTAGGTTTTTCTTCCTCAGGCTGTCGTTTATTTCCCTTAATCTATCTTCATGGTCTTTTAATTGTTTGTCTCTTTTTTCCTCAGTTTCCCTCTTTGCTATCAACTTGTCTTCTAGGTCACTCACTCGTTCTTCCACCTCGTTAACCCTCGTCGTTAGGACTTCTAGTTTGGATTGCATCTCATTCAATTGATTTTTAATTTCTGCCTGATTAGCTCTAAATTCTGCAGTCATGAAGTCTCTTGAGTCCTTTATACTTTTTTCTAGAGCCACCAGTAGCTGTATAATAGTGCTTCTGAATTGGCTTTCTGACATTGAATTGTAATCCAGATTTTGTAACTCTGTGGGAGAGAGGACTGTTTCTGATTCTTTCTTTTGAGGTGAGGTTTTCCTTCTAGTCATTTTGCTCAGTGCAGAGTGGCCAAAAGCAAGTTGTATTGGGAAAAAGAGAAAAAGAGAGGAGAGAAAGAAGGAAAGAAAAGAGAAAGAGAAAAAAAAAGGGAAGAAAAAGAAAAAAAAAACGAAAAAAAAAAGAAGAAAAAGAAAGAAAAAGAAAGGAGAAAAAAAAGGGGGTGGGGGAAGGAAACAAATCAAAAAGCAAAACAAAACAAAAACAAAAACAAAAACAAACAAACAAAAAAAGAACCACCGGGGAGTATCTTCTGATTCTGTGTACTTTAAGTCCCTTGGCTTCTCCTGGAAGTTGTCCGTCTAGCTGGTGTTCTGGGGGAGGGGCCTGTTGTGCTGATTTTCAGGTGTTAGCAGTTGGGGGAGCTGCTGTGCCCCTGCCTGGTGCAGGGCTCGGTGGGGGTTGTTTACCCCGTAAGGCCGCAGGAGGAACAGCCCCAGTGGCGGGGCAGCTCTGGAGCCCTGGATTCAGCTCCGGCAGGAACTCCGTCTGCAGGGCCTGGAGGCTCCGGGGCGGGGCCGCTGATCTGCTCAGCTGGGGCAGGAGCGTCCTTGCTGTCCTGGGCCCTCCCGGCCTCTGCCTGTCCCGGGGGAGGCGGGATCCTGGGCTGTGTCCCGGCGCCCTGTGCTCCGGAGCCTGCGCTGTTGGATTCGCGCTCCCGGGCCGCGCAGCCCCCTCCGCGGAGCCGCCGCCCAAGTCCCTCCGAGCTGCTCCTGGAACCGCGCAGCCCCCTCTGCACGGAGCCTCTTCCTCTGCCCGAGACCCTCCGAGCTGCTCCCGGGGCGGCGCAGCCCCCTCCGTGGAGCCGCTGCCCGAGCCCCTTCAGCTGCTCCGGGTCCCGCCGGGTCCCGCCGTGCGCGCTGCAGCCCTTAGGGAGCTCGGCGCACTCTCCTGGGCGCGCAGTTGCTGTTACTGTCCCCGGGAGCCCGAGGGCATCCCCGCCCTCCTGGGTCCTGCTCCAACTCTCCGCGAGCCCCTTTCCGCCCGGGAAGGTCGGTGCAGCTCCTGCGTCTCCGGGACGGGGCTCTCCTGTCCTGGGGACACTCGCCCCGGCCTCAGCCCGGCTCCTCGCGGGGCCCCTCCCCCTTGGAGGCCTTTGTTTCTTTCTTTTTCCCCGTCTTCCTACCTTGATAGAAGCGCGAACTCTTCTCACTGTAGCATTCCAGCTGGTCTCTCTTTAAATCTCAGGCCGAATTCATAGATTTTCAGGATAATTTGAAGGTTTTCTAGGTAGTTTGGTGGAGACAGGTGATTTGGAGACCCTACTCATCCGCCATCTTGCTCCTCCCACCATCCTAACTCTTAACACTGACCAATACCCTTATGCCTCACCTAACCTCTAATTCGTAACCATAAGCATAATCACTAACCCCTAACATCTAACCTAAGGCTAACCACCAACTTCCTCCCCTCCCCTAACCCTACCATTCATTCTACCCTTTCACTTACACTGTGGTTCTGAGGAGTCCCTTCTGATATGGACGTGGCCCCCAATGAGTCCTCCAGATTCCTCCAAGGGTTCCTGAGGAAGCCGGGCTCCTGTGAGTGCGGACGTGGCCCCACGTGTTCCTGAGTCATAGTCAGCGGGTCCTGAGGACTCTGGGTCTCCTGTCACTGTGGACTATGCCTCATATCCTCTGCAAGCCTCACAGCAGGTCCTCAGGAGGCCGGGGGCTCCTGTCAGCCTGGACATGGCCTCACGTCCCCCAGAAATCTCACCGCAGGTCCTGAGGAGGCTGTGGGCTCCTGTCAGCATACACGCAGCCCCTTATGTCCCGAAGCCAAAGTGCAGGTCCTGAGGAAGACAGGGTTCCTGTCAGGATTGACGTGGTCCCACATTTTCCTCAAGCCTCACCATAAGACCTGAGGAGGCTGGGGGCTCCTGTCAGCATGGACGTGGCCTCAAATCTTCCCAAAACTTCACAGTGTGTCCTGACGAGGCTGGAGACTCCTGTCACTGTGGATGCGGCACCCACAGTTTTCTTAGGCCTCACCACAGGTCCTGACAAAGCTGGGGTCTTCTGTCCACATGGACGCATCCACATATTTCCCCATGTCTACACCAGGGGTCCTGAGGAAGTCAGCGTCCTGTTGTGTCCATGTGGCCCAAAGTCCTCCTGAAGCGTAGCCGAGGGTTCGAGGAGGCCAGGGCTCCTGTAACCATGAATGCAGCCCCCTGCTTCCAGAAGCCTCAACTTATGTCTGCAGGGGCCCGGGAGCTCCTGCCAGAGTGAACGCGTTGCCACATCTTCCTGAAGCCTCCCCACAGTTCCTGAGGCTGCTCAGGGGCGCCTGTCAGCGTGAATGTGGGCCCACAATTTCCTGAAACCTCCCCGCCAGTCCTGAAGTGCTCAGGGCTCCTGTCACCGTGAATGTGGGCCCATATCTTCCTGAAGCCTCCCCGCGGGTCCTGAGGCGGCCCAGGGGCTCCTGTCAGGGTGGATGCGGGCCCACATCTTCCTAAGGTCTCAACGCGGGTCCTGAGGAGACCTCGGTTCTTGTCAGCATGAATGTGGCCCAATTTCCCCCTGAAGACTCCCCGCGGGTCCTGAGGAGGCTGCAGCTCATCAGCATAGATGCGTCCCCATGTCTTCTGCAGGCCTCCCCAGCACAGGCTGGCTCCTGTTAGTGCAGGCAGAGGAGGCCTACTGCACATGCGTGCCCCATGGGAAGGGCCTGGGCTCAGGCGCCCCCTGCGGGATGCTCTGGTGCTACAGGAGACTGTGCAGGAGGCAGAAGGTGCTCTATGGGCCGCACCTGCCTCCTTTCAGGCTCCAGCTGGGGCCTCTTTGCTTCTGAAACATCTCACTGAAAAGGAGCCCAACACCCGGCTTCCCAGAAATACTTAAGGACAAGGAATTGGAGCCCACAGGACGTGAAATGAAATGTGGACCAGACTTTTACCACGTCCTGCAAAACTCATTCAATCCTCTTCCACTGTGGGCGGGACCGCGGGTTGGTGCAGCCACCCTGGAAACAGTGTGGAGGCCCCTCAGGAAGTTACAAATAGAGCCTCCCTGCGACCAGCAGGTGAACGGCCTGGAGCTCACTCCGAAGATACAGATGCAGTGAGACTTGGGACACCTGCACCCCAATGTCCACAGCAGCTGGGTCCACAGTAGCCACACTGTGGGAGGAGCCTCGGTACCCTCTGCCAGATGATGGATAAAGAGGATGGGAGATAGATGATGGTCATAGAGAGAGGAATGGTACTCAGCTATCATAGAGAAGGAAATCTTTTATTTGCAATAATGTGGATAGAACTAAAGGGATCATGTTAAGTGAAGTAAGTCACTCGGGAAAGAGAATGACCGTGTGGTTTCATTCATAGGTGGAATTAAAGAAGCAAAGCAGATGAACAACTGTGAAGGGAAGGAAAAACAAATAAGATGAAAACAGATGCAGGAAATACAGACCCTTAATGATAGGAAACAAACTGAGGGTAGCTGGAGGGGGCAGATAACAGGGGACAGGCATGAAGGAGGGCACGTGATGTCTCGAGCACTGTTGTTATCTCCAACTGATGAATCCCAGAATTCTTCCTCTGAAAGTATAATACACTATACGTTAATTAATTGGGTTTAAATTAAGTTAAAAAAAATCAGTTCTTTCAGAGCACATTTCCTTCTGGACTCTCTATTTTGCTCATTCAGCTTATGCTGGGACCACCCTCCGTGGGTCTGGTTTGTCTACGTAGGCTCCACGCCTCATCCTTGGCCCAGCATAGGGCTAGAACTCACAACCCCTGAGATCAGGACCGGAGGTGAGGTCAGAATTCGGATGCTTAACCGACGGAGCCAGCCAGGAGCCTGAGAACCACACTGCTTTATCTCTGTGACATCTTTTGAAATAGGAAAGTGCTGCATCCCACTCTGTCATGCTTCTCCAATACTGATTTGCTGTCCGGGGTCATTTGTTGTGGGGGTTGGATGTTATGGTTTTTTTTTCCTATTTCTAACATCTGCCACCATGATTTTGATAGAAATGACATTGAAACTGAGGGTGGCTTCAGGAACAGCGGACATTTTCACAAGCTGAGGCTCCCACCCCACAAGCCCAGGACGGCCTCCCAGAGTCTGGTTTGGCTCAGTGCACAAGTCTTGTGCTCCTTTGGTTCAGTCTCATTATTTATTTTCCTTGATGCTCCTGAGAAGGGCGTCACATCCTTCATTTCCTTCCTGAGTGCTGATAGTCAGGACACAGCAAGGCTACTCTGCTCTGTAGGGTCAGTTTGTGTCCCGTGACTTTTGAACTCACTCCTTAATTCTAACAGGATTTGGTGGAGGCTCTCGGGTTTCTCATTTCTAGTACCTCTTCTTCAGCATATAGGGACAGTGTGACGTCCCCCTTCCAGGTGTGGAACATTTGCTGTTTAAAGCTTAATGTTCTAGAAAGCCCCACAATTGAATCAAAACTGAGCCCAGGCCAAGGGCAGGAAGCCCATATTAGAATGAGAACAGGGCTCAATTCCCTTGAAGGCCCCATATCAAAATGTAAACAGAACTTGAGGAATTGCTTCTGCCCTTCTGGAGGTCCCCGAGACCAGTCCTTAAAACTAAGCTAAAACCCACCACAGGGTCCAAGTCCCTGCTCTGCTGTGTCGGGTATACTTGGATACAAGATCGAGCTTGTAAATAATTCCTGGTGTGTTTGCATCGGAATCGGCTTCTTGGTGGTTTCTCATATTCGCAATCTTGGGCACAACAGTCTGAGATAAAAAACAAAACCAAAGAAACTCGGACACAGACAGAGTGAAAACAGGGTTCTGAGAGAAGCGGCAGAGACCCAGGGGCTTGGCGGCTCCTTTGGTTCCTGCAGCCTGCAGACTGGGGGGCGGAATCCTCAGCCCCAGAGCCAGAGGACCCAGCGTCCCCACCCGCATTCCCCCATCAAGGCCAAGTCTCAGGGAGCAGCACAGCGCCGCCCGCTGGAGCCCAGAGATGCTGACGCCCACCCTGTCTCTGATCCCCGCAGGTGCTTATCCCAGGCAGATGTGCATCTGACAATCTGCACCACATCCCATCCCCAGACCCCACACAGACCACTCGCTTCCACCAAGTTGTCAGACCACAGAGGCTGCAGAGCTTCAGCTCTGCCTGGAAAGTATGGTCTAGATTCCTTTGTACTTTGTGCTTTATTTTCATTTATTTTCTTTGATTCTTTTATATTAATTGCCTTACTTTAATTTTTATGTATGTACCTTATAAATTTCTTATTTTCACTTTCATAGTATTTTAATTGTTTCTTTTTTTAATTTTTTCAATTTATTTATGATAATCACAAACAGAGAGAAAGAGAGAGAGAGAGAGAGAGAGGTAGAGACACAGGCAGAGGGAGAAGCAGGCTCCAGCCCTGGGAGCCTGATATGGGATTTGATCCAGAGTCTACAGGATCGTGCCCTAGGCCAAAGGCAGGCACTAAACTGCTGTGCCACCAGGGATCACTTTAATTGTTTCTATTTTGGGAGTTAGTATCTTTTAACAAGCAGTCCAAAATAATCTGTTGGTTTTTTTGTTTTTGGGGGGGAGGAGGGCAGTTGTTATTGTTTTTCTTGAATTTCTTTTTCTTCCTTCTTTCTTTTCTGGAAAAAATAATGAGATGGAGAAATTCACCTCCATAAAATAACATGAGGTTCTAATCACAGCCAGGAAGTTCATCAATACACATATATGATGTCTAACTACAGTTTAAAACAATGATTATAAAGATAGCACCTGGGCTGGATAAAGAGCAGAGAAGAAAACTAGAGAAACATTTACTGTAGAAATAACAGAATGAAAATCTAGTAAGGCCAATGTTAAAAATGCTATAACTGAGATGCAGTCCCAAGTGGAAACCTTAAAAACAAGACAGGTTATGGACCACAGAGACAGATGTAGGGAAGTCAGCCACTTATTAAAACAATAACATTCATACCATAGGAGACTCAGAAGATGAAGAGAGAGAAAAGGTGGGAATTGCTTAGACATTAGAAACGACAAATTCCCACCATGTACTTCAAGGTGGATGGAACTGGAAGGTATTATGCTGAGTGAAGTAAGTCAATCAGAGGACAAACATTGTATGTTCTCATTCATTTGGGGAATATAGATAATAGTGAAAGGGAATATAAGGGAAGGGAGAAGAAATGAGTGGGAAATATCAGAAAGGGAGACAGAGCATAAAGACTCCTAACTCAGGGAAATGAACTAGGGGTGATGGAAGGGGAAGATGGCGAGCGGTGGGGGTGAATGGGTTATGGGCACTGAAGGGGGCACTTGACAGGATGAGCAGTGGGTGTTATTCTGTATGTTGGCAAATTGACACCAATAAAATATAAAATTATTATTAAAAATAAAGGAAGAAAGAAAGAAAGAAAGAAAGAAAGAAAGAAAGAAAGAAAGAAAGAAAGAAAGAAAGAAAAAGAAAGAAGAAAGAAAGAAAGAGTGGCACCTGTGTGGCTCTGTCAGTTAAGCTTTTCCCTTAGGCTCAGATCATGATCCAGGTCCCAAGGAAGGCCCCCTGTTCAGCAGGAAACCTGCTTCTCCCTCTCCCTCTGCCCCTCTCGTTCATGCTTTATCTCTCCTCTCTCTCTCAAATAAATAGAAAACATCTTTCAAAAATAAACAAACAAACAAACCCACAAGGAAGAGAAATCGCCCATTTAGAAGAATTTCAAACAATTTGTGAAGACATTCCAGCCTCAAGTTCATGGGCATAGCTTCCCACTCTTAAGTGTGGAATACACATAGTAACTTCCTACTACCAAACATAATATGAAAAACTTAAAATATTGATAATATAATAATAATAATAATAATTAATAATAATAATAATCAGTTTACTATGGAGAAAGCTGACAAACACTACCTCAGCAAGATGATCAGATCGATACCAAGACTGATAAATCATGTTGATAGTATCTATCCTTTATATGATATAATGAAAATGGCAGTATATCTCTGTATATAATCCACAACAACAGTTCAGTCATGAGATAAACAACAGACATGTCCCAGCTGAGGGAAATTTTACAAAATACTCTACTTCTCAAAGTGTTCCAGTTCAACAAAAAAAAGGAAAGGCTGAAAGACTGTCACAATCCAGAGGAGCCTAAGGAAACATGAGGACAAATGGAATGTGATATGAGGGATGGAAACTTAGCAAAAACTAAGGAAATCTGTATAAAGTATGGTCTTTGTTTTCGTTTTTGTTTTTGTTTTTTGTTTTTTGTTTTTGGTCTTTGTTTAAAACGAATTTTTTAATATTGATTCATTAGCTAATATTTGTACCATACTAATATAAGATATCAATAATTGGAGAAATTGAGTGCAAGTGCATGCGAATGCTCTGTACTATCTTCTCAATTTCCCTATAAATCTTTGTTTTTTCCTAATAAATAAGATTTATTTTGAAAATTGACTTGAATGAGGCTCCAAATGTGAAGACATTTTTAGAATAGTTGAATTAACTTTTGCCTTATTCTTAAAGAGTTCCTTTGATGGAAACAAAGTAAGAATTTTAGATCAGAAGGAAAGAAAAACACTTATGAACACGTACAATGCCTCCTCAACCTGAAAAGCAGGAGCCGATAATAAATAGCAAAAATCAGATAAAAATACTTCTATTATAATAGACACCATATTGCAAGTGCATTTAAAATTAGCAGCGCATAACATTTATTTCCTTGACATTTGTCTTCCAAAGAGTTCAAAGTGTTTCAGTGTCAGTTGAAACAGGGGAAGAATCTCAGGGAAGAATCCTTCACATAATAATAGGACCATTGGTAATAATGTCTCTCAGTTCATTCCAAATCCATAAAGATGCATTTCCTGATGAGTGAGCTGTGAAGAAAGAGATGAGAAACCCTCATCTCTCTGAATTACTTGTGTCAGAATATTTTCACCATAGTACCACGGATAGTAAATTATCCTTATTAACACGAAGTATGTCTCAGATTGGAATCTGAGCAATCAGATGGGCAGAGAAAAATTGCTTTGACTTGCTCTTCATCTTTTAAAGACAAAGGAGAGCTTCTCTATGTACAAAGTCAGTTGTCAAGATAGCCTTAGGGAATAAGAGTCTGCAGCATGGAATCCTGCTGCGCAGCTGGGAAGCCTGCACCCCAGGTCTTCCTGATCCCAAATCCCTGGGCCTGTCCCCCAACAGACACTGCCATGCTGAGGTCATTTGCAATTGCTCTCTTAGGAGCTCTGGGGAAGGGGGAAGGAGATAGTTAGGATGGAACGGGAAGCATGGAGGCCAAGAAAATTAAGGCCGTTCCAATTTAAATTCAGTGTTAGCCCAAGTCCACCCATCCCAGGTCCCTGTGAAAAAGAGCTGAAATTTACATTACTTCAGTTACAGGAAAAAAACAAAGTTTACAGCTTAATGATCTAGAAAGCCCCACAATAGAATCAAAACTGAGCCCAGGCCAAGGACAGGAAGCCTCTATTAGAATGAGAACAGAGCTCAATGCCCTTGAATGTCCCATATCAAAATGTAAACAGAACTTGAGGAATTGCTCCAGCCCTTCTGGAGGTCTCTGAGACCAGCCCTTAAAACTAAGCTAAAACCCGCCTCGGGATCCAAGTCCCTGCTCCACTCTGTTGGGTATACTTGGACACAAGCTCGAGCTTGTAAATAAACGCACGTGTGTTTGAATCAGTGTCGGCTTCTCCGTGGTTTCTTGGATTCGCAGTCTTGGGCACAACACTCTGAGATAAAAAAACAAAACCAAAAGAAGCTCGGACACAGGAAGAGTAAACGCAGGTTTCTGAGAGAATCAGCGAGACCCGGGGGCTTGGGGGCTCTTCTGTGGAGGCCCATGCAGACTGGGGGACCAGATGCTCAGCTCCAGAGCCAGAGGACCCAGAGACCCCACCTGCATCCCGCCCATCAGGCGGAGTCTCAGGGAGCAGCACTGCACCGCCCACTGGAGGCCAGAGGTGCTGACGCCCACCCCACCTCTGACCCCGCTGGTGCATCTACCACCCAAATGTGCACCTGACAATCAGCGCCAGAGCCCATCCCCAGACCCTGCACAGACAACTCATTGCCACCATGTTGTCGGACCACAGAGGATGCAGAGATTCAGCTCTGCCTGGAAAGTAGGATCTAGCTTCCTTTGTACTTTGTGCTTTATTGTCATTTATTTTCTTTGATTTTTTTATTAATTGCCTTATTTTAATTTTTATGTATGTACCTTATATATTTCTTATTTTTGCTTTCATGGTACTTTAATTGTATTTCATATTTGGGGATTTAGAATCTTTTAAAATGCAGGCCAAAATAATCTGGTGTTTTTCTTGGAGAGCAGTTGTTATTGTTTTCCTTGGTTTTTCTTTTTCTTCCCTCTTTCTTTCCTGGAAAAGGTAATGAGGTGGATAAATTCAACTCCATAAAATAACATGAGGTAGTACTCACAGCCAGGAAGTCCATCAATACACATATATGATGTCTAACTACAGTTTAAAACAATGATTATATAGATAGCAGCTGGGCTGGAAAAAGAGTACAGAAGAAAACTAGAGAATCCCTTACTACAGAAATAAAAGAACTAAAATCTAGTCAGGCCAATGTTGAAAATGCTAAAACTGAGATGCAGTCCCAAGTGGAAACCTTAAAAATAAGAAAGGTTATGGACCACAGAGACAGACGTAGGGAAGTCAGCCACTTATTAAAACAATAATATTCATATCTTAGGAGACGCAGAAGATGAAGAGAGAGAACAGGTGGGCCTTGCTCAGCCATTCGAAACAACAAATAACCACCATTTGCTTCAACGTGAATGGAACTGGAAGGTATTATGCTGAGTGAAGTAAGTCCATTGGAGAAGGACAAGCATTGTATGTTCTCATTCATTTGGGGAATATAGATAATAGTGAAAGGGGATATAAGGGAACGGAGAAGAAATGTGTGGGAAATATCAGAAAGGGAGACAGAACATAAAGACTCCTAACTCAGGGAAATGAACTAGGGGTGATGGAAGGGGAGGAGGGCGGGCGGTGGGGGTGAATGGGTGATGGGCATTGAGGGGGGCACTTGATGGATGAACAGTGGGTGTTTTTGTGTATGCTGGCAAATTGAAAACCAATAAAAAATAAAATTATTATTAAAATAAAGGAAAGAAAGAAAGAAATGAATGAAAAAGAAAGAAAGAAAGAAAGAAAGAAAGAAAGAAAGAAAGAAAGAAAGAAAGAAAGAAAAAAGAAAGAGAGAGTGGCACCTGGGTGGTCATTCAGTTAAGCTTCTGCTGTAGGCGCAGATGATGAACCAGGTCCCAAGGCCTGTTTAGCAGGGAACCTGCTTCTCCCTCTCCCTCTGCCACTCTCGTTAAGGCTTTTTCTCCTCTCTCTCTCATATAAATAAATAACATCATTGAAAAAGAAACAAACTCAGAAAGAAGAGAAATCTCCCATGTAGAAGAATTTCAAACAATTCGTGCAGACATACCACACTCAAGTTCATGAGCATAGCTTCAAACTTTTATGTGTGCAATATACATAGTAACATCCTTCTGCAAAATATATTATGAAAAACCTAAAATAATAATGATAATATAATAATAATAATAATAATAATAATAATAATAATTAATAATAAAGAATCACTTAACTACGGAGAAAGATGACAAACAGTACCTCAGCAAGATGATCAGATTGATACCAAGACTGATAAATCATGTTGATAGTATCTATCCTTTATATGATATAATGAAAATGGCAGTATATCTCTGTATATAATCCACAAAAACAGTTCAGTCATGAGATAAACAACAGACATGTCCCAACTGAGGGAAATTTTACAAAATACTCTACTTCTCAAAGTGTTCCAGTTCAACAACAAAAAGGAAAGGCTGAAAGACTGTCACAATCCAGAGGAGCCTAAGAAAACAGGAGGACAAATGGAATGTGATAGGAGGGATGGTAACTTAGCAAAAACTAAGGAAATCTGAATAAAGTATGGTCTTTGGTTAATGCGACTATTTTAATATTGATTCATTAGTTCATATTTGTACTGTACTAATGTAAGATATCAATAATTGGAGAAATAGAGTGCCAGTGCATGCGAATGCTCTGTACTATCTTCTCAATTTCCCTATAAATCTTTGTTTTTTTCCTAATAAATAAGATTTATTTTGAAAATTGACTTAAATGAATCAGGATCCAAGTGTGAAGACATTTTAAGAATCGTTGAATTAACTTTTGCCTTATTCTTAAAGAGTTCCTTCGGTGGGAACAAAGAAATAATTTTATATCAGAAAGAAAGGACAACACTTATGAACACGTATAATGCCTCCTCAACCTGAAAAGCAGGAAAGGATAATAAAAGCAAAAATCAGAAAAAAAATACTTCTATTATAATAGACACCATATTGCAAGTGCAATTAAAATTAGCAATTCATAACATTTATTTCCTGGACATTTGTCTTCCAAAGAGTTCACAGTTTTTCAGTGTCAGTTGAATTAGGGGAAGAATCTCAGGGAAGAATCCTTCACATAATAATAGGACCATTGTAATAATGTTTCTCAGTTCTTTCCAAATCCATAAAGATGCATTCCCTGATGAGTGACTGAGCTGTGAAGAAAGAGATGAGAAAGCATCATCCCTCTGAACTATTTGTGTCAGAATATTTTAAGCATAGTACTACGGATAGTAAATTATCCTTATTACCAGGAAATACATCTCAGATTGGAATCTGAGCAATTAGATGGGCAGAGAAAAAAAACTTAGACTCGCTCCTCATCTTTTAAAGATAAAGGAAAGCTTTTCTATGTACAAAGTCAGTTGTTAAGATAGCCTTAGGGAATAAGAGTCTGCAGCATGGAATCCTGCTGCACAGCTGGGACGCCCACGCCCCAGGTCTTCCTGATCCCAAATCCCTGGGCCTGTCTCCGAACACAGGCTGCCAAGCTGAGGTCATTTGCAATTGCTCTCTTAGGAGCTCCAGGGAAGGGGAAAGAGCTAGATAGGATGGGACTGAACACAAGGAGGCCGAGAAAATGAAGGCCTTTCTACTTTAAGTTCAGTGTTCGAACAAGTCCAGTCATCCCAGGCCCCTGTGAAGAAGACCTGAAATTTACATTACTTCAGTTACAGGAAAAAAACAAAGGTTTACAGCTTAATGGCCAAGAAAGCCCCACAATAAAATGAAACTGAGCCCATGTCAAGGGCTGGAAGCGCCTATTAGAATGAGAGCAGAGCCCAATACCCTTGAAGGCCCCATATCAAAATGTAAACATAACTTGAGGAATTGCTCCAGCCCTTCTGGAGGACCCCGAGACAAGCCCTTAAAACTAAGCTAAAACCCACCTCGGGGTCCACGTCCCTGCTCCGCTGTGTTGGGTGTACTTGGACGCAAGCTGGAGTTTGGAAATCAACCCTTGTGTATTTGCATTGGTGTCAGCTCCTTAGTGGTTTCTCAGATTCGCAAACTTGGGCACAACACCCCCATGTCCCCTCCTACCTTGGCTGAACCCCTATCCCCTCCCACCCAGGGTAACACTCAGTCTCCTCCCTGCCTACAACAGCTGGGCACAGGCCGTCACACAGGTCCCATGAGCACGGTGGGGACTCCCGCCGTCCCTGGCCTCCCAGAGGAAGGAAGGAGGTTTTGGCAGTAGACACTCCCATGGTGGCCCCAGGGATCCATGCCCAGGACAGACAGGTTGGGGTCTGTGTCCCTGATGCCAACTCCTCCTCCCTGGTTTTCCCACAGGAAATGAAGGAGGAGACCCTAGTCTCCTCTAGGGACATCACGCTGGGGGACCTGGACATCAACAGGATGTTCAGCAGTCACGTCATGTTTTGGGACTACTAGGGGGTAGGGTGAGGCTGAGGGGCCCGGGGGATCGGGACCCGGGAGGACCAGGGGCTTCTGGGTAGGGAACACAGGGCTTCAGATCCTGGGGAAGAACAGCAGCGAACAACACAGCGCTCCATGGTAAATTGTTGGGGATGAACACCGTGCCCCCACCCTCGGGGTCTCAGGGATGAGGAGGCCACTAGGACGGGGCCTCCAGGGATTGCCATGTAAGCTGAACCCCAAAGGGGTGAGGGACAGCCCCCTGAAAAGCAGGGGGCTGGTGTGAGGGCCGTGGGGCCAGTAAGGGGACCTGGGGGCAGGGTGCATGGCCGTGACTGGAGGACACACATCGATCTGATGAGGGTCGGACGGGTCAGGGTGATACCCACCCACAGGACTTTATATATTTCTAAATTCTATGCATTCAATTTGAGACAATTTGCAATTTGTAAACATACATAGTATGATGACCCCCAGATAATGCCCCTGGTCCAGCCAGGGCCCTGCACTCACCACAGGGGTCCCCAGGGGCAGGTGTCACAGCATACCCCAGACTGGGGTCGCCTTTATCTGTAGACATCTCCATGTGCATCTTAGAGAAATGGGATGCCCTGTGTCCGCAGGCCCCCCACACCATCCTCCCATTCCCCAGACCCACACCATCCCCTAACATCATCATCCCCTATGGCATAGCCCCTACACCATCCCCCTCACACACTCACAGCCTCACACAATCCCCACCCACACTATACCCCAACACCATCCCCGCTACACCATTCCCCACAACCCACCACCATCATACCCTTGCCCCCACACCATCGACCCCCACACCATCGTCCCTGAGCAAGGACCCAGTGCACCTGCACCCTGTGGGACATGCTCAGACTCCCCGAGGTTCTCTAGATACCCTGCTCACATCAGAAATCCGGGTGTCCCATTGAGTACCCAGCGGTTGCAGGGAGGAGGGAAGGCAGGGAGTCCCGGACAGTGTGTGTGCAGGAGAGTGGTGCAGAAGACACACTGTGCCCTGCCTCCACCCACTGTCCCTCCGGGAGTGCGGCACAACCTGCACAGGACACCAGCCCATAACCCATAGGGACCTGGACTGACTTGGGCCCAGGCTTGTGGGGGCTGGGTTGATTTGAGCCCCCACCAATCCCAACTCAAAGACTAATGGAATCAGGCCCGCATGGCCCTGGCCAACCCTGGATTCTGGCCCCGGGCTGAGCGAGCCCTCTCAAAGTGGATGTGGCCTCCTGGGACCTGGGCGTGCTCCACCGATACAGGTCGCTTATCTAGGGCAGCCCTGGGGATCCCGGGACACATCAGTGTGGGGAGAGGAGGGGTAAGCCGGTGGGCCACACCGGCACCCACACCATGAGGCAGGCTCCTCCAGGTGCTGGGGCCCCAGAGGGTCCGAGGCAGGGGTCCAGCTGCCCTGCGGGGACCCAGCACAGGAGCCCATGATCAGCAGGTCCAGGTCAGCTCTGCTGTCCTCAGAACTGTCACTCAGGCTGAAACCTCAGGACACATGCCACCACCCGGAGTCCACACATGCTCCCAGATGGGGGACTCCAGCACCCGCCCACCCACCCCATGTGATTCTTGCCCCCACATAAAGGACAGAAAGGTCTCCTTCCCCAGGGGAAGACACGCACCTTCGGTTCTGAGCCCATTTGCTGTACAAAGTCAATAAAGTGTTGTGGTGCGAAAATGCACAGCCAGCCCATTTCTGTGTCTCCCAGAACTCTGTGCACAGGGGGTGAAGAGACCCCCAGAGAGGAGGAGGGGACACCACCTAGGCCCCAACCAGCCCCTGCAGGGGCGCCACCAGGCAAACACAGCTGACGTCCCCACGTGCCTTCCCGGGGCGGCCGGACCCACTGCCAGACATGGGAATGTGGCCGAGCCGGAACTTCCAGCTCAGCTGACCCTCCAGCTGAAAGTCACTGCACGAGTGAGCGCCAGTGTGGCCAGGAGAGCCCAGCTAGCTGCCCAGTACCAGCACCAGAAATGATATTCTGTCAACCATTTTGGGGTTTTGGGTGACCCAGCCAGAGGATCCGATAGCTGCACGGGATAGCTGCATGTGATAGACACACACGCACCTCAAAACCAACAAAAGTCGGAATCCCCCCAATGTTGTCAAACAGCAGCCAGATGGTTACATACACTACGCTGTGGTCCCCAATAGGATACATGGAAAACGCTATAAGCCATTACTGCAGAGGTGCTGGAGGCACCGAGATGTGCCTGCTGTGATCCAACAAGGAGTGCAGAGGGGCAGGAAGCGTCCTCCGGAGAGGGGGCCCACCTAGGAAAGAACACTAGGTCCCTGTGAAGGCTACAGAGGGTGAAATCTGTCCTCCTCTCTTTCAGCTTCTGGTTTTCCTCCTAAATGCCATTTTCCTCAATCATATTAGAAAGAATTTATTTTATGTTTTTAAATTTCTCTTTATTGGAGCCCAATTTGTATGAATTCTTTCTTCAGCAAGGGTGTCATTCAGGAGAGAAGGAGAGATAAAGATTTTCCTAGACAGGCAACATATAAAGGAGTTCATGACCACTTAACCAGTCCAGTAGGAATTTTAAGAGGGACTCTTCTAGTGGGGGAAAAAAAAGAGACCAAAAGCAACAAAGACTAGAAAGGACCAGAGAATGTCACCAGAAACACCAACTCTTCTGGTAACAGAAATGCACAAAGTTCATATCTTTGAATAATCACTCTGACTGCTGATAGACTAAATGCTTCAATCAAAAGATATAGGGTATCAGAGTGGCTTAAAAAGCAGGATCCAGGATGCCTGGGTGGCTCAGGGGTTGACCCTCTGCCTTTGACTCAGGGTGTGATCCTGGAGTCTTGGATCGAGTCCCATACTGGGCTCCTGGTGGGGAGCCTGCTTCTCTCTCTGCCTAATTTTCTGCCTCCCTCTCTCTCTCTCTCCCCCTCTCTCTCTCACTATCATAAATAAAATTATTATTAAAAAAACAACATCCATCTGTATGCTGCCTATAAGATGCTCACCTTCGACCTATAGACACCAACAGATTGAAAGTCAGGGGATGGAAAATCACTATGACGCTAATGGATATCAAAAGAAAGCTGGAGGACTCATACTTATATCAGACAAATGAGATTTGAAACCAAAACCTGGGGGACACCTGGTGGCTCAGAGGTTGAGCATCTGCCTTCGGCTCAGGGTGTGATTCTGGGATCCCAGGATCGAGTCCCACATCAGCCTCCCTATGGGGAGCCTGTCTCTCACTCTGCTATGTTCCTTCCTCTGCTTCTCTGTGTAATTCTCATGAATAAATAAATAAATATTTTAAATTTCAAAAAAGAAAGAACAAATACTGTAAGAAGAGATGAAGAAGGGCATAATTTCATTATTAAAAAGACTCTCTGTCATGATCAAACAACTAAATATTTATGCTGCCAACATGGGAGTACCTAAATATAGAAACCACTGTTGGTGGGAATGTGAACTGATGCAGCCACTCTGGAAAACTTTGTGGAGGTTCCTCAATGAGATAAAAATAGACCTTCAAGACAACCCAGAAATTGAACTGTTGGGGAGTTACCCCAAAGATTCAGATGCAATGAAATGCCGGGACACCTGCACCCCGATGCTTATATTAGGAATGTCCACAATAGCCAAACTGTGGAAGGAGCCTCGGTGTCCATCGAAAGTTGAATGAATAAAGAAGATGTGGTTTATGTATACAATGGAATATTACTCAGCCATTAGAAGTGGACTGCTCCCGAGTTACTGTGTGGGATGGATACAGGTTTCCAGAGCTAGCCGCTGCCACTGGCGTTGTTCCTCCTGGGACCTCACGGGGTAAACTAACCGCACTGAGCCCTGCACCAAGCAGGGGACAGAGCAGCTCACGCAAATGCTAACACCTGAAAATCAGCACAATAGGCCCCTCCGCCAGAAGACCAGCTAGACGGACAAGTTCCAGGGGAAGTCAAGGGACTTAAAGTACACAGAAACATAAGATACTCCCCCATGTTATTTTATTATTTCTGATTGCTTCCCCCACCCTTTTTCCCATTTTCTTTCTTTTCTTTCTTTTTTTATTCTCTTTTATCCTTCTTTCTTCCTTTATTCTTTTTCCTTTTTCTCTTTTCTTTCCTTCTTTCTTTCCTCTCTTTTTCTCCTTTTCCCAATTCAATTTCTTTTTGGCCACTAGGCACTCAGGAAAATGACTAGAAGGAAAACCTCACCTCAAAAGAAAGAATCAGAAACAGTTCTCTCTCCCACAGAGTTACAAAATCTGGATTACAACTGAATGTCAGAAAGCCAATTCAGAAGCACTATTATAAAGCTAATGGTGGCTCTAGAAAAAAGCATAAAGGACTCAAGAGACTTCAGGACTGCAAAATTTAGATCCAATCAGGCTGAAATTAAAAATCAATTGAATGCAATGCAATCCAAACTAGAAGTCCTAATGACGAGGGATAACGAGGTGGAAGAACAAGTGAGTGACATAGAACACAAGTTGATGGCAAAGAGGGAAACTGAGGAAAAAAGAGACAGACAATTAAAAGACCAGGAAGACAGATTAAGGGAAACAAACGACAGCCTGAGGAAGCAAAACTTATGTGAAATTGGGGTTCCCAAGTGTGCCAAAATGGACAGAGGGCCAGAATATGTATTTGAACAAATCATAGCTGAAAACATTCCTACTCTGGGAAGGGAAACAGGCATTCAGATCCAGGAAATAGAGAGATTCCGCCCTAAAATCAATAAAAACTGTCCAACACCTCGACATTTAATTGTGAAGCTTTCAAATTCCAAAGATAAAAGGAAGATCCTTAAAGCAGCAAGAGACAAGAAAATACTGACCTTTATGGGGAGGAGCATTAGGGTAACAGCAGACGTCTCCAGAGCGACCTGCAGCCCAGAAAGGGCTGGCAGGATATATTCAGTGTCCTCCATGAGAAGAACATGCAACCAAGAATACTTTATCCAGCAAGGCTCTCATTCAAAATGGAAGGAGAGATAAAGAGCTTCCAAGACAGGCAGGAACTGAAAGAATATGTGACCTCCAAACTAGCTCTGCAAGAAATTTTAAGGGGGACTCTTAAAATTCCCCTTTAAGAAGAAGTTCAGCGGAACAATCCACAAAAACAAGGACTGAATAGATATCATGATGACACTAAACTCATATCTGTTGATAGTAACTCTGAACGTGAACAGGCTTAATGACCCCATCAAAATGCGCAGGGTTTCAGACTGGATAAAAAAGCAGGACCCATCTATAGCTGTCTACAAGAGACTCATATTAGACAGAAGGACACCTACAACCTGAAAATGAAATGTTGGAGAACAATTTACCATTCAAATGGTCCTCAAAAGAAAGCAGGGGTAGCCATCCTTATATCAGATAAACTAAAATTTACCCTGAAGACTGTAGTGAGAGATGAAGAGGGACACTAAATCATACTTAAGGGATCTATCCCACAAGAGGACTTAACAATCCTCAATATATGCCCCGAATGTGGGAGCTCCCAAATATTTAAAGCAATTAATAACCAAAGTGAAGAAATACTTAGATAATAATACACTTATACTTGGTGACTTCAATCTAGCTCTTTCTACCCTCGATATGTCTCTAAGCACAACATCTCCAAAGAAACAAGAGCTTTAAATGATACACTGGACCAGATGGATTTCACAGATATCTACAGAACTTTACATCCAAACTCAACTGAATACACATTCTTCTCAAGTGCACATGGAACTTTCTTCAGAATAGACCACATACTGGGTCATAAATAGGGTCTGAACCAGTACCAAGTGATGGGGATCGTCCCCTGCATATTTTCAGACCATAATGCCTTGAAATTAGAACTAAATCACAACAAGAAGTTTGGAAGGACCTCAAACACGTGGAGGTGAAGGATCAACCTGCTAAAAGATGAAAGGGTCAACCAGGAAATTGAGGAAGAATTAAAAAGATACATGGAAACTAATGAGAATGAACATACAACCGTTCAAATTCTTTGGGATGCAGCAAAAGCAGTCCTAAGGGGGAAATATATCACAATACAAGAATCCATTCAGAAACGGGAAACTACTCAAATACAAAAGCTAACCTTACACATAATGGGGTTAGAGAAAAAAAAGCTGATAGATCCTACACCCAAAGAAGAAGAGAGTTAATTAAAATTCGAGCAGAACTCAAGGAAATCGAGACCAGAAGAACTGTGGAACAGATCAACAGAATGAGGAAATGGTTCTTTGAATGAATTAATAAGATAGATAAACCATTAGCCAACCTTATTAAAAAGAAGAGAGAGAAGACTCAAATTAATAAAATCATGAATGAGAAAGGAGAGATCACTACCAAAACCAAGGAAATACAAATGATTTTAACAACATATTATGAACAGCCATACACCAATAAATTACGCAATGTAGAAGAAATGGACGCATTCCTGGAAAGCCAGAAACTACCAAAACTGGAACAGGAAGAAATAGAAAACCTGAACAGGCCAATAACCAGGGAGGAAATTGAAGCAGTCATCCAAAACCTCCCATGACACAAAAGTCCGGAGCCAGATGGCTTCCCAGGGGAATTCTATCACGTTTAAAGAAGAAAACATACCTATCCTACTAAAGCTGTTTGGAAAGATAGAAAGAGATGGAGTACTTCCAAATTCGTTCTATGAAGCCAGCATCACCTTAACTCCAAAACCAGACAAAGACCCCACCAGAAAGGCGAATTACAGACCAATAGCCCTGATGAACATGGATGCAAAAATTCTCAACAAGATACTAGCCAATAGGATCCCACAATACATTAAGAAAATTATTCACCATGACCAAGTAGGACTTATCCCTGGGACACAAGGCTGGTTCAACACTCATAAAACAATCACTGTGATTCATCATATCAGCAAGAGACAAACCAAGAACCATATGATCCTCTCATTAGATGCAGAGAAAGCATTTGACAAAACAGTGCATCCATTCCTGGTCAAAACACTTCAGAGCGTAGGGATAGAGGGAACATTCCTCGACATCTTACAAGCCATCTAGGAAAAGCCCACAGCAAATATCATTCTCAATGGGGAAGCACTGGGAGCCTTACCCCTAAGATCAGGAACAAGACAGGGATGTCCACTCTGACCACTGCTATTCAAAATAGTACTGGAAGTCCTGCCTCAGCAATCAGACAACAAAAAGAAATAAAGTCATTCAAATAGACAAAGAAGTCAAACTCTCCCTCTTTGCCAATGACATGATACTCTACCTAGAAAAACCAAAAGCCTCCACCCCAGGATAGCTAGAACTCATATAGCAATTTGGTAGCGTTGTAGGATACAAAATCAATGCCCGGAAATCAATGGCATTTCTATACGCTAACAATGAGACTGAAGAAAGAGAAATTAGGGAGTCAGTCTCATTTACAATTGCACCCAAAAGCATAAGATACCTAGGAATAAACCTAACCAAGGAGGTAAAGCATCTATACCCTAAAAACTATAGAAAACTTCTGAAAGAAATTGAGGAAGACACAAAGAGATGGAAAAATATTCCATGCTCATGGATTGGCAGAATTAACATTGTGAAAATATCAATTTTACCAAGGCAATGTTCACCTTTAATGCAAACCCTATCAAAATACCATGGACTTTCTTCAGAGACTTAGAACTAATTATTTTAAGATTTGTGTGGAATCAGGATCCCTGGGTCATGCAGCGGTTTGGCACCTGCCTTTGGCCCAGGGCACAATCATGTAAATCCAGGATTGAATCCCATGTCAGGCTCCTGGTGCATGGAGCCTGCTTCTCCCTCTGACTGTGTCTCTGCCTCTCTCTCTCTCTCTCTCTCTCTGTTTGTGACTATCATAATAAAAAAAGACTTGTGTGGAATCAGAAAAGACCCTGAATAGCCAGGGGAATTTTAAAAAAGACAACCAACAGGAACAAGGGATGCTGGAAGGGGAGGAGGGCAGGGGGTGCGGGTGAATGGGTGACGGGAACTGAGGGGGGCACTTGCCGGGATGAGCCTCGGTGTTACTCTGCTTGTTGGTAAATTGAACACCAATAAAAAATAAATTTATTTTTTAAAAAAAGTTCAAACAACTATATATTTATGCTGCAAACATAGGAGTACCTAAATATAGAAACCAATTAATGACAAACGTACAGGAACTCACTGATAATAATACAATGACAGGGGATTTTACCACCCAATGATGGCAATGGACTGATCGTCTATGCAGAAAATCAACAGGGGAACAATTGCCTTGACACACTGGACCACAGGGACTCCACAGATATAGTCTGAACATTTCATCCTAAAGCAGAACACACATTCCTTTCAAGTGCACATGGGACATTCTCCAGAACAGATCATATCATGGCCCACAAATCAGTCATCAACAGGTACAACAGGTACAAGAAGGTTGATATCACACCCTGTACATTTTTAGACCACGATGCTAAGAAACTCGAAGTCAACAGTAAGAAAAAATTTGGACAGATCAAAAATACGTGGAGATTATGAACATCCTACTAGATAATGAATGGAGCAACCAGGAAATTAAGGAGGAATTATAAAACAAATGAAAATGAAAACATGTTTCTCCAAATGTCTGGGATGTAGCAAAGGCAGTCCTAAGAGGGAAGTATATAGCAATCCAGGCCTACCTCAAGAAATAAGAAGTCTCCAATACACAACCTAACCCTACACCTAAAGGAGCTGGTAAAGCAATAGCAAACAGCCTAAAGCTGACAGAAGAAGAAAAAAAATAAAGATGAGAGCAGAAATAAACAATACAGAAAAAACAAAACAGTAGAATGGAATAACGAAACTAAGAGCTAGTTCTTTTTTTTTTTTTTTTTGATAGTCACACAGAGAGAGAGAAAGGCAGAGACACAGGCAGAGGGAGAAGCAGGCTCCATGCACCGGGAGCCCAACGTGGGATTCGATCCCGGGTCTCCAGGATCGCGCCCTGGGCAAAAGGCAGACGACAAACCACTGCGCCACCCAGGGATCCCTAAGAGCTGGTTCTTCAAAATAATTAATAAAATGTATCAAGCCCTAGCCAGCCTTATCAATGAGAAAAGAGAAAACCTAAATAAATAAAATCACAAATGAGAGAAGAGAGATCACAATCAACAACAGAAAAATAAAACAATTATAAGGGAATACTATGAAAGATTATATGCTAACAAACTGGGAGACCTGGAAGAAATGGACAAATCCCTAGAAATGTGCAAACGAGCAAAACTGAAATAGGAAGAAATATAAAATATTAACAGACCCATAATTAGCAAAGAAACAGAATCAGTAAGGCACCTGGGTGCCTCAGTGGTTGAGCATCTGCTTTAGCTAAGGTCATGTTCCCAGGCTCCTGGGGGATCACGTCCTACATCAGGCTCCCCGCATGGAGCCTCATTTTCCCTCTGCCTATAACTCTGCCTCTCTGTGTCTCTCATGAATACGTAAATAAATGTGCAGCCACTGTGGAAAACAGTCTGGAGGGTCCTTGAGAAGTTAAAGATAGGGGATCCCTGGGTGGCACAGCGGTTTGGCAACTGCCTTTGGCCCAGGGCCTAATCCTGGAGACCCGGGATCGAATCCCACATCGGGCTACTAGTGCATGTAGCCTGCTTTTTTCTCTACCTGTGTCTCTGCCTCTCTCTCTCTGTGACTATCATAAAAAAAATTTAAAAAAAGAAGTTAAAAATAGAGCTACCCTACGATTCCAAAATTGCACAGCTAGGTATTTACCCTGAGGATACAAAAGTAGTTTAGTAGATTCGAAGGGGAACACGCAGCCCAGTGTTGGTAGCAGCATTATCAACAACAGCGAAACTGGGTATACAGCCCAGATGTCCATCGACGATGAATGGACAGAGACGATGTGGTAAATATACACACTGCAACATCACTGGGTCATCAAAAGGGATGAAATGAAGCCATTTACAATGACGTGGGAGAAGTAGAAGGGACTTACACTAAATGAACTCAGTCAGTCGGAGTAAGACAGGTACCAAATACCATACAATTGCATTCACATGTGAATTTTAAGAAACCAAACTGGCAAAGGGGCAAATGGGGGGATGAGAGATGCAAACCAAGATACACACTCTTAACCACACAAAATAATCTAATAAATACCTGAGGAAGGTGGGGCGGATGGGGAATCAGGGGATGGGGATAGTGGAGGTCACCTCTGACCAGTACCAGGCATTGTATTCAAGGGTTGAATCACTATGTTGTAAACCTGAAACTATATCATACTGTGTTTACAAAGAGGAATTCAAGTAAAACTTTAAAATAATAATTGGTAGTATAGAAGATACATGTGCACACAAGAGATAAAATCAGAAAGGCAACTGAAAATCCAAACAAAACTCTTTAGAGCCACAAACCCCTCCTTAGCTGAGCTCAGGAGAAGCCTGCCATGCCTATTCTCACTCCAGCAGAAGCCTGGATTTTGATTCTCTGGGGAGGCCACTGACTTGGTGGAGTCAGGCTATCTTTGAAACCAAAACCTAAATAGAGTGCATAAAAATAAACTGCCCAAGATGCTAGGAGTCCCAGTGCAGGCACATGCCAAGACCCAAACTCTAACCATACACAGACATAACCCTTACCCTACACTTAAGCCTAATGTTAACCTAACCCTTAAACAAGAACTATCACTAATCAAAAACCAAACACAAACCCCAAGACCGAAACACATTCACTGAACCTTCCTGCCAACCCTCACCCTAACTCCTAACCTATTCTAAACCCTTAACCCTGACCCTTACCTTAAATCTAACCCTAATCTCTAATCATAACCTTAACTTTATGTACTCAAATTGTATTCCTAAACTTAACCTGTACCCTAACCCTAACCCTCTAATACTAATCCTATCTCATACCCAAAAGTGTACCCTAACCCGTACCCTAAAACTAATCCCTAACCCACTGCCTAGCCCACTCTTAACCTTTTCCAAGCCGTACCCTGACCCTGACCTGACCCTAAACCTAACCCATACCAAACACTAACCCTAATCCTATCCCTAACCCCTATCCTAAACCTAACCCTCGCCCTAACACTAAACCTAGCCGTAACTTTTACTCTAACCCCTAACCCTAACCCCTGACCCTAACTCACAGCCTAAACCCTAACCGCAAACCTAGCCCAAACCTAACTCTCACCATAACCCAAACCCCAACTCCTAACCTCCTGCCCTAATCCCTAAAGTCTAAACCCTATCCCTAACTCTAACTCCTGTCCCTCACACAAACCCCCATCCTAACTCCTAACCACTGACCCTTACCCTTATCCCTCACCCTAACCTCTAATCCGTAACCATAAGCATAATAACCCCTAACATCTAACCTAAGCCTAAACACCAAATGCCTCCCCTCCCCTGACCCTACCATTCATTCTACCCATTCACTTACCCTATGGTTCTGAGGAGTCCCTACTGATATGGACGTGGTCCCCAATGGCACCTCCAGAGTCCTCCAGGACGTCCTGTGGAAGCCGGGGTCCTGTGAGTGCAGACGTGGCCCCACGTGTTCCAGAGACTTAGTCAGCGGGTCCCGAGTACGCCTGGTCTCCTGTCACCGTGGGTATGGCTCACATCCTCTGGAAGCCTCACAGCAGGTTCTCAGGAGGCCCGGGGTTCCTGTCAGCCTGGACATGGCCCCATGTCCCCCAGAAAACTCACCGCAGGTCCTGAGGAGGCTGTGGGTTCCTGTCAGCCAAGATGCAGCCCCATGTCTCCCAAAGCCAAAGTGCAGGTCTTGAGGAGGACAGGGGTCCTCTCAGTCTTGACGTGGCCCCACATTTTCCTCAGCCTCACCATAAGACCTGAGGAGGTTGGGCGCTCCTGTCAGCATGGACGTGGCCCCAAATCATCCCAGTCCTTCACAGTGCATCCTGAGGAGGCCGGAGACTCCTGTCAGTGTGGATTCGGCATCCACATTTTTCTTAGGCCTCACCACAGGCTCTGACAAGGCTGGGGTCTTCTGTCCGCACGGACGCATCCCCATATTTCCCAACATCTACACCGGGGGTCCTGAGGACATCAATGTCCGGTTGTGTGGACGTGGCCCCACGTCCTCCCGAAGCATCACCACAGGTTCTGAGGTGGCCAAGGCTCCTGTCACTGTGGATGCGGCCCCCAGCTTCCAGAAGCCTCAACTTATGTCCTGAGGGGCCCATTAGCTCCTGCCAGAGTGAACGCGGCACCACGTCTTTCAGAAGCCTCCCCGCGTGTCCTGAGGTGGCCCAGGGGCTCCTGTCAGCGTGGATGCGGACCCACATCTTACTGAAGCCTCCCCGTGGGTCCTGAGGCAGCCCAGGGGCTCGGGTCAGGGTGGATGTGGGCCCACATCTTCCTGAAGCCTCACCATGTGTCCTGAGGAGACCGGGGCTCCTGTCATCATGAACGCTGCCCAGTATCCCCCTGAAGACCCCCCGCAGTTTCTGAGGAGGCTGTGGCTCATCAGCGTGGACACGTCCCCACGTCTTACTCAGGCCTCCCCAGCACAGGCTGGCTCCTGTTAGTGCAGGCAGACGAGGCCTACTGCACATGCGTGCCCTCTGGGTGGTGCCTGGGCTCAGGCGCCCGCTGCGGGATGCTCAGGCTGTGCAGGAGGCAGAATGCCCATCCCCAGGCCCACCTCTGCCTCCTTCCAGGCTCCAGCTGTGGCCTGTTATCTCCGGAAACGTCTGACTGAAAAGGAGTCCAACACCCAGCTTCCCCAAAAATACTTAAGGAGAAGGAATTGGAGCCCAAAAAGCGAAATGAAATGTGGACCAGACTTTTACCACGTCCTGTAAAACTCACTCAACCCTCTTCCACTGTGGGCGGGAAAACGGGCTGGTGCAGCCGCCCTGGAAACAGTGTGGAGGGTCCTCAGGAAGTTACAAATAGAGCCGCCCTGCGACCAGCAGGTGTACAGCCTGGAGCTCACTTTGAAGATACAGATGCAGCAAGACGTGGGACAACTGCACCCCAATTTCCACAGCAGCCGTGTCCACAGTAGCCACACTTGGGAGGAGCCTTGGTGCCCTCTGCCAGATGATGGATAAAGAGGATGGGAGATAGATGATGGTCATAGAGAGAGGAATGGTACTCAGCTATCAAAGAGAAGGAAATCTTGCCATTTGCAATGACATGGATAGAACTAGAAGGATCATCCTAAGTGTAATAGGTCAGTCGGAAAAGAGAATGACCGTGTGATGTCATTCATAGCTGGAATTAAAGAAGCAAAGCAGATGAACATCTGTGAAGGGAAGGAAAAACAAATAAGATGAAAACAGATGCAGGAAACACAACCCACGAGCCCAGGACAGCCGCCCAAAGCCTGGTATGGCTAAGTGCACAAGTCTTGTGCTCCTTTGGTTCAGTCTCATTTATTCTCTGTGATGCTCTTGAGAAGGGAGTCACATCCATCATTTCCTTCCTGAGGGCTCATTGTCAGGACACAGCAAGCCCCACAATAGAATAAAAACTGAGCCCAGACCAACGGCAGGAAGCTTCTATTAGAACAGATCTCAATGCCCTTGAAGGCCCCATATCAAAATGTAAACCGACCTTGAGGAATTGCTCCAGCCCTTTGGGAGTTCCCCGAGACCAGCCCTTAAAACTAAGCTAAAACCCACCTCGGGGTCCAAGTCCCTGCTCCGCTCTGTCGGGTATACTTGGACACAAGCTCGAGCTTGTAAATAAACCCTCGTGTGTTTGCATCAGTGTCAGCTTCTTGGTGGTTTCTCAGATTCGCAATCTTGGGCACAACAGTCTGAGATAAAAAAACAAAACCAAAAGAAGCTCGGATGCAGGTAGAGTGAACGCAGGGTTCTGGGAGCAGCGGCGGAGACCCGGGGGCTTGGGGGCTCTTCTCTGGAGGCCGCCACAGACAGGGGGGTGGGATGCTCAGCCCCAGAGCCAGAGGACCTAGCATCCCCACCGGCATCCCGCCCATCAGGGCCGGGTCTCAGGGAGCAGCCCAGCGCTGCCCGCTTGAGCCCAGAGACGCTGACGCCCACCCCGCCTCTGACCCCCGCAGGATCAACTCCTAGGCAGATGTGCACCTGACAATCAGCACCACCGCCCATCCCCAGACCCCACACAGACCATTTGCTGCCGCCAAGTTGTTGGACCACAGAGGCTGCAGAGCTTCAGCTCTGCCTGGAATGTAGGGTCTAGATTCCTTTGTACACTGTGCTCTTTTTTAACTTATTTTCTTTGATTCTTTTTTATTAATTGCCTTATTTAAATTTTTTGTATGTACCTTAGATATTTCTTTTTTTACTTTCATGGTACTTTAATTGTTTTTCATATTTTGGGATTTAGAATCTTTTAACAAGCAGGCTAAAATAATCTGGTTTTTTTGGGGGGGAGGGCAGTTGTTATTGTTTTTCTTGATTTTTCTTTTTCTTTCTTCTTTCTTTTTTGGAAAAAATAATGAGATTGAGAAATTCTCCTCCATAAGATAACATGAAGTAGTACTCACAGCCAGGAAGTTCATCAATAAACATATATGATGTCTAACTACAGTTTAAAGCAATGATTATAAAGATAGCAGCTGGGCTGGAAAAAGAGCACAGAAGCAAACTAGAGAATCCCTTAGTGTAGAAATAAAAGAACTTAAATCAAGTCAGTCCAACGTTAAAAATTCTATAACTGAGATGTAGTCCCAAGTGGAAGTCTTCAAAACAAGAAAGGTTATGGACCAAAGAGGCAGACTTAGGGAGTTCAGCCACTTATTAAAACTATAACATTCATATCATAGGAGACTCAGAAGATGAAGAGAGAGAAAAGGTGGACTTGATCAGCCATTAGCAACGACAAATACCCACCATGTACTTCAAGGTGGATGGAACTGGAAGGTATTATGCTGAGTGAAGTAAGACAATCAGAGAAGGACAAACCTTGTATGTTCTCATTCATTTGGGGAATATAGTGAAAGGGAATATAAGGGAAGGGAGTAGAAATGTGTGGGAAATATCAGAAAGGGAGGCAGAACATAAAGTCTTCTAACTCTGGAAATGAACTAGGGGTGATTGAATGGGAGGAGGGCAGGGGTGAGGATGAATGGGTGATGGGCACTGAGGGGGGCACTAGACGGGATGGGAACTGGGTGTCATTCTATATTTGGCAAATTGAACACCAATAAAAAATAAATTTATTATTTAAAAAAAGAAAGAGTGGCACCTGGGTGGCTGAGTTAGTTAAGCTTCTGCTTTTTTTTTAATTTTTTTTAAATTTTTATTTATTTATGATAGTCACACACACAGAGAGAGAGAGAGAGGGAGAGACACAGGCAGAGGGAGAAGCAGGCTCCATGCACCGGGAGCCCAACGTGGGATTCGATCCTGGGTCTCCAGGATTGCGCCCTGGGCCAAAGGCAGGCGCTAAATCGCTGCGCCACCCGGGGATCCCCTTTTTTTATTTTTATTTTTTAAAATTTTTATTTATAAGCTTCTGCTTTAGGCTCAGATCATGATCCAGGTCCCAGGGCAGGCTCCCTGTTCAGCATGGAACCTGTCACCCTCTCCCTCTACCCCTCTCGCTCATGCTTTTTCTCCTCTCTTTCTCTCATATAAATAAATAACATCTTTGAAAAAAAATTAAACAAACCTAGAGGGAAGAGAAATCTCCCATGTAGAAGAATTTCAAAGAATTTGTGCAGACATTCCACCGTCAAGTTCATGAGCATACCTTCCCACTCTTATGTGTGCAATACACATGGTAACTTCCTTCTAAAAATATATTATGAAATACCTAAAATAATAATGATAATACACTAATAATAATAAATATAATAATAAAAATAACAAAAATGAATCAGTTTACTACAGAGAAAGCTGACAAACACTACCTTAGCAAGATGAACAGATCGATACCACGACTGATAAATCATGTGATAGTATCTAACCTTTATATGAAATAATAAAAATGGCAGTATATCTCTGTATATAATCTACAAAAACAGTTCAATCATGAGATAAACGACAGACATGTCCCAACTGAGGGAAGTTTTTCAAAATACTCTCCTTCTCAAAGTGTTCCAGTTCAACAACAACAAAAAGGCTGAAATACTGTCACAATCCAGAGGAGCCTAAGAAAACATGAGGACAAATGGAATGTAATACGAGGGATGGTAACTTAACAAAAACTAAGGAAATCTGAATAAAGTATGGTCTTTGGTTAATGCGACTATTTTAATATTGATTCATTAGCTAATATTTGTACTGTACTAATATAAGATATCAATAATTGGAGAAATAGAGTGCCAGTGCATGTGAATGCACTATACTATCTTCTCAATTTCCCTATAAATCTTTGTTTTTTTCCTAATAAATAAGATTTAATTTGAAAATTGACTTAAATGAATCAGGCTCCAAGAGTGAAGACATTTTAAGAATAGTTGAATTAACTTTTGCCTTATTCTTAAAGAGTTCCTTTGATGGAAACAAAGTAAGAATTTTAGATCAGAAGGAAAGAAAAACACTTATGAACACGTATAATGCATCCTCAACCTGAAAAGCAGGAACGGATAATAAATAGCAAAATCAGATAAAAATAATTCTAGTATAATAGACACCAACTGGAAGTGCATTTAAAATTAGCAATGGGGGATCCCTGGGTGGCATAGCGGTTGGGCGCCTGTCTTCGGCCCAGGGCGCAATCATGGAGACCCGGGATCGAGTCCCACGTCGGGCTCCCGGTGCATGGAGCCTGCTTCTCCCTCTGCCTGTGTCTCTGCCTCTCTCTCTCTCTCTCTGTGACTATCATAAATAAATAAAAGAAAAAAAATAAAAAAATAAAATTAGCAATGCATAACATTTATTTCCTTGACATTTGTCTTCCAAAGAGTTCACAGTGTTTCAGTGTCAGTTGAAATAGGGGAAGAATCTCAGGGAAGAATCCTTCACATAATAATAGGACCATTGGTAATAATGTCTCTCAGTTCATTCCAAATCCATAAAGATGCATTTCCTGATGAGTGACTGAACTGTGAAGAAAGAGATGAGAAACACTTCCCTCTGAATTACTTGTGTCAGAATATTTAAACCATAGTACTACAGATAGTAGTAAATTATCCTTATTAACAGGAAATACATCTCAGATTGGAATCTGAGCAATCAGATGTGCAGAGATAAAACTCTATGACTCGCTCCTCAACTTTTAAGGACAAAGGAGAGCTTTTCTACGTACAAAGTCAGTTGTCAAGATAGCCTCAGGGAATAAGATTCTGCAGCTTCAAATCCCGCTGCACAGCTGGGACGCCCGTGCTCCAGGTCTTCCTGATCCCAAATCACTGGGCCTGTTGCCCAACACAGGATGCCACGCTGAGGTTATTTGCAATTGCTCTCTTAGGAGCTCTTGGGAAGGGGGAAGGAGCTAGATAGGTGGGACAGGAAGCAAGGAGGCTGCGAAAATTCAGGCCATTCCAATTTAAATTCAGCATTAGCACACGCCCAGCCATCCCAGGCCCCTGTGAAGAAGAGCTGAAATTTACATTACTTCAGTTACAGGAAAAAAACAAAAGTTTACAGCTTAATGTCCTAGAAAGCCCCACAATTGAATCAAAACTAAGCCCATGCCAAGGGCTGGAACCGTCTATTAGAATGAGAGCAGAGCTCAATACCCTTGAAGGCCCCATATCAAAATGTCAACAGAACTTGAGGAATTGCTCCAGCCCTCTGTAGGACCCCAAGACAAGCCCTTAAAACTAAGCTAAAACCCACCTCGTGGTCCAAGTCTCTGCTCCGCTGTGTTGAGAGTACTTGGACGCAAGCTCGAGTTTGGAAATCAACCCTTGTGTGTTTGCATTGGTGTCAGATACTTAGTGGTTTCTCCGATTCACAATCTTGGGCACAAAACTCCCATGTTCCCTCACACCTTGTGTGAAAGCCTATCCCCTCCCACGCAGGGTGAAACTCAGTCACCTCTCCGCCCACAACAGCTGGGCACAAGCCGTCACACAGGTCCCACGGGCACGGTGGGCACTCCCGTCATCCCTGGACTTCCGGAGGAAGGAAGGAGGTTTCCGCAGGACACACTCCCATTGTGGCCCCAGGACATCCTGCCCAGCATGGCAGCTCGTGACAGGTCGGGGTCTGTATCCCTGGCGCCTGTTCCTCCTCCCTGGTTTTCCCACAGGAAATGAAGGAGGATGCCCTTTTCTTCTCCAGGGACATCACGGAAGTAGACCTGGACGTCAACAGGACGTTGGGAAGCCACATCATGTTTTAGTACTGCTAGGGTGTCGGGTGAGGCTGCTTGTACAGGGGGCTTTTGGGTCCCGGGGGCTTCTGGGTAGGGAAAATAGGGCCCCTGTGCCAGGGGGAGCAACGGCAGCCAACAACACACTGCTCAATGGTAGGGTGATTGGGATGACCCCCGTGCCCACCCCCCGGGCCTCAGGGATGAGTGGCCAGTAGGATGGGGACTCCAGGGGTTGCCATGGGAGCTGAACACCAAAAGGGATAGGGACGGCCCCATGAGAAGCAGGGGATGGGGTGGGGGATGTGGGGGGCAGGGACCGGACCTGGGAGCCAGGCAGCATGGCCGCGGCTGGAGCAGGACACACATCGATCCCATGAGGGTCGGATGGGTCAGAGCGACACCCACTCTTGGTACTTTATATATTTCTAAATTCTATGCATTTAATTTGAGACAATTTGCAATTTGAAAGCATACACATTATGATGACCCTCAGATAATGCCCCCGGTCCAGCCAGACACCTGCACTGACCACACCGTGCCCCAGGGGAAGGTGTCACAACAAACCCCAGACTGGGGTCGCCTTTAACTGTAGAAGTCTCCTTCTGCATCTTAGGGGAAGGAGATACCCTGTGTCCGCAGGCCCCCCACGACATCCCCCTCATTCCCCACTCCTACTCCACCCCCCTACATCATCATTCCCAATGGCATCCCACCTAAACCATCCCCCTCACACCCACACAGCCCCACGCAAACCCAACCCACACTATACCCCAACACCATCTCCCTACACCATCGCCCACACTCCACCACAATCATACCCCTGCCCCCACACCATCCACCCCCACAGCGTTTACCCCCAGGAAGGACCAGGTGCAGGTGACGCCTGTGGGACATGCTCAGCCTCCCGGCATTTCTCTGCATACCCTGATCCCATCAGAAGCCCGGGTGTCTCAAAGAGTACCCAGGGGTTGCAGAGAGGAGGAAAGACAGGGAGCCCCTGACAGGGTGGGTGCAGGTGAGTGGTTCAGAGGATGCACCGTGCCCTGCCTCTGCCCACTGTCCCTCCTGGAGGGCGGCACACCCTGCACAGGACACCAGCCCCTAACCCATAGGGACCTGGGCTGACCTGGCCCTGGGCTCTGTGGGGGCTGAGTTGATTTGAGCCCCTCCAGGCCCAACACAAAGACTAATGGGATCCAGCCCCCCATGGCCCTGGCCAGCCCTGGATTCTGGCCCCAGGCTGAGCGAGCCCTCTCACAGCTGGATGTGGCCTCTTAGGACCTGGGCGTACCCCACAGATCCAGGTCACTCACCTAGGGCGCCCTTTGGATCCTGGGACCCCTAGGGTGGGGAGAGCAGGAGTAGGCCGGTGGGCCCACCCACACCAACACCAGGAGGCAGGCTGCTCCAGGTGCTGGGGCCACTGGGAGCCATAGGCCGGGGTCCACCTGCCCTGCAGGGACCCAGTACAGGAGCCCATGAGCTGCAGGTCCAGGTCAGCTCTGCTGTCCTCAGAACCGTCTCTCAGGCTGAAACCTCAGGACATATGCCCTCACCCAGATTCCACACATGCTCCCAGGTGGGGGACTCCAGCACCCGCCCCCCCAACCCGTGTCATTCTTTCCCTCCCCTAAAGGACAGAAATCTCTCCCTCCCCAGGGGAAGTTCAGAATTGGCATGCAGTTTTGGGGGACACAAAGCAGGGTTACATTGTTATGAGCTCATTTCCGATTAGGGTGTGCACAGCAACCTGACGATGGTGGGGCAGTACCTTAAGCCATAAGCAGGTCATGTGGGGGTCATCCTGGAGGTGGCAGGTGTTGCATAAAATGGAATCAGTCCTGCTCTGCTTGTCCAGGGGTAGGAGATTTTTGTTAAATTTCCTGGGTCCCACACTTGCAGCTCACGCACCTGGGCCACCCTCACCAGGTGGACTCAGCCTGCACACCTTGTGGTGTAGGATCTCTCACACCAGCGTGTGGAGGGCACCCTCCTTGCCCGAGGGAGTAGGGGCTGGGTGAGCATGGGGCTCAGCCTGAAGGCCAGGTAGCACAGTAGACCGAGGAACCCAACCCCGTCCCCACCCCAACTCCCACACACAGGCAGCCCCTTGGCTCCCCACCATGTGCACCCAGCTCCTCAGGAGCTCCCCGCATGGCGGCCCCGAGTTTGGCTCCCTGCTGGAGAGGCATCGGGGAGAAGAGAAGCAGCCGCCATTGGCGGGCCACACTTCCGGACATGAGAATGTGGCTGAGCTGGACCTTCCAGCTCAGCTGCCCCTCCAGTGGAATGTCACTGCACAAGCGAGCAACCGGTCGGCCAGGAGTGCCTGGCTAGCCGCCCAGCTCCAGGACCAGAAATGATATTGTGCCAACCATTTCGGCATCAGGGTGACCCAGCCAGAGGATCCGATAGCTGCATGTGATAGCTGCATGAGATAGACACACACACACCCCAAAACCAACAAAAGTCAGAATCCCCCCAGTGTTGTCAAACAGCTTCCGGATGATTCCATACACGACACTGTGGTCCCCAATAGGATACATGGAAGGCGGTATAAAGCATGACTGCAGAGGTACGGGAGGTACGGAGATGTGACTGCTGGGTTTCAACAAGGAGCGCAGAGAGTCAGGAAGGGGGGGCCAATCCTAGGAAAGGATACCAGGTTGCTGTGAAGGCTACGGATGGTGAAATCTGTCCTCCTCCGTTTCAGCTTCTGGTTTTCCTCCTAAATGCCATTTTCCTCAATCATAATAGCAAAAATTTATTTTATGTTTTTAAATTTCTTTTTATTGGAGTCCAATTTGTATGAATTCTTTCTTAAGCAATGGTGTCATTCAGGATAGAAGGAGAGAGAAAGATTGTCCCAGACAAGCAAAATATACAGGAGTTCAGGACCACTTAACCACTCCAGTAAGGAATTTTAAGAGGGACTGTTCTAGTGGGTGAAAAGAAGACACCAAAAGCAACAAAGACTACAAAGGACCAGAGAACGTCACCAGAAACACCAACTCTACCGGTAACACAAAGGCAATAAGTTCATATCTTTCAATAATCACTCTGAATGCTGATAGACAAAATGCTCCAATCAAATGATAGAGGGTATCTGAGTGGCTTAAAAAGCAGGATCCGGGATGCCTGGGTGGCACAGGGGTTGAGCCTCTGCCTTTGACTCAGGGTGTGATCCTGGAATCTGGGATCCAGTCCCATATTGGGCTCCTGGTGGGGAGCCTGCTTCTCTCTCTGCCTAATTTTCTGCCTCTCTCTCTCTCTCGCTCATAAATAAAATTGTTATTAAAAAAACCAGATCCATCGGTATGCTGCCTACAAGATGCTCACGGTAGACCTATAGACACCGGGAGATTGAAAGTAGAGCATGGAAAACCATCTATAAAAGTAATGGATATCGGGGGATCCCTGTGTGGCGCAACGGTTTGGCGCCTGCCTTTGGCCCAGGGCGCGATCCTGAAGACCCGGGATCGAATCCCACATCGGGCTCCCAGTGCATGGAGCCTGCTTCTCCCTCTGCCTATGTCTCTGCCTCTCTCTCTTTCTCTGTGAATATCATAAATAAATAAAAAAATTTAAAAAAAAGTAATGGATATCAAAAGAAAGCTGGAAGACCCATACTTATATCAGACTAACTAGATTTGAAACCAAACCCTGGGAGACACCTGGTGGCTCAGTGGTTGAGCATCTGCCTTCAGATCAGGGGGTGATCCTGGGATCCAAGAATCGAGTCCCACATCGGCCTCCCTTTGGGGAGCCTGCCTGTCCTTCTGCCTATATTTCTGCCTCTTCTTCTCTGTGTATCTCTCATGAATAAATAAATAAAATATTTACATTTCAATAAAGAAAGAACAAAGACTGTAAAAAGCGATGAAGAAGGGCATTATTTCATAATTTAAAAGACCCTCTATCAAGATCAAAAAACTAAATATTTATGCTGCCAACATGGGAGTACCTAAATATAGAAACCAATTAACAACAAACGTACAGAAACTCACTGATGATAATACAATGACAGGGGATTTTAACAACCACTTATGGCAATAGACCGATTGTCCATAGAGAAAATCAACAAGGGAAAAATAGCCTTGACACACTGGACCACAGGGACTCAACAGATATACTCTGAACATTTCAACCTAAAGCAGAATACACATTCCTTTCAAGTGCACATGGGACATTCTCCAGAACAGATCATATCATGGCCCACAAATCAGCCCTCAACAGGTACAACAGGTACAAGAAGGTTGATAGCACATCCTGTACATTTTCAGACCACGACGCTATGAAAATCGAAGTCGACAGTAAGAAAAGATTTGGAAATAGCAAAAATACGTGGAGATTATGAACATCCTACTAGAGAATGAATGGGGCAACCAGGAAATTAGAGAGGAAATTTAAAACAAATGAAAATGAAAACATGTTTCTACAAACCTCTGGGATGTAGCAAAGGTAGTCCTAAGAGGGAAGTACATAGCAATACAGGCCTATCTCAAGAAACAAGAAGTCTCCAATACACAGCCTAACCCTATACCTTAAGGAGCTGGAAAAGGAATAGCAAACAATGCCTAAAGGCTATAGAAGAGGGGAAAAAATGAAAGCAGAAATAAACAATACAGAAACAACAAAGCAGTAGGATGGAATAACGAAACATAGGGACGGTTCTTCAAAACAATTAAGAAAATGGATCAAGCCCTAGCCACCCTTATCAACGAGAAAAGAGAAATGACCTAAATAAATAAAACCACAAATGAGAGAAGAGAGATCACAATCAACACCAGAAAAATTATATAATTATAAGGGAATACTATGAAAGCTTATACGCTAACATACTGGGAGACCTGGAGGAAATGGACAAATGCCTAGAAATGTGCAAATGAGCAAAACTGAAATAGGAAGAAATAAAAAATGTGAACAGACCCACAACTAGCAAAGGAATTGAATCAGCAATGCACCTGGGTGCCTCATTGGTTGAGCATCGGCTTTGGCTCAGGTCATGATACCGAGATCCTCGGGAATCAAGTCCCACATCAGGCTCCCCGCATGGAGCCTCAATTTCCCTCTGCCTATAGCTCTGCCTCTCTGTGTCTCTCACGAATTCATAAATATAATCTTTAAAAAAGAAAAAAGATGAAAAGATGAGAAAGGACCCAAATAAAATCACAAATGAGAAAAGAGAAATAACAACCAACACTAGAGAAACACAAACGATTATAAGAGAACATTATGAAAAATTATATGCCAGCAACCTAGAACCTGGAAGAAATAGATCAATTCCTAGAAATATTTAACACAGCAAAAATGAAAAAGGAAGAAATAAGAAACTTGAATAGACAGATAACCAGCAAAGAAATTGAATCAGCAATCAAGGGTCTCCCAACAGGAGACGCTTAGAACAATAGAACAGAATGGAAATCTGAAACAAGATACAAACCTGTAACTCTATGCTCCATTAATCGACAAGTTAGGAAGGAATAGCCAAAGGCCGAAAGACAGTCTCATCAACCCTAACCCTGAGCCCAGGATAAGAACAAATGGTGTTGGGAAAACCAGGCAGCCACATGCAAAAGAATGAAACTGGACCACTTTCTTACACCATATATATAAAAAATGAATTCAAAATGGATGAAAGACCTAAAAGTGAGACCTGAAACCATACAAAAAAGAAAAGATAGGCAGCAACGTCTATGACATTGGCCATTGGATCTTCTTTCTAGATATGCCTCTGAGGTGAGGGAAACAAAAGCAAAAATACTATTGGGACTTCATCAAATTGAAAAGCTTCCACAAAGTGAAGGAAACAACCAAAGTTAAAAGGCAACAAACAAAATGAGAGGCGATATTTGTAAACAATACATCCAATAAACAGTTAGTATGCAAAATACATAACGCAAATATAAATCTCAGCATCCTAAACACAAATTATACAACTGCAGATGGGCAGAAGACATGAATGTACTTTGTCTCTGACAAGACATCCAGATGGCCACCAGACACACGGAAAGACACTCAGCGTCACCCATCATCAGGGAAATGCAAACCAAAACCACAATGAGATGTCACCTGACATCTGACAGCTGCCAGAATGGCTAAAATTAACAACACAAGAAACTATAGGTGTTGGTGAGGCTATGGAGAAGGGGGATCCCCCTTACACTCCTGGTGGGCATGTGAAAATGTACAGCCACTGTGGAAAACAGTGTGGAGCATCCTCGAAAATTTAAAAATAGGGGATCCCTGGTGGCGCAGCGGTTTGTCTCCTGCTTTTGGCCCAGTGCGTGAACTTGGAGACCCAGGATCAAAACCCACATCGGGATCCAGGGACTCCTGTCAGGGTGATGTAGGCCCAGGGGCTCCTATCAGGGTGATTCAGGGTTATGCGGGCCCAAGGGCTGCTGTCAGGGTGATGCGGGCCCACATCTTTCTGAAGCCTCCCCGAGGGTCCTGAGGCGGCCCAGGGGCTCCTGTCAGCATGGATGCGGGCCCACAATTTCCTGAAGCCTCCCCGTGGGTCCTGAGATGGCCCAGGGGCTCCTGTCCGGGTGGATTCTGCCCCAAATCTTCCTGAAGCCTCACCGCGGGTCCTGAGGAAACCGGGACTCCTATCAGCATCAACACCGCCCAATGTCCCCCTGAAGACTGCCCGCGGGTCCTGGGAGGCTGCAGCTCACCAGGGTGGACGCGTACCCACGTCCTCCTCAGGCCTCCCCAGCAGAGGCAGGCTCCTTTTAGTGCAGATAGAGGAGGCTGACTGGGCATGCGCGCCCCCTGGGTGGGGCCTGGTCTCGGGCACCCCCTGCAGGATGCTCAGGCACTGCAGGAGGCCCTGCAAGAGGCAGCGGGGGCTCCCGGGGCCGCACCTGCCTCCTCCCAGGCTCCAGCTATGGCCTGTTAGTTTTGGAAACGTCTCACTGAAACGGAGCCCAACACCCGGCTTCCCCAGAAATACTTAAGGACAAGGAATTGGTGCCTACAGGACACGAAATGAAATGTGGACCAGACTTTTACCACATCCTGCAAAACTCACTCAACCCTTTCCACTGTGGGAGGGACTGCAGGCTGGTGCAGCTGCCCTGGAAACAGTGTGGAGGCTCCTCAGGAAGTTACAAATAGAGCCGCCCTGCGACCAGCAGGTGCAGGACCTGGAGCTCAATCCGAAGATATAAATGCAGTGAGACTCAGGACACCTGCACCCCAATGTCCACAGCTGCCAGGTCCACTGTAGACACACTGTGGGAGGAGCATCAGTGCCCTCTGGCAGATGATGGATAAAGAGGATGGGAGATAGATAATAGTCATAGAGAGAGGAATGGAATGAAACTATCAAAGAGAAGGAAATCTTGCCATTTGCAATGACGTGGATAGTACTAGAGGGATCATGTTAATTGAAATAAGTCAGTCGGGAAAGAGAATGACCGGGTGGTGTCATTCATACGTGGAATTAAAGAAGCAAACCAGATGAACATCTGGAAGGAAAAACAAATAAGATGAAAACAGATGTAGGAAATACAGACTCTTAATGATAGGAAACAAACTGAGAGTCGCTGGAGGGGAGGGGAGGGGGGAGAGGATAACAAGCGACCGGCATGAAGAAGGGCACGTGATGTCATGAGGACTGCTGTTATCTCCAACTGGTGAATCCCTGAATTCTTCCTCTGAAAGTATAATATATTATACGTTAATTAATTGGGTTAAATTAAATTAAGATAAAAAAATCAGTTGTATCAGAATACATTTTCATCTGGACTCTCTGTTTTGCTCTTTCAGCTTATGCCAGGACCACCCCCCGAGGGTCTGGTTTGTTTAAGTAGGCGCCACACCTAGTCCATGGCCCAGGCCAGGGCTAGAACTCACGACCCCTGAGATCAGGACCAGAGGAGAGGTCAGGAGTCGGATGCTTAACCGACGGAGCCAGCCGGGGGCCTGAGAACCACACTGCTTTATCCTGTGTCTCTGTGACATCCTTTGAAATAGGAAAGTGCTGCATCCTGCTCTGTCCTGCTTCTCCAATACTGAGGTATTTGTGGGGGCGGATGGATGTTAGGGAGTTTTGTCCTATTTCTAAGATCTGCCACCATGATTTTGATAGGAATGACATTGAAACTGAGGGTGGCTTCAGGAACTGCGGATATTTTCACAAGATGGGGCTCCCACCCCACGAGCCCAGGACGGCCTCCCAGAGCCTGGTATGGCTCAGTGCACAAGTGTTGTGCTCCTTTGGTTTAGTCTCATTATTTATTTTCCTTGATGCTCCTGAGAAGGGAGTCACGTCCTTCATTTCCTTCCTGCGTGCTCATTGTCAGGACACAGCAAGGCTACTCTGCTCTGTAGCGTCAGTTTGGGTCCCGTGACTTTACTGAACTCACTCCTTAGTTCTAACAGGTTTTGGTGGAGGCTCTCGGGTTTCCTGTTTCTAGTACATGTCTTCAGCATATAGGGACAGTGTGACGTCCCTCTTCCAGATGTGGAACCTTGTGTTTACAGCTTAATGTCCTAGAAAGCCCAGCAATTGAATAAAAACAGAGCCCATGCCAAGGGCAGGAAGCCCCTATTAGAATGAGAACAGAGCTCAATGCCCAAGAAGTCCCCATATCAAAATGTAAACAGGACTTGAGGAATTGCTCCAGCCCTTCTGGAGGTCCCCGAGATCAGCCCTTAATACTAAACTAAAACCCACCTCAGGGACCAAGTCCCTGCTCCGCTGTGTTGGGTATACTTGGACACAAGCTCGAGCATGGAAATAAACCCTCGTGTGTTTGCATTGGTGTCGGCTTCTCGGTGGTTTCTCGGATACACAATCTTGGGCACAACAGTCTGAGATTAAAAAACAAAACCAAAAGAAGCTGGAACACAGGCAAAATAAACGCAGGGTATGGAGAGAAACGGCGGAGACCCGGGGGCTTGGGGAATCTTCTGTGAAGGCCCCTGCAGACTGGGGAGCGGGATGCTCAGCCCCAGAGCCACAGTACCCAAGTCCCCACCGGTGTCTGGCCCAGTCTCAGGGAGCAGCACAGCGCCGCGTGCTGGAGGCCAGAGGTGCTGACGCCCACCCCGCCTCTGACCCCGCAGGTGCATCTCCCAAGCAGATGTGCATTGGAGAACCAGCGCCATGGCCCATCCCCAGACCCCGCACAGACCACCCGCTGCCACCAAGTTGTGGAACCACAGAGGCTGCAGAGATTCATCTTCAGCTCTGCCTGGAAAGTAGCATCTAGCCTCCTTTGTACTTTGTGCTTTATATTCATGTATTTTCTTTGATTCTTTTTTATTATATGCCTTATTTTAATTTTTATGTATGTACCTTATATATTTCTTATTTTTACTTTTATGGTATTTTAATTGTGTTTCTTTTTTTAATTATTTAAAATTTATTTATGATAGTCACAGAGAGAGAGAGAGAGAGAGGCAGAGACACAGGCAGAGGGAGAAGCAGGCTCCATGCCGGGAGCCCAACATGGGATTCAATCCCGGGTCTCCAGTATTACGCCCTGGGCCAAAGACAGGCGCTAAACCACTGTGCCACCCAGGGATCACTTTAATTGTGTTTCTTATTTTGGGATTTAGAATCTTTTAACAAGCAGGCCAAAATAATTTGGTGGTTTTTTTTTTTTTTTTTTTGGAGGGCAGTTGTTATTGTTTTTCTTGGTTTTTCTTTTTCTTCCCTCATTCTTTTCTGGACAAAACAATGAGATTGAGAAATTCACCTCCATAAAATAACATGAGGTTCTACTCACAGCCAGGAAGTTCATTAATACACATATATGATGTCTAACTACAGTTTAAAACAATGATTGTAAAGATAGCTGCTGGGCTGGAAAAAGAGCACAGAAGAAAACTAGAGAATCCCTTACTGTAGAAATAAAAGAAGTAAAACCTAGTCAGGCCAACGTTAAAAATGCTATAACTCTGACGCAGTCCCAAGTGGAAGCTTTAAAAACAGGAAAGGTTATGGACCATAGAGGCAGATTTAGGGAACTCAGCCACTTATTAAAACAATAACATTCATATCATAGGAGACTCAGAAGATGAAGAGAGAGAACAGGTGGGCCTTGCTCAGCCATTAGGAACGACAAATACCCGCCATTTGCTTCAACGTGGTTGGAAGTAGAAGGTATTATGCTGAGTGAAGTAAGTCAATCGGAGAAGGACAAACATTGTATGTTCTCATTCATTTGGGGAATATGGATAATAGTGAAAGGGAATATAAGGGAAGGGAGAAGAAATGAGTCGGAAATATCAGAAAGGGAGACAGAACATAAAGACTCCAAACTCTGGGAAATGAACCTGTGGTGATGGAATGGGAGGAGGGCGGTGGGTGGGGGTGAAAGGGTGACGGGCACTGAGGGGGGCACTTGACGGGATGAGCACTGGGTGTTATTCTGTATGCTGGCAAATTGAACACCAATAAAAAAATAAATTTATTATTAAAAAATAGAAAGAAAGAAAGAAAGAAAGAAAGAAAGAAAGAAAGAAAGAAAGAAAGAAAGAAAGAAAGAGTGGCACTTGGGTGGTCATTCAGTTAAGCTTCTGCCTTAGGCTCAGATCAAGATCCAGGTAACAAGTCAGGCTCCCTGTTCAGCAGGGAACCTGATTCTCCCTCTCCCTCTGCCCCTCTCGCTCATGCTTTATCTCTCCTCTCTCTCACAAATAATTAAATAACATCTTTGAAAAAGAAACAAACCCAAAAGGAAGAGAAATCTCCCATGTAGAATAATTTCAAACAATTTGTGTAGACATTCCAACCTCAAGTTCATGAGCAGAGCTTCCCACTCTTATGTGTGCAATACACACAGTAAATTGCTTCTAGAAAATATATTATGAAAAACTTAAATTAATAATAATAATATAATAATAATAATAATAATAATAATAATAATAAAAGAATCACTTTACTACAGAGAAAGCTGACAAACACCTCAGGAAGATGACCAGATCGATACCAAGACTGATAAATCATGTTGATTCTATCTATCCTTTATATGATATAATGAAAATCGGAGTATATCTCTGTATATAATCCACAAAAACAGTTCAATCATGAGATAAACAACAGACATGTCCCAACTGAGGGAAATTTTACAAAATATTCTACTTCTCAATGTGTTCCAGTTCAACAACAACAAGGAAAGCCTGAAAGACTGTAAAAATCGAGAGGAGCCTAAGAAAACAGGAGGACAAATGGAATGTGATATGAGGGATGGTAACTTAGCAAAAACTAAGGAAATCTGAATAAATTATGGTCTTTGGTTAATGCGACTATTTTAATATTGATTCATTAGCTAATATTTGTACTGTACTAATATAAGATATCAATAAATGGAGAAATTGAGCGCAAGTACATGCGAATGCTCTGTACTATCTTCTCAATTTCCCTGTAAATCTTTGTTTTTTTCCTAATAAATAAGATTTATTTTGAAAATTGACTTAAATGAATCAGGCTCCAAGTCTGAAGACATTTTAAGAATCATTGAATGAACTTTTGCCTTATTCTTAAAGAGTTCCTTCGATGGGAACAAAGTAAGAATTTTATATCAGAAGGAAAGAAAAACACTTATGAACACGTATAATGCCTCCTCAACCTGAAAAGCAGGAACGGATAATAAATAGCAAAAATCAGATAAAAATACTTCTATTATAATAGACACCATATTGCAAGTGCATTTAAAATTAGCAGCGCATAACATTTATCTCCTTGACATTTGTCTTCCAAAGAGTTCACAGTGTTTCAGTGTCAGTTGAAACAGGGGAAGAATCTCAGGGAAGAATCCTTCACATAATAATAGGACCATTGGTACTAATGTCTCTCAATTAATTCCAAATCCATACAGATGCATTTCCTGATGAGTGACTGAGCTGTGAAGAAAGAGATGAGAAACCCTCATCCCTCTGAATTACTTGTGTCAGAATATTTTCACCATAGTACTACAGAATGTAAATTATCCTTATTAACAGGAAATACGTCTCAGATTGGAATCTGAGCAATCAGATGGGCAGAGAAAAAACGCTTTGACTCGCTCCTCATCTTTTAAAGACAAAGGAGAGGTTTTCTATGTACAAAGTCAGTTGTCAAGACAGCCTTAGGGAATAAGAGCCTGCAGCATCGAATCCCGCTGCACAACTGGGACGCCCGCGCCCCAGATCTTCCTGATCCCAAATCCCTGGGCCTGTCCCCCAACACACACTGCCAGGCTGAGGTCATTTGCAATTGCTCTCTTAGGAGCACCGGGGAAGGGTGAAGGAGCTAGATAGGATGGGAAGGGATGCAAGGAGGCCAAGAAAATGAAGGCCTATCCACTTTACGTTCAGCGTTTGAACAAATCCAGCCATCACAGGCCCCTGTGAAGAAGAGCTGAAATTTACATTACTTCAGTTACAGGAAAAAAAAACAAAAGTTTACAGCTTAATGTCCTAGAAAGCCCCCACAATAAAATAAGAACTGAGCCCACGTCAAGGGCTGGTAGTGCCTATTAGAATGAGAACAGAGCTCAATGCCCTTGAAGGACCCATATCAAAATGTAAACAGAACTTGAGGAATTGCTCCAGCCCTTCTGGAGGACCCCGAGACAAGCCCTTAAACTAAGCTAAAACCCACCTCGGGGTCCAAGTCCCTGCTCCGCTGTGTTGGGTGTACTTGGACGCAAGCTCAAGTTTGGAAATCAACCCTGTGTGTTTGCATTGCTGTCAGCTCCTTAGTGGTTTCTCGGATTCGCAATCTTGGGCACAACACCCCCATGTCCCCTCCCACCTGGGCTGAACCCCTATCCCCTCCCACCCAGGGTGACACTCAGTCACCTGCCCGCCCACAACAGCTGGGCACAGGCCGTCACACAGGTCCCACGGGCATGGTGGGCACTCCCGCCGTCCCTGGCATCCCAGAGGAAGGAAGGAGGTTTTGGCAGGACACATTCCCATGGTGGCCCCAGGGCTGCCTGCCCAGCATGGCAGCTTGTGAGAGGTCAGGTCTGTGTCCCTGACACCTGCTCCTCCTCCCCAGTTTTCCCACAGGAAATGAAGGAGGACGCCCTTGTCTCCTCCTAGGACATCACGCAGGTAGACCTGGACGTCAACAGGACGTTGGGCAGCCACATCATATTTTAGGACTGCTAGGGGGTCAGGTGAGGCTGCTGGGCCAGGGGGCTTCGGGGCCCCGGTGGCTTCTGGGTAGGGAAAACGGGTTCTCTGAGGCCAGGGGAGCAACAGCAGTCAACAAGTCACCACTCCATGGTAGGGTGAGGGGATGACCACCGTGCCCACACCCCTGGGGCCTCAGGGATGAGGAGGCCACTAGGATGGGGACTCCAGGGGTTGCCATGGGAGCCGAACACCATAGGGGAGAGGGACAGCCCCTTGAGAAACAGGGGACGGGATTGGGGACGTGGAGGGGCAAGAACTGGACCTGGGGGCCAAGCACCCCCACAGCATTTACCCCCAGCAAGGACCAGGTGCAGGTGACCCCTGTGGGACATGCTCAGCCTCCCCGGGGTTCTCGGCATACCCTGATCCCATTAGAAGCCCGGGTGTCCCATAGAGTACCCAAGGGTTGCAGGGAGGAGGAAAGACAGGGAGCCCCCGACAGGGTGGGTGCACCTGAGTAGTGCAGAGGATGCGTCATGCCCTGCCTCTGCCCACTGTCCCTCCTGGAGGGCTGCACACCCTGCACAGGACACCAGCCCCTAACCCATAGGGACCTGTGCTGACCTGGCCCTGGGCTCTGTGGGGGCTGAGTTGATTTGAGCCCCCACCAGGCCCAACACAAAGACTAATAGGATCCAGCCCCCCATGGCCCTGGCCAGCCCTGGAATCTGGCCCCGGGCTGAGCGAGCCCTCTCACAGCTAGATGTGGCCTCTTGGGCCCTGGGTGTACCCCACAGATCCAGGTCGCTGACCTAGGGTGCCCTGTGGATCCTGGGACACCCCAGGGTGGGGAGGCAAGGGTAGGCCGGTGGGCCCCACCCACACCACACCAGGAGGCAGGCTGCTCCAGGTGCTGGGGCCCCAAGGTCCCTGAGGCCGGGGACCAAGTGCCCTTCGAGGACCCATCACAGGAGCCCATGGGCTGTAGGTCCAGGTCAGCTCTGCTGTCCTCAGAACCGTCTCTCAGGCTAAAACCTCAGGACACATGTCCCCACCTGGATTCCACACATGCTCACAGGTGGGGGACTCCAGCACCTGCCCCCCCAACCCATGTCATACGTGCCCTCCCCTAAAGGACAGAATGGTCTCCCTCTCCAGGGAAGGCACGCACCCTCAGCTCTGAGCCCATTTGCTGTAGAAAGTAAATGAAGTGTTGTGGTGGGAAAATGCACAGCCAGCCCATTTCTGTGTCTCCCAGAAAACTGTGCACGGGGCTTAGAGAGACCCCTAGAGAGGAAGAGGGGGCACAACCCAGGCCCCACCAGCCCCTGCAGGGGCGCTGCCATGCACACACAGCCGATTTCCCCATGTGCCTTGCAGGGGTGGCCAGACGCCAGGGTCAGGACCTGACAGACTTTACTGGGACTCAGGCTGTGCCCCACATGCCAGGAGGGGTGGGACAGAGTGACAATCAGGAAGCCTCAGGTCACCACGGTCTGTGCAAAGCCACCCGGAGGTCTGTGCTCCCTCTGTCCAGGGGGCAGGGGCTGGCTGGGTTCCGGGGCAATTCCTCCACCCATCATCCCCGTGCCTGTGTGCCTGGGGCAGAGAGGGCCTGCGCGGTGGTCAGCATGGCCCTGGAAGGGATGTCAGGACAGCAGTCCCTTGTGTTGTGCCCAAGATTGTGAATCCAAGAAACCACCGAGGAGCCAACACCATTACAAACTCCCAAGGGTTTCTTTAAAAGCTGGAGCTTGTGTCCAAGTACACCCGACACAGAGGAGCAGGGACTTGGACCCTGAGACTAAAAGGCGTAGTAGCTTTATAGGGGCCAGTGCACATGCATATGCAGAAAGTTGCACAGTCATGTCGGTTCACACGCAGGTGGCCGATTGAATTACATCTTACCCTATAGTATCCACTTGAGCTGGTGTATTACTTTGGTCAGAATCGGGGCACAGTTTTGGGGGGCAGAAAGCAGGGTTACATTGTTATGAGCTGATTTCTGATTAGGGTGAGCCCAGCGGCCTGACTAGGTTGGGGCAGTGCCTTAAGCCATAAGCAGGTCATATTGGTGTCATCCTGGAGATGGCGGGTGTAGCACAAAATGGAAACAGTCCTGCCCTGCTTGTCCAGGGCTAGGAGATTTTTGTAAAATTTCTTGGGTCCCACACTTGCAGCTCACGCACCTGAGCCACCCTCACTAGGTGGACTCAGCGTGCACACCTTGTGGTGTGGGATCTCTCACACCAGAGTGTGGAGGGCACCCTCCTTGCCCGAGTGAGTAGGGGCTGGGTGAGCATGGGGCTCGGCCTGAAGGCCAAGCAGCACAGCAGACCGAAGAACCCCAGCCCCATCCCCACCCCAACTCCCCCACACACGGAGCCCCTGCGCTCCCCATCATGGGCACCCAGCTCCTCAGGAGCTCCCCCCAGGGTGGCACCGAGGTCTAGCTCCCTGCTGGAGAGGCATCCGGGAGAAGATAAGCAGCCAGCGCATGGCACGACCCACTGCCCCACATGAGAGTATTGCCAAGCCGGACATTCCAGCTCAGCTAACCCTCCAGCGGAAAGTCACTGCATGAGCGAGCCCTGGGTCTGCCAGGAGAGCCTAGCTATCTGCCCAGCGCCAGCACCAGAAATGATGTTGTGCCAACCGTTTTGGCATTTGGGTGACCCAGCCAGAGGATCCAATAGCTGCATATGATAGCTGCATGTGATGGAGACACACACACCACAAAACCAACAAAAGTCGGAATCCCCCCAATGTTGTCTAACACCAGCCGGATGATTCCATACACGACGCTGTGGTCCCAAATAGGATACATGGAAGACACAATAAACCACGACTGCAGAGGTGCTGGAGGCACAGAGATGTGCCTGCTGGGTTCCAACAAGGAGCACAGAGGGGAAGGAAGCATCCTACGGAGGGGAGGCCCCTCCTTGGAAGGGTCATCATGTCCCTGTGAAGGCTACAGATGGAGAAATCTGTCCTCCTCTCTTTCAGCTTCTGGTTTTCCTCCTAAATGCCATTTTCCTCAATCATAAGACCAAAAATTTATTTTATGTTTTTAAATTTCTTTTTATTGGAATCCAATTTGTATGAATTCTTGCTTCAGCAAGGGTGTCATTCAGGAGAGAAGGAGAGAGAACAATTTTCCCAGACAGGCAAAATATAAAGGAGTTCATGACCACTTAAACATTCCAGTAAGGAATTTTAAGAGGGACTCTTCTGGTGGGGGAAAAAAAAGAGAACAAAAGCAACAAAGACTAGAAAGGCCCAGAGAACGTCACCAGAAACATCAACTCTTCCGGTAACACAAAGGCACAAAGTTCATATCTTTGAATAATCACTCTGAATGCTGATAGACTAAATGCTTCAATCAAAAGATATAGGGTTTCAGAGTGGCTTAAAACACATGATCTGGGATGCGAGGGTGGCTCAAGGGGTTGAGCATCTGCCTTTGACTCAGGCTGTGATCCTGGAGTCAGGGATCGAGTCCCATATTGGGCTCCTGGTGGGGAGCATGGTTTTCTCTCTGCCTAATTTTCTGCCTCTCTCTCTTTCTCTCTGTCTCTCTCTCTCTTTCTCATAAATAAAATCGTTATTAGAAAAACAAGATCCATCAGTATGCTGCCTACAAAATGCTCACGTTAGACCTATAGACACCAGCAGATTGACAGGTGAAGGAAAATCATCTACCACGCTATGGATATCAAACAAAAGCTGGAGGACCCATACTTATATCAGACAAATGAGATTTGAAACCAAACCCTGGGGGACACCTGGTGGCTCAGTGGTTGAGCATCTGCCTTCGGCTCAGGGTGTGATCCTGGGATCCCAGGATCAGCCTCCCTTTGGGGAGCCTACCTCTCCCTCTGCCTATGTTTCTGCCCCTGCTTCTCTGTGTATCTCTCATGAATAAATAAATAAAATATTTATATTTCAAAAAAGAAAGAACAAATACTGTAAGAAGTGATGAAGAAGGGCATTATTTCATAATTAAAAAGACTCTCTATCAAGAACAAACAACTAAATATTTATTTTCTGCCAACATGGGAGTACCTAAAAATATAGAAACCAATTAAAAACAAACATACAGAAACTCACTGATAATAATACAATGACAGGGGATTTTAACACCCACTTATGGCAATGGACCGATCGTCTATACAGAAAATCAACAAGGGAAAAATAGCCTTGACACACTGGACCACAGGGACTCAACAGATATACTCTGAACATTTCAACCTAAAGCAGAATACACATTCCTTTCAAGTGCACATGGGACATTCTCCAGAACAGATCATTCATGGCCCACAAATCAGCCCTCAACAGGTACAACAGGTACAAGAAGGTTGATAGCACACCCTGTATATTTTTGGACCACGACGCTATGAAACTCGAAGTCGACAGTAAGAAAAAATTTGGACAGACCAAAAATACGTGGAGATTATGAACATCCTACTAGAGAATGAATAGAGCAAACAGAAGATTAAAGAGGAAATTTAAAACAAATGAAAATGAAAACATGTTTCTCCAAACCTCTGGAATGTAGCAAAGGCAGTCCTAAGAGGGAAGTACATAGCAATACAGGCCTACCTCAAGAAATAAGAAGTCTCCAATACACAGCCAAACCCTACACCTTCAGTACCGGGAAAAGGATAGCAAACAATGCCTAAAGGCTATAGAAGAGGGGAAAATAAAGATGAGAGGAGAAATAAACAATACAGAAAAAACAAAGCTGTAGAATGGAACAACGAAACAAAAAGAGGGTTCTTCAAAATAATTAAGAAAATGGATCAAGCCCTAGCCAGCCTTATCAACGAGAAAAGAGAAAATACCTAAATAAATAAAACCACAAATGAGAGAAGAGAGATGACAATCAACACCAGAAAAATTAGACAATTATAAGGGAATATATTGAAAGATTATATGCTAACATACTGGGAGACCTGGAAGAAATGGACAAATCCCCAGAAATGTGCAAATGAGCAAAATTGAAATAGGAAGAAATAGAAAATGTCAACAGACCCATAACTAGCAAAGGAATTGAATCAGCAAGGCACCTGGGTGCCTCAGTGGTTGAGCATGTGCTTTGGCTCAGGTCATGATCCCGGGGTCTTGGGGAATGAAGTCCCACATCAGGCTCCTCGCATGGAGCCTCAATTTCCCTGTGTCTATAACTCTGCCTCTCTTTGTCTCTCATGAATACATAAGTAAAGTTGCAGCCACTGTGGAATAGACTGGAGGGTCCTCGAGAAGTTAAAAATAGGGGATCTCTGGGTGCCGCAGTGGTTTGGCGCCTGCCTTTGGCCCAGGGCGTGATCCTGGAGACCCGGGATCGATCCCACATCAGGCTCCCGGTGCATGTAGCCTGCTACTCCCTCTGCCTGTGTCTCTGCCTCTCTCTCTGTGACTATCATAAAAAAAATATAAAAGAAGAAGTTAAAAATAGAGCTACCCTATGATTCCAAAATTGCACAGCTAGGTATTTACCCCGAAGATACAAAAGTCATTTAGTAGATTCGAAGAGGAACACGCAGCCCAGTGTTGGTAGCAGCGTTATCAACAACATGAAACTGTGAATAGAGCCCAGATGTCCATCGACAGATGAATGGGCAGAGACGATGTGGTAAATATACACACTGCGACATCACTCGGTCATCAGAAGGGATGAAATGAAGCCATTTACAATGACGTGGGAGAAGGGGAAAGGACTTATGCTAAATGAACTCAGTTAGAGGAAGACATATACCAAATATCATACAATTGCATTCACATGTGAATTTTAAGAAACCAAACAAACTGACAAAGGGGCGGAGGGGGGGGGGATGAGAGAGCAAATAAAAAAACACACTATTAACCCCAGAGAATAAACTAATAAATACCAGAGGAAGGTGAGGGGGATGGGGAATCAGGCGATGGGGATAGTGGAGGGCACCTGTGACCAGTACCAGGCGTTGTATCCAAGGGATGAATCACTATGTGGTAAACCTGAAACTATATCATACTGTGTTTACAAACAGGAATTCAAGTAAAACTTTAAAATAATAATTGGTAGTATTGATGAAAAATGTGCGCACAAGTGAAAAAATCAGAAAGGCAATTGAAAATCCAAATAAAGAGTCTTTAGAGCCAGAAATCCCCTCCTTACCTCAGCTCGGGAGAAGCTTGCCATGTCTATTCTGACCACAACAGAGGCCTGGATTTTGATTCTCTGGGGAAGCCACTGACTTGGTGGAGTCAGGCTATCTTTGAACCCTAAACCTAAATAGAGTACATAAAACTAAACTGCCCAAGATGCTAGGAGTCCCAGTGCAGGCACATGCCAAGACCCAAACTCTAACCATAAACATAAGCCTACACTTAAGCCCAATGTTAACCTAAATCTTAAACAAGACCTATCACTAATCGAAAACCAAACAGAAACCCCAAGACCGAAACACATTCACTGAACCTTCCTGCCAAACCTCAACCTAACTCCTAAACATATTCTAAACCCTTAACCCTGACCGATACCTTAAATCTAACCCTAACCCTCTAATACTAATCCTATCTCATACCCGAAACTGTACCCTAACCCATACCCTAAAACTAACCCCTAACCCACTCCCTAAATGTATCTCTTACCCTCTTCCAAAACCGTATCCTGACCCTGACCTGTCCCTAACCCTAACACCTAACCAAACAGTAACCCTAACCCTATTTCTAACCCCTATCCTAACCCTAACCCTTGCCCTAATTCTAAACCTAGACCAAACTATAAACCAACGCCTCACCCTAAACCCTAACCCTAACTCACACCCTAACCCCTAACCCTAACTGCAAACCTAAGCCCAACCCTAACACTAACCATAACCCTAACCCCAAATCCTAACCTCCATATGTCCTGAAGCCAAAGTGCTGGTCCTGAGGAGGACGGGGTTCCTGTCAGGGTTGACGTGGCCCCACATTTTCCTCAAGCCTCACCATAAGACCTGAGGAGGCTGGGGGCTCCTGTCAGCATGGATGTGGCCCATAATCTTCCCAAACCTTCACAGTGGGTTCTGAGGAGGCTGGAGACTCCTGTCAGTGTGGATGCGGCACCCACATTTTTCTTAGGCCTCACCACAGGCCCTGACAAGGCTGGGGTCTTCTGTCCACATGGACGCATCACCATATTTCCCCAAGTCTACACTGGGGGTCCTGAGGAAGTCAGCGTCCTGTTGTGTCCATGTGGCCTCAAGTCTTCCCAAAGCGTCACTGAGGTTTCTGAGGAGGCCGGGGCTCCTGTAACCATGAATGCGGCCCCCAGCTTCCAGAAGCCTCAACTTATGTTCTGAAGGGCCTGGGAGCTCCTGTCAGAGTGGACGTGGCACCACATCTTCCTGAAGCCTCCCCGCGGGTCCTGAGGCTGCTCTGGGGCTCCTGTCAGCATGGATGCGGGCCCACAATTTCCTGAAACCTCCCCGCGGGTCCTGAGGTGGCTCAGGGCTCCTGTCATTGTGGATGTGAGCCCACATCTTCCTGAAGACTCCCCGCAGTTCCTGAGGCGGCCCAGGGGCTCCTGTTAGGGTGGATGTGGGCCCACATCTTCCTAAAGCCTCACCGTGATTCCTGAGGTGACTGGGGCTTCTGTCAGCATGAACGTGACCCAATTTCCCCCTGAAGACTTCCCGCAGGTCCTGTGGAGGCTGCAGCTCATCAGAGTAGACGCGTCCCCACGTCCCCCTCAGGCCTCCCCAGCACAGGCAGTTAGTGCAGGGAGAGGAGGCCTACTGCACATGCATGCCCCATGGGAGGGGCCTGGGCTCGGGCGCCCCCTGCGGGACACTCAGGCACTGCAGGAGGCTGTGCAGGAGGCAGCAGGTGCTCCATGGTCCCCACCTGCCTCCTTTCAGGCTCCAGCTGGGGCCTGTTAGCTTCGGAAACATCTCACTGAAAAGGAGCCCAACACCCGGTTTCCCCAGAAATACGTAAGGACAGGAATTGGAGCCCACAGGACGTGAAATGAAATGTGGACCAGACTTTTACCACGTCCTGCAATACTCACTCAACACTTTTCCACTGTGGGCGGGACCGCGGTTTGGTGCAGCCGCCCTGGAAACAGTGTGGAGGCCCCTCAGGAAGTTACAAATAGAGCCACCCTGCGACCAGCAGGTGAACTGCCTGGAGCTCACTACGAAGATACAGATGCAGTGAGACAAGGGACAACTGCACCCCAATGTCCACCGCAGCTGGATCCACAGTAGCCACACTGTGGGAGGACCTCGGTGCCCTGAGGCAGATGATGGATAAAGAGGATGGGAGATAGATGATGGTCATAGAGAGCGAAATGGTACTCAGCTATCAAAGAGAAGGAAATCTTTCCATTTGCAATGATGTGGATAGAACTAAAGATATCATGTTAAGTGAAGTAAGTCACTCGGGAAAGAGAATGACTGTGTGGTGTCATTCATAGGTGGAATTAAAGAAGCAAAGCAGATGAACTATTGTGAACGGAAGGAAAGACAAATAAGATCAAATCAGATGCAGGAAACACAGACTCTTAATGATAAGAAACGAACTGAGGGTCGCTGGAGGGGTGGGGGCATAACAGGGGAAATAGGAAAGTGCTGCGTCTCACTCTGTCCTGCTTCTCCAATACTGATTTGCTGTCCAGGGTTATTTGTTGAGGAGGATGGATGTTATGGTTTTTTTTTCCCTATTTCTAAGGTCTGCCACCGAATTTTGATAGGAATGACATTGAAACTGAGGGTGGCTTCAGGAACTGTGGACATTTTCACAAGATGAGGCACCCACCCCACGAGTCTAGGACAGCCACCCAGAGCCTGGTATGGCTCAGTGCACAAGTCTTGTGCTCCTTTGGCTCAGTCTCATTATTTATTCTCCTTGATGCTCCTGAGAAGGCCTTCACGTCCTTCCTTTGCTTCCTGAGTGCTCATTGTCGGGACACAGCAAGGCTACTCTGCTCTGTAGGGTCAGTTTGTGTCCCGTGACTTTACTGAACTCACTCCTTAGTTCTAACAAGTTTTGGTGGAGGCTCTGGGGTTGCCTGTTTCTAGTTCCGCATCTTCAGCATATAGGGACAGTGTGATGTCCCCCTTCCAGTTGTGGAACCTTTTATTTTTACAACTTAATGTCATAGAAATCCCTACTATTGAATCAAAACTAAGCCCAGGCCAAGGGCAGGGAGCCCCTATTAGAATGAGAACAGAGCTCAATGCCCTTGAAGGCCCCATATCAAAATGTAAACAGAACTTGCGAATTGCTCCAGCCCTTCTGGAGGTCCCTGAGATCAGCCCTTAAAACTAAGCTAAAACCCACCTCAGGGTCCAAGTCCCTGCTCCGCTCTGTCGGGTATACTTGGACACAAGCTCGAGGTGGTAAATAAACCCTCGTGTGTTTGCGTCAGTGTCGGCTTCTCGGAGGTTTCTCGGATTCGCAATCTTGGGCACAACAGTCTGAGATAAAAAAAGAAAACCAAAAGAAGCTCGGACGCAGGTAGAGTGAACGCAGGATTCTGAGAGAAGCGGCGGAGACCCGGGGGCTTGGGGGCTCTTCTGTGGAGGCCCCTGCAGCCTGGGTGGCAGGATGCTCAGCCCCAGAGCAGAGGACCCAGAGACCCCACCCGCATCCCGCCCATCTGGGCCTGGTCTGAGGGAGCAGCACAGCGCCGCCTGCTGGAGACCAGACAAGCTGACGCCCACCCCGCCTCTGACCCCGCAGATGCATCTCCCAGGTAGATGTGCACCTGACAATCAGCGCCATGGCCAATCCCCAGACCCTGCACAGACCACTCGCTGCCACCAAGGTGTTGGACCACAGAGGCTGCAGAGCTTCAGCTCTGCTTGGAAAGTAGGGTCTAGCTTCCTTTGTACTTTGTGCTTTATTTTCATTTATTTTCTTTGATTCTTTTTTATTAATTGCCTTATTTTAATTTTTATGGATGTACCTTATATATTTCTTATTTTTACTTTCATGTTACTTTAATTGTGTTTCATATTTTGGGATTTAGAATCTTTTAACAAGCAGGCCAAAATAATTTGTTTTTTTTTTTAGAGGGCAGTTGTTATTGTTTTTCTTGGTTTTCTTTTTCTTCCCATTTTCTTTTCTGGAAAAAGTAATGAGATGGAGAAATTCACCTCCATAAAATAACATGAGGTAGTACTCACAGCCAGGAAGTCCATCAATACACATATATGATATCTAACTACAGTTTAAAACAATGATTATAAAGTACCAGCTGGACTGGAAAAAGAACACAGAAGAAAACTAGAGAATCCCTTACTGTAGAAATAAAAGAACTAAAATCTAGTCTGGCCAATGTTAAAAATGCTATAACTGAGATGCAGTCCCAAGTGGAAGCCTTAAAAACAAGAAAGGGCGATCCCTGGGTGGCGCAGCGGTTTGGCGCCTGCCTTTGGCCCAGGGCGCGATCCTGGAGACCCGGGATCGAGTCCCACGTCGGGCTCCCGGTGCATGGGGCCTGCTTCTCCCTCTGCTTGTGTCTCTGCCTCTCTCTCTCTCTCTGTGACTATCATAAATAAATAAAAAAAATTAAAAAGAAAAACAAGAAAGGTTATGTACCACAGAGGCAGACGTAGGGAAGTCAGCCACTTATTAAAACAATAACATTCATATCATAGGAGACTCAGAAGATGAAGAGAGAGAAAAGGTGGGCCTTGCTCAGCCATCAGAAATGTCAAATACCCACCATTTGCTTCAACGTGGATAGAACTGGAAGGTATTATGCTAGGTGAAGGAAGTCAATCGGAGAAGGACAAATATTATATGTTCTCATTCGTTTGGGGAATATAGGTAATAGTGAAAGGAAATATAAGGGAAGGGAGTAGAAATGTGTGAGAAATATCAGAAAGGGAGACAGAACATAGACTCCTAACTCAGGGAAATGAACTAGGGGTAATGGATGGGGAGGAGGGCAGGCGGTGGGGGTGAATGGGTGATCAGCACTTGGTGTTCTTCTGTATGATGGCAAACTGAACACCAATAAAAAAATAAATTTATTATTAAAAAAGAAAGAAAAAAAGAAAGAGTGGCACCTGGGTGGCTCAGTCAGTTAAGCCTCTGCCTCAGGCTCAGATCGATCCAGGTCCCAAGGCAGGCTCCCTGTTTAGCAGGGAACCTGCTTCTCCCTCTCCCTCTGCCCCTCTCGCTCATGCTTTTTCTCTCCTCTCTCTCTCAAATAAATAGAAAACATCTTTGAAAACAAAACAAACAAAAAACTCAGAAGGAAGAAAAATCTCCCATGTAGAAGAATTTCAAACAATTTGTGCATACATTTCACCGTCAAGTTCATGATCATAGCTTCCCACTCTTATTTCCGGAATACACATAGTAACTTCCTCCTAGAAAATATAATATGAAAAACTTAAAATAATATTGATAATATAATAATAATAATAATAATAATAATTAATAACAATAATAAGGAATCAGTTTACTACAAAGAAAGCTGAGAAACACTACCTCAGCAAGATGATCAGATCGATATCAAGACTGATAAATCATGTTGATAGTATCTATCCTTTATATGATATAATGAAAATGGCAGTATATCTCTGTATATAATCCACAAAAACAGTTCAGTCATGAGATAAACGAAAGACATATCCCAAATGAGGGAAATTTTATAAAATACTCTACTTCTCAAAGTGTTCCAGTTCAAAAACAACAAGGAAAGCCTGAAAGACTGTCACAATCCAGAGAAGCCTAAGAAAACAGGAGGACAAATGGAATGTGATATGAGGGATGGTAACTTAGCAAAAACTAAGGAAATCTGAATAAAGTATGGTCTTTGGTTAATGCAAATTTTTACTCTTGATTCATTAGCTAATATTTGTACCGTACTAATATAAGATATCAATAATTGGAGACACTGAGTGCAAGTGCATGCGAATGCTCTGTACTATGTTCTCAATTTCACTATAAATCTTTGTTTTTTTCCTAATAAATAAGATTTATTTTGAAAATTGACTTAAATGAATCAGGCTCTAAGTGTGAGGACATTTTAAGAATTGTTGAATTATCTTTTGCCTTATTCTTATAGAGTTCCTTCAGTGGGCACAAAGTAATAATTTTATATCAGAAGGAAATAACAACACTTATGAAGACGTATAATGCCTCCTCAACCTGAAAAGAAAGGATAATAAATGCAAAAATCAGATAAAATACTTCTAATATAATAGACACCATATTGCAAGTGCATTTAAAATTAGCAGCGCATAACATTTATCTCCTTGACATTTGTCTTCCAAAGAGTTCACAGTGTTTCAGTGTCAGTTGAAACAGGGGAAGAATCTCAGGGAAGAATCCTTCACATAATAATAGGACCATTGGTACTAATGTCTCTCAATTATTTCCAAATCCATACAGATGCATTTCCTGATGAGTGACTGAGCTGTGAAGAAAGAGATGAGAAACCCTCATCCCTCTGAATTACTTGTGTCAGAATATTTTAACCATAGTACTACGGATAGTAAATTATCCTTATTAACAGGAAATACGTCTCACATTGGAATCTGAGCAATCAATGGGCAGAGTAAAACCACTTTGACTCGCTCCTCATCTTTTAAAGATAAAGGAGAGCTTTTCTATGTACAAAGTTAGTTGTCAAGATAGCCTTAGGGAATAAGAGTCTGCAGCTTGGAATCCCCGTGCACAGCTGGGACGCCCACGAGCCAGTTCTTCCTGATCCCAAATCCCTGGTCCTATCCCCCAACACACGCTGCCAAGCTGAGGTCATTTGCAATTGCTCTCTTAGGAGCTCCGGGGAAGGGGGAAAGAGCTAGATAGGATGGGACAAAATGCAAAGAGGCCGTTGAAATGAAGGCCTTTCTACTTTAAGTTCAGTGTTCGAACAAGTCCAGCCATCCCAGGCCCCTGTGAAGAAGAGCTGAAATTTACATTACTTCAGTTACAGGAAAAACACAAAAGTTTACAGCTTAATGTCCTAGAAAGCCCCACAATAGAATCAAACTGAGCCCATGCCATGGGCTGGAAGCACCTATTAGAATGAGAGCAGAGCTCAATACCCTTGAAGGCCCCAAATCAAAATGTAAACAGAAATTGAGGAATTGAGGAAGCCCTTCAGGAGGACCCCGGGACAAGCCCTTAAAACTAAGCTAAAACACACCTTGGGGTCCAAGTCCCTGCTCCGCTGTGTTGGGTGTACTTGGACACAAGCTCGAGTTTGGAAATCAACCCTTGTGTGTTTGCATTGGTGTCAGTTCCTTAGTGGTTTCTTGGATTCACAATCTTGGGCACAATACTGCCATGTCCTCTCCCACCTTGGCTGAACCCCTATCCCCTCCCACCCAGGGTGACACTCAGTCACCTCCCCACCTACAACAGCTGGGCACAGGCCGTCACACAGGTCCCATGGGCATGGTGGGCACTCCCGCCTTCCCTGCCCTCCCAGAGGAAGGAAGGAGGTTTCAGCAGGACACACTCCCATGGTGGCCCCAGGGCTCCCTGCCCAGCACCGCACCTCGTGACAGGTCGGGTCTGTGTCCCTCACGCCTGCTCCTCCTCCCCGGTTTTCCCACAGGAAATGAAGGAGGTGGCCCTGGTCTCCTCCAGGGACATCACGTAGATAGACCTGGACTTCATCAAGAAGTTCAGCAGCCACATCATGTTTTAGGACTGCTAGGGGGCCGGATGAGGCTGCTGGGCCAGGGGGCTTTGGGGCCCTGGAGGCTTCTGGGTAAGGAAAACGGGGCCTCTGAGGCCAGGGAGAGCAATAGCAACCAACAACACACCGCTCCATGGTAGGGTGATGGGGATGACCACACCCCTGGGGCCTCAGGGATGAGGAGGCCACAAGGATGGGGCCTCCAGGGGTTGCCATGGGACCTGAACACCAAAGGGGAGAGGGACGGCCCCATGAGAAGCAGGGGATGGGGTGGGGGACGTGAGGGGCATGAACCGGACCTGGGGGCCAGGCGGCATGTCCGAGGCTGGAGCAAGACACACAACGATCCCAAGAGGGTCAGATGGTTCAGAGTGACACCCACTCTCGGTGCTTTATATATTTCTAAATTCTGTGCATTTAATTTGAGACAATTTGCAATTTTAACCATACATATTATGATGACCCCAGATAATGCCCCCGGTCCAGCCAGGGCCCTGCACTCACCACATGGGGCCCCAGGGGCAGGTGTCACAACAAACCCCAGAATGGGGTCGCCTTTATCTGTAGATGTCTCTGTGTGCATCTTAGAGAACGGGGATGCCCTGTGTCCGCCGGCCCCCCCACGCCATCCCCCCATTCCCCAGACCCACACCATCCCCCTACATCATCATCCCCCATGGCATCGCCACTACCCCATCCCCCTGAAACACACACAGCCTCACATAATCCCCCCACAGTATACCCCAACACCATCCCCCCTATACCATCCCCCACATTCCACCACCATCATACCCATGCCCACACACCATCGACCCCGAGCAAGGACCCGGTGCAGCTGCTCCCTGTGGGACATGATCAGCCTCCCCGGGGTTCTCTGGATACCCTGCTCCCATCAGAAGCCCGGGTATCCCATAGAGTACCCAGGGGTTGCAAGGAGGAGGGACGGCAGGGAGCCCCCAACAGTGTGAGCAGGTGAGTGAATCAGAGGACCCACAGTGCCCTGCCTCCACCCACTGTCACTCCTGGAGGGTGGGACACCCTGCACAAGACACCAGGTCCTAACCCAGAGGTACCTGGGCTGATTGGGCCCAGGCTCTGTGGGGGCTGGGTTGATTTGAGCCCCCACCAGTCCCAACACAAAGACTAATGGAATCAGGCCCACATGGCCCTGGCCAGCCCTGGATTCTAAACCCGGGCTGAGCAAGCCCTCTCACTGCTGGATGTGGCCTGCTGGGCCCTGGGCGTGCCCCACAGATCCAGGTCGCTGATCTAGGGCAGCCCTGGGGATCCTGGGACACCCCAGTGTGGGGAGAGGAGGGGCAAGCTGGTGGGCCCCACCCGCACCCACACCTGGAGACAGGCTCCTCCAGGTCCTGGGGCCCCCAGAGGGACCAAGGCCGGGGTCCAGCTGCCCTGAGGGAACCCAGTGCAGGAGCCCATGAGCTGCAGGTCCAGTTCAGCTTTGCTGTCCTCAGAACCGTCTCTCAGGCTGAAACCTCAGGACACAAGCCCTCCACCCGGAGTCCACACATGCTCCCAGGTGGGGGACTCCATGGGTTGCACTCGACCAACAACCCATGTGATTCTTGTCCTCTCGTAAAGGACAGAAAGGTCTCCTTCCCCAAGTGAAGGCACGCACCCACAGCTCTGAGCCCGTTTGCTGTAGAAAGTCAATAAAATGTTGTGGTGTGAAAATGCACAGCCAGCCCGTTTCTGTGTCTCCCAGAACTCTGTGCACAGGGCGTGTAGAGACCCCCAGAGAGGAGGAGGGGGCACCACCTAGGCCCCAACTAGCCTGTGCAGGGGCGCCACCAGGCACACACAGCTGACGTCCCCACGTGCCTTCCAGGAGCGGCCAGACCTACTGCTGGACATGGGAATGTGGCCGAGCCAGAACTTCAAGCTCAGCTGACCCTCCAGCTGAAAGTCACTGCATGAGCGAGCCCCAGCGCTGCCAGGAGAGCCCAGCTAACTGCCCAGCGCCAGCACGAGAAATGATGTTGTGCCATTTCGGGGTTTGTTGGTGACCCAGCCAGAGGATCCGATTGCTGCACTTGACAGCTGCATGGGATAGACACACACACACACCTCAAAAGCAACAACAACAACAAAAAAGCAACAAAAGACAGAATCCCCCCAATACTGTCAAACAGCAGCCAGATGGTTACTTACACAATGTTGTGTTCCCCAATAGGATACAGGGAAAACGCTATAAGCCATGACTGCAGAGGTGCTAGAGATGTGCCTGCTGTGTTCCAACAAGGAGGCAGAGGGGCAGGAAGCATCCTCCGGAGGGGGGGGCCTCCTAGGAAAGGACACCAGGTCCCTGTAAAGGCTACGGAAGGTGAAATATGTCCTCTCTTTCAGCTTCTGGTTTTCCTCCTAAATGCCATTTTCCTCAATCATATTAGCAAGAATTTATTTTATGTTTTTAAATTTCCTTTTATTGCAGTCCAATTTGTATGAATTCTTTCTTCAGCAAGGGTGTCATTCAGGAGAGATAAAGATTTTCCCAGACAGGCAACATATAAAGGAGTTCAGGACCACTTAACAAGTCCAGTAAGGAATTTTAAGAGGGACTCTTCTGGTGGGGGGAAAAAAAGAGACCAAATGCAACAAAGACTAGAAAGGACCAGAGAACGTCACCAGAAACACCAACTCTTCTGGTAACACAGAGGCACAAAGTTCATATCTTTAAATAGTCACTCTGAATGATGATAGACTAAATGCTCCAATCAAAAGATATAGGGTAACAGAGTAGCTAAAAATCAGGATCCGGGATGCCTGGGTGGCTCAGGGGTTAAGCCTCTGCCTTTAACTCAGGGTGTGATCCTGGAGTCTGGGATCGAGTCCCATACTGGGCTCCTGGTGGGGAGACTGCTTCTCTCTCTGCATAATTTCCTGCCTCTCTCTCTCTCTGTCTCTCTGATAAATAAAATTATTATTAAAAAAACAACATCCATCTGTACACTGCCAACAAGATGCTCACCTTAGACCTATAGACACCAACAGATTGAAAGTCAGGGGATGGAAAATCATCTATCACGCTAATGGATATCAAAAGAAAGCTGGAGGTCACATACTTATATCAGACAAACGAGATTTGAGACCAAACCCAGGGGGACACCTGGTGGCTCAGTGTTTGAGCATCTGCCTTCAGATCAGGGTGTGATCCTGGGATCCCAGGATCGAGTCCCACATCTGCCTCCCCTTAGGGAGCCTGCCTCTCACTCTGCTATGTTTCTTCCTCTGCTCCTCTGTGTATCTCTTATAAATAAATAAATAAAATATTTAAATTTCAAACAAGAAAGAACAAATACTGTAAGAAGAGATGAAGAAGGACATTATTTCATAATTAAAAAGACTCTCTTTCAAGATCAAACAACTAAATATTTATGCTGCCTACATGGCAATACCTCAATAAAGAAACCAATTAACAACAAACGTACAGGAACTCACTGATAATAATACAATGACAGGGGATTTTAACACCCACTTATGGAAATGGACTGATCATCTATGCAGAAAATCAACCGGGGAACAATAGCCTTGACACACTGGACCACAGGGACTCAACAGATATAGTATGAACATTTCATCCTAAAGCAGAATACACACTCCTTTCAAGTGCACATGGGACATTCTCCAGATCAGTTCATATCATGGCCCACAAATCAGCCCTCAACAGGTGCAACAGGTACAAGAAGGTTGATATCACACCCTGTACATTTTTGGAACACGACGCTATGAAACTTGAAGTCGACAGTAAGAAAAAAAAATTGGACACACCAAAAATACATGGAGATTATGAACATCCTACTAGAGAATGAATGGAGCAACCAGGAAATTAACGAGGAAATTTAAAACAAATGAAAATGAAAACATGTTTCTCCAAACCTCTGGGATGTAGCAAAGGCAGTCCTAAGAGGGAAATACATAGCAATACAGGCATAGCTCAGGAAACAAGACGTCTCCAATACACAACCTAACCCTACACCTAAAGGAGCTGGAAAGGAATAGTAAACATATCCTAAAGTCTACAGAAAGGAAAAAATAAAGATGAGAGCAGAAATAAACAATGCAGAAACAACAAAACAGTAGAATGGAATAACGAAACTAAGAGCTGGTTCTTCAAAATAAATAATAAAATGGATCAAGCCCTAGCCAGCTTTATCAGTGCGAAAAGAGAAATGACCTAAATAAATAAAATCACAAATGAGACAAGAGAGATCAAATAAACACCAGAAAAATTAGGCAATTATAAGGGAATACTAAGAAATTATACGCTAAGAAACTGGGAGACCTGGAAGAAATGGACAAATCTCCAGAAATTTGCAAACGAGCAAAAATATAATAGGAAGAAATAGAAAATGTGAACAGACCCATAACTAGCAAAGGAATTGAATCAGCAAGGCACCTGGGTGCCTCAGTGGTTGAGCATCTGCTTTGGCTCAGTTCATGATCCCGCAGACCTGGGGGATCAAGTCCCACATCAGGCTCCCCGAATGGAGCCTCATTTTCCCTCTGCCTATACCTTTGCCTCTCTGTGTCTCTCATGAATACATAAATAATATCTTTAAAAAAGTAAAAAAATAAGAAGATGAGAAAGGACCCAAATAAAATCACAAATGAGAAAACAGAAATAACAACCAACACTAGAGAAATACAAACGATTGTAAGAGAACATTATGAAAAATTATATGCCAGCAACCAAGAACCTGGAAGAAACAGATAAATCCTGGAAATATATAACATTGCAAAAATGAAAAAGGAAGAAATAAGAAACCTGAACAGACAGATAACCAGCACAGAAACTGAATCAGCAATCAAGAATCTCCCAAAAAGAGACGCTTAGATCAATAGAACAGAATGGAAATCTGAAACAAGATACAAACCTGTAACTCTATGATCCATTAATCGACAACAAGGCAGGAAGGAATATCCAATGTCACAAGGACAGTCTCTTCAACAAACCCTAACCCTGACCCCAGGATAAGAACAAATGGTGTTGGGAAAACCAGGCAGTCACATGCAGAAGAATGAAACTGGACCACTTTCTTACACCATATATATAAAAAATAAATTCAAAATGGATGAAAGACCTAAATGTGAGACCTGAAACCATTCAAAGAAGAAAAGATAGGTAGCAATGACTTTGACATTGACCATTGGATGTTCTTTCAGATATGCCTCTGAGGTGAGGGAAACAAAAGCAAAAATACTATTGGGGCTTCATCAAATTGAAAAGCTTCCACAAAGTGAAGGAAACAACCAAAGGTAAATGGCAACATACAGGAGGTGGGGCAAGATGGCAGAAGTGTAGTGTCCCCAAATCACCTGTCCCCACGAAATTACCTAGATAACCTTCAAATCATCCTGAAAATCTACTAATTCGGCCTGAGACTTAAACAGAGACCAGATTGAATGCTACAGTGAGAAAAGTTCATGATTCTATCAAGGTAGGAAGACGGGAAAAAGAAATAAAGAAACAAAAGGCATCCAAGTGTGAGGGGCCCTGTGAGGAGCCCGGCTAAGGCTGGGGCGAGTTCCCCCAGGACAGAAGAGCTCTGTGCTGAGAGAAGGAGGAGCTGCACTAATCTTCCAGGGCGGAATGGCGCCTTCAAGTAGTGAGAGCAGGACCCCAGGAGGGCGGGGATGCCCTAGGGCTCCCTGGGACTCTAACAGACACGTGCACCCCCAGGAGAGTGCACCGAGCTCCCTGAGGGCTGCAGGGCACATGCATTGACCCGGGAGCAGCTCTGTGGGCCTCGGGTGGCGGCTCTGCGAGGAGGGTTTGCATGGCCCCAGGAGCAGCTTGGCAGCGGCTCCTCCTGCAGAGGAAGAGGCTCCGTGCGGAGGGTGCTGTGGGGCTCCGGGAGCAACTCGGAGGGACTTGGGCGGTGGCTCTGCAGTGAGGCGGCTTTGCAGCCGGGAGCGAGAATCCAACAGCGCAGGCCCCAGAGTACAGGGCTTCGGGATACAGCCCAGGATTCGGCCTCCCCCAGGACAGGCAGAGGCCCAGAGGGCCCAGGACAGCATGGACGCTCTTGCCCAGAGCTGAGCAGATCAGCGGCCCCGCCCCAGAGCCTCCAGGCCCTTCAGATGGACTACTCCTGAGTTACTGCGGGGGCTGAATACAGGTTTCCAGAGCTGGCCGCTGACACAGGGGTTTTCCTCCTCGGGCCTCACGGGGTAAACTACCCCCACTGAGCCCTGCACCAGGCAGGGGACAGAGCAGCTCCTCCAAGTGCTAACACCTGACAATCAGCACAACAGGCCCCTCTTCCAGAAGACCAGCTAGACGGACAAGTTCCAGGGGAAGACAAGGGACTAAAGTACACAGAATCAGAAGATACTCCTCCATATTTTTTTTCATTTCTGATTGCTTCCCCCAACCTTTTCCCCCTTTCTTTCTTTTTCTTTCTCTTTTATTCTCTTTTTTCCTTCTTTCTTCCTTTATTCTTTTTTCTTTTTCTCTTTTCTTTCCTTCTTTCTCTCCTCTCTTTTTCTCCTTTTCCCAATACAATTTGTTTTTGGCCACACTGCACTCAGCAAAATGACTAGATGGAAAAGCTCTCCTCAAAAGAAAGAATCAGAAACAGTCCTCTCTCACACAGTGTTACAAAATCTGGATTACAATTCAATGTCAGAAAGCCAATTCAGAAGCACTATTATACAGCTACTGGTGGCTCTAGAAAAAAGCATAAAGACTCAAGAGACTTCATGACTGCAGAATTTAGATCCAATCAGGCAGAAAGTAAAAATCAATTGAATGAGATGCAATCCAAACTAGAAGTCCTAACGATGAGGGTTAACGAGGTGGAAGAACGAGTGAGTGACATAGAAGAAAAGTTGATGGCAAAGAGGGAAACTGAGGAATAAAGAGAAAGACAATTAAAAGACCAGGAAGACAGATTAAGGGAAATAAACAACAACCTGAGGAAGAAAAACCTATGTGTAATTGGGGTTCCCGAGGGTGCCAAAATGGACAGAGGGCCAGAGTATTTATTTGAACAAATCATAGCTGAAAACTTTCTTAATCTGGGAAGGGAAACAGGATTCAGATCCAGGAAATAGAGAGATCTCCCCTAAAATCAATAAAAACTGTCCAAAACCTTGACATTTAATACTGAAGATTGCAAATTCCAAGGATAAAGAGAAGATCCTTAAAGCAGCAAGAGACAAGAAATCCCTGACCTTTATGGGGAGGAGCATTACGGTAACAGCAGATGTCTCCACAGTGACCTGGCATCCCAGAAAGGGCTGGCAGGATATATTCAGGGTCCTCAATGAGAAGAACATGCAACCAAAAATACTTTATCCAACAAGGATCTCATTCCAAATGGAAGGAGAGATAAAGAGCTTCCAAGCCTGAAAGGAAATGAAAGAATATGTGATCTCCAAACCAGGTCTGCAAGAAATTTCAAGGGGGGCTCTTAAAATTCCCCTTTCAGAAGAAGTTCAGTGGAACAATCCACAAAACAAGGACTGAATACATATCATGATGACTGAATACATATCATGATGACACTAAACTCATATCTGTCAATAGTAACTCTGAACGTGAACAGGTTTAATGACCCCATCAAAAGGCGCAGGGTTTCAGACTGGATAAAAAAGCAGGACCCATCTATTTGCTGTCTACAAGAGACTCATTTTAGACAGAAGGACACCTACAATCTGAAAATAAAATATTGGAGAACCATTTATCATTCAAATGGTCCTCAAAAGAAAGCAGGGGTAGCCATCCTTATATCAGATAAACTAAAATTTACCCCGAAGAATGTAGTGAGAGATGAAGAGGGACACTAAATCACACTTAAGGGATCTATCCAACAAGAGGACTTAACAATCCTCAATATATGCCCCAAATGTAGGAGCTGCCAAATATTTAAACCAATTAATAACCTAAGTGAAGAAAATTTAGATAATAATACACTTACACTTGGTGAAATCAATCCAGCTCTTTCTACCCTCGATAGGTCTTCTAAGCACAACATCTCCAAAGAAACGAGAGCTTAAAAAAAAAAAAAGAAGAAACGAGAGCTTTATTTTTTTTTTAAATTTTTATTTATTTATGATAGTCACAGAGAGAGAGAGAGGCAGAGACACAGGCAGAGGGAGAAGCAGGCTCCATGCACCGGGAGCCCGACGTGGGATTCGATCCCGGGTCTCCAGGATCGCGCCCTGGGCCAAAGGCAGGCGCCAAACCGCTGCGCCACCCAGGGATCCGAAACGAGAGCTTTAAATGATACACTGGACCAGTTGGATTTCACAGATATCTACAGAACTTTACATCCAAACTAAACTGAATACACATTCTTCTCAAGTGCACATGGAACTTTCTCCAGAATAGACCACATACTGGGTCACAAATAGGGTCTGAACTGATATCAAAGGATTGGGATAACCCCATGCATATACTGAGACCATAATGCCTTGACATTAGAACTAAATCACAACAAGAAGTTTGGAAGGACCTCAAACATGTGGAGGTGAAGGATCATCCTGCTACAAGACGAAAGGGTCAACCAGGAAATTAAGGAAGAATTAAAAAGATTCATGGAAACTACTGAGAATAAACATACAACCGTTCAAAATCCTTGAGATGCAGCAAAAGCAGTCCTAAGGGGGAAATACATCACAATACAAACATCCATTCAAAAACCGGAAACTACTCAAATACAAAAGCTAAACTTACACATAAAGAGGCTAGAGAAAAAACAGCAGATAGATCCTACACCCAACAGAAGAATAGAGTTAATTAAAATTCGAGCAGAATTCAAGGAAATCGAGACCAGAAGAATGGTGGAACAGATCAATGGAACGAGGAGTTGGTTCTTTGAACGAATTAATAAGATAGATAAACCATTAGCCAAACTTATTAAAAAGAAGAGAGAATATTTAAATTAATAAAATCATGAATGAGAAAGGAGAGATCACTACCAATACCAAGGAAATACAAAGAATTATAAAACATATTATGAAAAGACATACACCAATAAATTAGGAAGTCTAGAAGAAATGGACGCATTCCTGGAAAGCCAGAAACTACCAAAACTGGAACAGGAAGAAATAGAAAACCTAAACAGGCCAATAACCAGGGAGGATATTGAAGCAGTCATCCAAAACCTCCCCAGACACAAAACTCCAGGGCCTGATTGCTTCCCAGGGGAATTCTATCAAACGTTTAATGAAGAAACCATACCTATCTTACTAAACCTGTTTGGAAAGATAGAAAGAGATGGAGTACTTCCAAATTAGTTCTATGAAGCCAGCATCACCTTAATTCCAAAACCAGACAATGACCCCACTAAAAAGGAAAATTATAGACCAATATCCCTGATGAACATGGATGCAAAAATTCTCAACAAGATACTAGCCAATAGGATCCAACAGTACACTAAGAAAATTATTCACCATGAACAAGTAGGACTTATCCCAGGGACACAAGGCTGGTTCAACACTCGTCAAACAAACAATGTGATTCATCATATCAGCAAGAGAAAAACCAAGAAACATATGATGCAGAGAAAGCATTTGACAAAATAGAGCATCCATTCCTGATCAAAACACTTCAGAGAGTAGGGATAGAGGGAACATGCCTCGACATCTTAAAAGCCATCTACAAAAGCCAACAGCAAATATCATTCTCAATGGGGAAGCACTAGGAGCCTTTCCCCTAAGATCAGAAACAAGACAGGGATATCCACTCTCACCACTGCTATTCAACATAGTACTGGAAATCCTAGCCTCAGCAATCAGACAACAAAAAGACATTAAAGGCATTCAAAGTGGCAAAGAGGAAGTCAAACTCTCCCTCTTTGCCGATGACATGATACTCTACCTAGAAAACCAAAAGCCTCCACCCCACGATTGCTAGAACTCATACAGCAAATGGTAGCATTGCCAGATACAAAATCAATGCCCAGAAATCAATGGCATTTCTATACACTAAAAATGAGACTGAAGAAAGAGAAATTAAGGAGTCAATCTCATTTACAATTGCACCCAAAAGCATAAGATACCTAGGAATAAACCTAACCAAGGAGGCAAAGGATCTATACCCTAAAAACTATAGAACACTTCTGAAAGAAATTGAGGAAGACACAAAGAAATGGAAAAATATTCCATGCTCATAGATTGACAGAATTAACATTGTGAAAATGTCAATGTTACCAAGGCAATGTACAGGTTCAATGCAAACCCTATCAAAATATCATGGACTTTCTTCAGAGAGTTAGAACAAATTATTTTAAAATTTGTGTGGAATCGGGACCCTGGGTGTTACAGCGTTTTGGCGCCTGCCTTTGGCGGAGGGCACAATCCTGGAGACCCGGAATCGAATCCCATTTCAGGACCCCAGTTCATGAAGCCTGCTTCTCCCTCTGCCTGTGTCTCTGCCTCTCTCTCTCTCTGTCTCTCTCTCTCTCTCTCTCTCTGTGTGTGACTATCATAAAAAATAGACTTTTGTGGAATCAGAAAGACCCTGAGTAGCCAGGTGAATTTAAAAAAAAAACAACGATATCCGAGGGCATCACAATGCCAGATTTCAGGTTGTACTACAAAGCTGTGGTTCAATACAGTGTGGTACTGGCACAAAAACAGAAAAATAGATCAACAGAACAGAATAGAGAACCCAGAAATGGACCCTGAACTTCATGGTCAACAAATATTCGATAAAGGTGGAAAGACTATCCATTGGAAGAAAGACAGTCTCTTCAATAAATGGTGCTGGCATAATGGACATCCACATGCAGAAGAATGAAACTAGACCACTCTCTTTCATGATACACAAAGATAAACTCAAAATGGAAGGAAGATCTAAATGTGAGACAAGAGTCCATCAAAATCGTAGAGGAGAACACAGGCAACATAATTTTTTAACTTGGCCACAGTAACTACTTGCAAGATACATCCACGAAGGCAAAAGAAACAAAAGCAAAAATGAACTGTTGTGATTTCATCAAGATAAGAAGCTTTTGCACAGCAAAGGATACAGTCAACCAAACTAAAAGACAACCTACAGAATGGGAGAAGATATTTGCAAATGACGTATCAGATAAAGGGCCAGTTTCAAAGATCTATACAGAACTTTTAAAATCAACACCAAAGAGACAAAGAATCCAATCATGAAATGGGCAAAAGACATGAAGAGAAATCTCACAGAGGAAGACATTGACATGGCCAACATCCACATGAAAAAACGTTCTGCATCACGGACATCAGGGAAATACAACTAAAAACCACAATGAGATACCACCTCACACCACTGAATGGGGATAATTAACAAGCAAGAAAGAACAAATGTTGGAGAGGATGCGGAGAAAAGGGAAGACTCTTACACTGTTGGTGGGAGTGTGAACTGGTGCAGCCACTCTGGAAAACTGTGCGGAGGTTCCTCAAAGAGTTAAAAATAGACCTGCCCTATGACCCAGCAATTGCACTGTTGGGGATTTACCTCTAAGATTCAGATGTAATGAAACGCTGGGACACCTGCACCCCGCTGTTTATAGCACCAATGTCCACAATAGCCAAAATGTGGAAGGGGGCTTGGAGTCCATTGAAAAATGGATGGATAAGGAATATGTGGTTTATATATACAATGGAATATTACTCAGCCATTAGAAACGACAAATACCCACCATTTGCTTCAATAGGGATGGAACTGGAGGGTATTATGCTGAGTAAAGTATGTCAATCGGAGAAGGACAAACAGTGTATGTTCTCATTCATTTGGGGAATATAAATAATAGTGAAAGGGAATATAACGGAATGGAAAAGAATTGTGTGGGAAATATCAGAAATGGAGACAGAATATAAAGTCTCCTAAATCTGGGAAATGAACTAGGGGTGGTAGAAGGGCAGGAGGGAGGGTGATAGGGGTGAATGGGTGATGGGCACTGAGGGGGACACTGGACGGGATGAGCACTGGGTGTTATTATGTATGTTGGTAAATTGAACAAAGTAAAAAATTAATTTATTAAAAAGAAGATTCATAGAAACTAATACGAATGAAGATATTACCATACAAAATCCTTGGAATGCAGCCAAAGCATTCTAAGGGGGAAATACATCACAGTACAAGCATCCATTCAAAAACTGGAATGAACTCAAATACAAAAGCTAACCTTACTCATAAAGGAGCTAGAGAAAAAGCAGCAGATAGATCCCACACCCAACAGAAGAGAATTAATTAAAATTCGAGCAGAACTCAAGGAAATCAATACCAGAAGAAATGTGGAACAGATAAACATAACCAGGAGTTTGTTCTTTGAAAGAATTAATAAGATACAGAAACCATTAGCCAGACTTATTAAGAAGAAAAGAGAGAAGACTCAAATTAATAAAATCATGAATGAGAAAGGAGAGATCACTACCAACACCAAGGAAATACAAACGATTTTAAAAACATATTATGAACAGCCATACACCAATAAATTAGGCAATGTAGAAGAAATGGACGCATTCCTGGAAAGCCAGAAACTACCAAAACTGGAACAGGAAGAAATAGAAAACCTGAACAGGCCAATAACCAGGGAGGAAATTGAAACAGTCATCCAAAACATCCCAAGAAACAAAAGTCCAAAGCCAGATGTCTTCCCAGGGGAACTCTATCAAACGTTTAAAGAAGAAACCATACCTAACCTACTAAAGCTGTTTGGAAAGATAGTAAGAGATGGAGTACTTCCAACTTCGTTCTATGAGGCCTGCATCACCTTAATTCCAAAACCAGACAAAGACCCCACCAAAAAGGAGAATTATAGACCAATATCCCTGATGAACATGGATGCAAAAATTCTCAACAAGATACTAGCCAATAGGATCCAACAGTACGTTAAGAAAATTATTCACCATGAACAAGTAGGATTTATCCTCGGGACACAAGGCTGGTTCAACACTCGTCAAACAATCAATGTGATTCATCATATCAGCAAGAGAAACACCAAGAAACATATGATCCTCTCATTAGATGCAGAGAAAGCATTTGACAAAATAAAGCATCCATTACTGATCAAAACACTTCAGGGGATCCCTGGGTGGCGCAGCGGTTTGGCGCCTGCCTTTGGCCCGGGGCGCAATCCTGGAGACCCGGGATCGAATCCCACATCGGGCTCCCGGTGCCTGGGGCCTGCTTCTCCCTCTGCCTATGTCTCTGCCTCTCTCTCTCTGTGTGTGTGACTATCATAAATAAATAAAAAATTAAAAAAAAAACACTTCAGAGCGCAGGGATAGACGGAATATTCCTCGTCGTCTTAAAAGCCATCTCTGAAAAGCCCACAGCAAATATCATTCTCAATGGGGAAGCACTGAGAGCCTTTCCCTAAGATCAGGAACAAGACAGGGATGCCACTCTCACCACAGCTATTCCACATAGTACTGGAAGTCCTAGCCTCAGCAATCAAACAACAAAAAGACATTAAAGGCATTCAAATTGGCAAAGAAGAAGTCAAACTCTCCCTCTTCGCCGATGACATGATACTCTACCTAGAAAAACCAAGAGCCTCCACCCCACGATTGCTAGAACTAATACAGCAATTTGGTAGCGTTGCAGGATATAAAATCAATGTCCAGAAATCAATGGCATTTCTATACACTAACAATGAGACTGAAGAAAGAGAAATTAAGGAGTCAATCCCATTTACAGTTGCACCCAAAGCATAAGATACCTAGGAATAAACCTAACCAAAGTGGTGAAGCATTTATACCCTAAACATTATAGAACACTTCTGAAAGATATTGAGGAAGAAAAAAGAGATGGAAAAATATTCCATGCTCATGGATTGGCAGAATTAATATTATGAAAATGTCAATGTTACCAAGGACAATGTACATGTTTAATGTAATCCCTATAAAAATACCATGGACTTTGGGATCCCTGGGTGGCGCAGCAGTTTGGCACCTGCCTTTGGGCCAGGGCACAATCCTGGAGACCCGGGATCAAATCCCACGTCGGGTTCCCGGTGCATGGAGCCTGCTTCTCCCTCTGCCTGTGTCTCTGCCTCATTCTCTCTCTCTCTCTGTGACTATCACAAAAAAATAAAAATTAAAAAAAATTATTAAAAAAAATAACATGGACTTTCTTTAGAGAGTTAGAAAAAATTATTTTTTAAGATTTGTGTGGAATCAGGAAAGATCCCGAATAACCAGGGGAATTTTAAAAAAGACAACCATATCTAGAGGCATCACAATGCCAGATTTCAGGTTGTACTACAAAGCTGTGGTCATCAAGATAGTGTGGAACTGGCACAAAAACAGACACATAGATCAAGGGAACAGAATAGAGACCCTGAACTTTATGGTCAACTAATATTCGATAAAGGGGAAAGACTATCCATTGGAAGAAAGACAGTCCCTTCAATAGATGGTGGTGGGAAAATTGGACAACCAAATGCAGAAGAATGAAACTAGACCACTCTCTTTCACCATACACAAAGATAAACTCAAAATGGATGAAAGATCTCAATGTGAGACAGGAGTCCATCAAAATCCTAGAGGAGAACACAGGCAACACCCTTTCTGAACTCGGCCACAGTAAATTCTTGCAAGATTCATCCACGAAGGCAAAAGAAACAAAAGCAAAAATGAACTATTATGACTTCATCAAGATAAGAAGCTTTTGCACAGCAAAGAATACAGTCAACAAAACTAAAAGTCAAACTACAGAATGGGAGAAGATATTTGCAAATGTCGTATAAGATAAACAGTTTTCAAGATCTATAAAGAACTTCTTAAACTCAACAGCAAAGAAACAAACAATCCAATCATGAAATGGGCAAAAGACATGAACAGAAATCTCACAGACAAAGACATAGACATGGCCAACATGCACATGAGAAAATGCTCAGCATCACTTGCCTCAGGGAAATACAAATCAAAACCACAATGAGATACCACCTCACACCGGTGAGCATGGGGAAAATTACCAAGGCAGGAACCAACAAATTTTGGAGAGGATGCGGAGAAAAGGGAAGACTCTTACACTCTTGGTGGGAATGTGAACTGGTGCAGCCACTCTGGAAACTGTGGAGGTTCCTCAAAGAGTTAAAAATAGACCTGCCTGACAACCCAGCAATTGCACTCTTGGGTATTTACCCCAAATATTCAGATGCACTGAAACGCCGGGACACCTGCACCCTGATGCTTTTAGCAGGAATGTCCACAAAGGCGAAACTGTGGACGGAGCCAAGGTGTCCACTGAAAGATGAATGGATAAAGAAGATGTGGTTTATGTATACAATGGAATATTACTCAGCCATTAGAAACGACAAATACCCACCATTTGCTTCCACGTGGATGGAACTGGAGGGTATTATGCTGAGTGAAGTAAGGCAATTGGAGAAGGACAAACGTATGTTTTCATTCAATTAGTTAATATAAATAATAGTGAGAGGGAATATAAGGGAATGGAGAAGAAATGTGTGGGAAATATCAGAAAGGGTGAGAGAACATAAAGACTCCTAACTCTGAGAAAGGAACTAGGGAGCTGGAAGAGGAGGAGGGCAGGGGGTACAGGTGAATGGGTGACGGGCATTGAGGGGGGCACTTGCCGGGATGAGCACTGGGTGTTATTCTGTATGTATGTTATTCTGTTTGTTGGTAAATTGAACACCAATAAAAAATAAATTTATTTAAAAAAAAAGTTCAAACAACTAAATATTTATGCTGCCAACATGGCAGTACCTAAATATAGAAACCAATTAGCAACAAACGTACAGGAACTCACTGATAATAATACAATTACAGGGGATTTTACACCCACTTATGGCAATGAGCCGATCGTCTATGCAGAAAAACAACCGGGGAACAATAGCCTTGACACAATGGACCACAGGGACTCAACAGATAATGTCTGAACATTTCAACCTAAAGCAGAATACACATTCCTTCCAAGTGCACATGAGACATTCTCCAGAACAGATCATATCATGGCCACAAATCAGCCCTCAACAGGTACAACAGGTACATGGTTGATATCAACAAGGTTGATATCACACCCTGTACATTTTTGGACCATGACGCTATGAAACTCGAAGTCGAAAGTAAGAAAAAATATCGGACATACCAAAAATACGTGGAGATTATGAACATCCAATAGAGAATGAATGGAGCAACCAGGAAATTAAGAGGAAATTTGAAACAAATGAAAATGAAAACATGTTTCTCCAAACCTCTGGGTTGTAGCAAAGGCAGTCCTAAAGGGAAGTACATAGCAATACAGGCCTACCTCAAGAAACAAGAAGTCTCCAATACACAACCTAACCATACACCTAAAGGAGCTGGAAAAGGAATAGCAAACAAAGCCTAAAGCCAACAGAAAAAGAGAAAAAATAAAGATGAGAGCAGATAACTCTGGGAAACGAACTAGGGGTCTTGGAAGGGGAGAAGGGCGAGGGGTGGGAGTGAATGGGTGACGGGCACTGGGGGTTATTCTGTATGTTAGTAAATTGAACACCAATAAAAAATAAATTAAAAAAAAGATGAGAGTAGAAATAAACAATGCAGAATAAACAAAACAGTAGAATGGAATAACGAAGATAAGAGCTGGTTCTTCGAAATAATTAATAAAACGGATCAAGCCCTAGCCAGCCTTATCAACAAGAAAAGAGAAAACTTAAATGAATAAAATCACAAATGAGAAAAGAGAGATCAAATCAACACCAGAAAAATAAGACAATTATAAGGGAATACTATGCAAGATTATACGCTAACAAACTGGGAGACCTGGAAGAAATGGACAAATCCCTAGAAATGTGCAAATGAGCAAAACTGAAAGAGGAAGAAATAGAAAATATGAAGAGACCCATAACTAGCAAGGAAATTTAATCAGGAAGGCACCTGGGTGCCTCAGTGGTTGAGCATCTGCTTTGGCTCAGGTCATGATCCCGGGGTCTGAGGGTTCATGTCCCACATCTGGCTCCCCGCATAGAGCCTCATTTTCCCTCTGCCTATAACTCTGCCTCTCTGTGTCTCGCATGAATACATAAATAAAGGTGCTGCCACTGTGGAAAACAGTCTGGAGGGTCCTCGAGAAGTTAAAAATGGGGGATCCCTGGGTGGCACAGCAGTTTGGCGCCTGCCTTTGGCCCAGGGCGTGATCCTGGAGACCCGGGATCGAATCCCACATCGGGCTCCCGGCATGGAGCCTGCTTCTCCCTCTGCCTGTGTCTCTGCCTCTCTCTCTGTGACTATCATAAAAAAAATTAAAAAAAGAAGTTTAAAATAGAGCTACCCTACGCTTCCAAAATTGCACAGAGGATACATAGAGGACACAAAAGCAGTTTAGTAGATTTGAAGAGGAGCACGCAGCTCAGTGTTGGTCGCAGTGTTATCAACAACAGCTAAAATGTGTATACAGCCTAGAAGTCCATCGACAGATGAATGGTCAGAGATGATATGGTAAATATACACACTGCGACATCACTTGTTCATCAGAAGGGATGAAATGAAGCCATTTTCAATGACATGGGAGAAGTGGAAGGGACTTATGCACAATGAAGTCAGTCTGAGAAAGACAGATACCAAATACCATACAATTGTATTCACATGTGAATTTTAAGAAACCAAACTGGCAAGGGGCGAAGGATGGATGAGAGATGCAAACCAAGAAACACATTCTTAACCACAGAGAATAAACTAATAAATACCAGAGGAAAGTGGGGGGGGATGGGGAATCAGGGGATGGGGATAGTGGAGGTCACCTCTGACCAGTACCAGGCATTGTATTCAAGGGTTGAATCACTATGTGGTAAACCTGAAACTATATCATACTGTGTTATCACTATGTGGTAAACCTGAAACTATATCATACCTTGTTACAAAGAGGAATTCAAGTAAAACTTTAAAATAATAATTGGTAGTATAGAGGAAACATGTGTGCACAAGAGATAAATCAGAAAGACAACTGAAAATCCAAACAACGAGTCTTTAGAGCCACAAATCCCCTCCTTAGCTCAGCTCAGGAGAAGCCTGACATACCTATTCTCACCCCAGCAGAAGCCTGGATTTTGATTCTCTGGGGAGGCCACTGACGTGGTAGAGTCAGGCTCAAAGAACCCAAAACCTAAATAGAGTGCATAAGAATAAACTGCCCAAGATGCTAGGAGTCCCAGTGCAGGCACATGCCAAGGCCCAAACTCTAACCATACACAGACATAACCCTAACCCTACACTTAAGCCTAATGTTAACCTAACCCTTTAACAAGAACTATCACGGGATCCTTGGGTGGCGCAGCAGTTTGGCGCCTGCCTTTGGCCCAGGGCGCGATCCTGGAGACCCGGGATCGAATTCCACATCGGGCTTCCGGTGCATGGAGCCTGCTTCTCCCACTGCCCGTGTCTCTGCCTCTCTCTCTTTCTCTCTCTGTGACTATCATAAATAAATAAAAATTAAAAAAAAGAACTCTCACTAATCAAAAACCAAACACAAACCCAAAGACCGAAACACATTTACTGAATCTTCCTGCCTACCCTCACCCTAACTCTTAAACCTATTCTAAACCCTTAACCCTGACCCTTACCTTAAATCTAACCCTAACCCTAACCTCTACCAATAACCTTAACTTAATGTACTCAAATTCTATTCCTAACCTTTACCTATACCCTAACACTAACCCTCTAATACTAATCCTATCTCATACCCCAAAGTGTACCCTAACCGGTACCCTAAAACTAATCCCTAACCCACTGCCGAACCCTCTCTTACCCTTTTCCAAAACCGTACTCTGACCCTGACCTGACCCTATACCTAACCCCTAACCAAACACTAACCCTAATCCTAGCCCTAACCCTTATCCTAAAACTAACCCTCACCCTAACCCTAAACCTAGCCCTATCTTTAACTCTAACCCCTAACCCTAACCCTAACTCACACCCTAACCCCTAACCCTAACTGCAAACCTAGCCCAACCCTAAATCTAACCATAACCCAAACCCCAATTCCTAACCTCCTGCACTAATCCCTAAAATCTTAACCCTAACCCTAACACTAACTCATGTCCGTAACCCAAACCCCCATCCTAACTCCTAAACACTGACCCTTATCCTTACCCCTCACCCTAACCTCTAATCCGTAACCATAAGCATAATCACTAACCCCTAACATCTAACCTAAGCCTAACCACCAACTGACTCCCCTCCCCTGATCCTATCATTCATTCTACCCATTCACTTACCCTGTGGTTCTGAGTAGTCCCTTCTGAGGTGGACGTGGCCCGCAACGGCGCCTCCAGAGTCCTCTAGGGGGTCCTGAGGAAGCTGGACTCCTGTGAGTGAGAACATGGCCCCACGTGTTCCAGAGTCATAGTCAGCGGGTCCTGAGTACGCCAGATCTCCTGTCACTGTGGAGTATGCCTCACATCCTCTGGAAGCCTCACAGCAGGTTTTCAGGAGGCCGGGGGCTCCCGTCAGCCTGGACATGGCCCCACATCCCCTGAAAACTCACCGCGCATCCTGAGGAGGCTGTGGGTTCCTGTCAGCCTTGATGGAGCCCCATGTGTCCCAAAGCCAAAGTGCAGGTCCTGAGGAGGACGGGGGTCCTCTCAGTCTTGACGTGGCCCCACATTTTCCTCAGCCTCACCATAAGACCTGAGGAGGCTGGGGGCTCCTGTCAGCATGGACGTGGCCTCAAATCATCCCAATCCTTCACAGTGCATCCTGAGGAGGCCGGAGAAACCTGTCAGTGTGGATTCGGCATCCACATCTTTCTTAGGCCTCACCACAGGCTCTGACAAGGCTGGGGTCTTTTGTCCGCATGGACACATCCCCATATTTCCCAAAGTCTACACCGGGGGTCCTGAGGAAGTCAGCGTCCTGTTGTGTCCATGTGGCCCCAAGTCCTTCCGAAGCGTCACCGAGGGTTCTGAGGAGGCCGGGGCTCCTGTAACCATGAATGCGGCCCCCAGCTTCCAGATGTCTCAACTTATGTCCTGAGGGGCCCAGGAGCTCCTGCCAGAGTGTATGCGGTGCCACATTTTCCTGAAGCCTCCCCGCAAGTCCTGAGGTTGCTCAGGGGCTCCTGTCCACGTGGATGTGGTCCAATATCTTCCTGAACCCTCCCTGCATGTCCTGAGGCTGCTCAGGGGCTCCTGTCAGCATGGATGTGGGCCCACAATTCCTGAAGCCTCCCGGCGGTCCTGAAGAGGTTCAGGGTTCCTGTCAGTGAGGATGTCAGCCCACATCTTCCTGAAGTTCCCCGCGGGTCCTGAGGCGCCCAGGGACTCCTGACAGGGTGGATGCGGGCCCACATTTTCCTAAAACCTCACCTTGGGTCCTGAGGAGACCGGGGTTCCTGACAGCGTGAACACGGCCCAATTTCCCCCTGAAGACTCCCTGCGGGTCCTGAGGAGGCTGCAGCTCATCAGCATAGATGCGTCCCCACCTCCTCCTCAGGCCTCCCCAGCACAGGCTGGCTCCTGTTAGTGCAGGCAGAGGAGGCCTACTGCACATGCGCGCCCCATGGGAGGGTTCTGGTCTCGGGCGCCCCATGCGGGATGCTCAGGTGCTGCAGGAGGCTGTGTACGAGGCAGCGGGTGCTTCATGGGCCGCACCTGCCTCTTTCAGGCTCCAGCTGGGGCCTGTTAGCTTCAGAAACATCTCACTGAAAAGGAGCCCAACACCCGGCTTCCCCAGAAATACTTAAGGACAAGGAATTTGAGCCCACAGCACGCGAATAAAATGTGGAACAGACTTTTACCACGTCCTGCAAAACTCCTCAATCCTCTTCCACTGTGTGCAGGACAGCGGGTTGGTGCAGCTGCAATGGAAACAGTGTGGAGGCCCCTCAGGAAGTTACAAATAGAGCCGCCCTGCGACCAGCAGGTGAACGGGCTGGAGCTCACTCCGAAGATACAGATGCAGTGAGACTCGGGACACCTGCACCCCAATGTCCACAGCAGCCGGGTCCACAGTAGCCACACTGTGGGAGGAGACTCGGTGCCCTGTGACAGATGATGGATAAAGAGGATGGGAGATAGATGATGGTCATAGAGAGAGGAATGGTACTCAGCTATCAAAGAGAAGGAAATCTTGCCATTTGCAATGATGTGGATAGAACTAAAGGGATCATGTTAAGTGAAGTAAGTCAGTCGGAAAGAGAATGACCGTGTGGTGTCACTCATAGATGGAATTATAGAAGCAAAGCAGATGAACTACTGTGAAGGGAAGGAAAAACAAATAAGATGAAAACAGATGCAGGAAATACAGACTCTTAACGATGAGGAATGAACTGAGAGTCTCTGGAGGGGGGAGGATAACAGGGGACCGGCATGAAGAAGGGCACGTGATGTCACGGGCACTGCTGTTATCTCTAACTGGTGAATCCCTGAATTCTTCCTCTGAAAGTATAATACACTATACATTAATTAATTGGGTTTAAATTAAATTAAAAAAATCAGTTGTATCAGAGCACATTTCCTTCTGGACTCTCTGTTTTGCTCATTCAGCTTATGCTGGGACCACCGCACGTGGGTCTGGTTTGTCTTAGTAGGCTCCACGCCTCGTCCATGGCCCAGCCCAGGGCTAGAACTCAAGACCCCTGAGATCAGGACCAGAGGTGAGGTCAGGAGTCGGATGCTTAACCGATGGAGCCAGCCAGGGGCCTGGAACCCCACTGCTTTATCCTGTGTCTCTGTGATATCATTTGAAATAGGAAAGTGCTGCATCCCACTCTGTCATGCTTCTCCAGTATTGATTCGCTGTTCGGGATCATTTGTTGGGGGGGATGGATGTTATAGTTTTTTTTTTCCTATTTCTAAGATCTACCACCATGATTTTGATAGGAATGACATTGAAACTGAGGGTAGCTTCAGGAACTGCGGACATTTTCACAAGATGAGGCTCCCACCCCACAAGCCCAGGACGGCCTCCCAGAGCCTGGTATGGCTCAGTGCACAAGTCTTGTGCTCCTTTGGTTCAGTCTCATTATTTCTTCTCCTTGATGCTCCTGAGAAGGCCTTCACGTCCTTCTTTTCCTTCCTGAGTGCTCATTGTCAGGACACAGCAAGGCTACTCTGCTTTGTAGGGTCAGTTTGTGACCCGTGACTTTACTGAACTCACTCCTAAGTTCTTTTTTTTTAATTTTTTATTTATTTATGATAAGCACACAGTGAGAGAGAGGCAGAGACACAGGCAGAGGGAGAAGCAGGCTCCATGCACCGGGAGCCCGACGTGGGATTCGATCCCGGATCTCCAGGATTGCGCCCTGGGCCAAAGGCAGGTGCTAAACCACTGCGCCACCCAGGGATCCCTCACTCCTACGTTCTAACAAGTTTTGGTGGAGGCTCTTGGGTTTCCTGTTTCAAGTACCGCATCTTCAGCATATAGGGACAGTTTGACGTCTCCCTTCCAGGTGTGGAACCTTTGCTGTTTACAGCTTAATGTCCTAGAAAGCCCCACAATAGAATCAAAACTGAGCCCAGGCCAAGGGCAGGAAGCCCCTATTAGAATGAGAACAGGGCTCAATGCCCTTGAAGGCCCCATATTAAAATGTAAACAGAACTTGAGGATTTGCTCCAGCCCTTCTGGAGGTCCCCAAGACCAGCCCTTAAAACTAAGTTAAAACCCTCCTCGGGGTCCAAGTCCTTGCTCCGCTGTGTCGGGTATACTTGGACACAAGATCGAGCATGTAAATAATCCCTCATGTGTTTGTATCGGAATCGGCTTCTCAGTGGTTTCTCAGATTCGCAATCTTGGGCCCACAGTCTGAGATAAAAAAACAAAACCAAAAGGAGCTCGGACACGGGCAGAGTGAAAGCAGGGTTCTGAGAGAATCAGCAGAGACTCGGGGGCTTGGGTGATCTTCTGTGGAGGGCCTGCAGACTGGGGGACGGAATGCTCAGCCCCAGAGCCAGAGGACCCAGTGTCCCCACTCGCATCCCGCCCATCAGCGCGGAGTCTCAGGGAGCAGCACGGCACTGCCCACTGGAGGCCAGAAGTGCTGACGCCCACCACGCCTCTGACCCCACATGTCCATCCCCCAGGCATATGTGCACCTGACAATCAGAGCCATGGCCAATCCCCAGACCCCACACAGACCACTCACTGCCACCATTGTGTCAGACCACAGAGGCTGCAGTGATTCAGCTCTGCCTGGAAAGTAGGGTCTAGATTCCTTTGTACTTTGTGCTTTATTTTCATTTATTTTCTTTGATCCTTTTATATTAATTGCCTTATTTTAATTTTTATGTATATACCTTATATATTTATTTTTTTAGTTTCATGGTATTTTAATTGTGTTTCTTATTTTGGGATTTATAATCTTTTAACAACCAGGCCAAAATAATCTGGTGGGTTTTTTTGGGGAGGGCAGTTGTTATTGTTTTTCTTGGTATTTCTTTTTCTTCATGAGGTAGTACTCACAGCCAGGAAGTCCATCAATACAAATATATGATGTCTAACTACAGTTTAAAACAATGATTATAAAGATAGCAGCTGGGCTGGAAAAAGAGCACAACAGAAAAGTAGAGAATCCCTTACTGTAGAAATAAAAGAAGTAAAATCTAGTCAGGCCATCATTAAAAATGCTATAACTGAGATGCAGTCCCAAGTGGAAGCCTTAAAACAAGGAAGGTTATGGACCACAAAGGAAGACTTCGGAACTCAGCCACTTATTAAAACAATAACATTCATATCATGGGAGACTCAGAAGATGAAGAGAGAGAAAAGGTGGGCCTTGCTCAGCCATTAGAAATGACAAATACCCACCATTTCCTTCAATGTGGATGGAACTGGAGGGTATTATCCTGAGTGAAGTAAGTCAATCAGAGAACGACAAATATTGTATGTTCTCATTCACTTGGGGAATATAGATAATAGTGAAAGGGAATATTAGGGAAGGGAGAAGAAATGTGTGGGAAATATCAGAAAGGGAGACAGAACATAAAGACTCCTAACTCTGGGAAACGAACTAGGGGTGATGTAAGGTGAGGAGGGCGGGGTTGGGGGTGAATGTGTGACGGGCACTGAGGGGGGCACTTGATGCGATGAGCACTGGGTGTTATTCTGTATGTTGGCAAATTGAATACCAATAAAAAGTAAATTTATTATTAAGAATAGAAAGAAAGAAAGAAAGAAAGAAAGAAAGAAAGAAAGAAAGAAAGAAAGAAGAAAGAAAGAAAGAAAGAAAGAAAGAAAGAAAGAAAGAAAGAAAGAAAGAAAGAAAGAGTGGCACCTGGGTGTGCTAGTCTGTAAAGCTTCTGCCTTAGGGTCAGATCATGATCCAGGTCCCAAGGAAGGCTCCCTGTTCAGCAGGGATCCTGCTTCTCCCACTTCCTCTGCCCCTCTAGCACATGTTTTTCACTCCTCTCCCTCTCAAATAAATAAATAGCATCTTGGATAAAGAAACAAACAAACAAACCCAGAGGGATGAGAAATCTCCCATGTAGAAGATTTTCAAACAATTTGTGCAGACATTCCACACTCAAGTTCATGAGCATAGCTTCCCACTCTTATGTGTGGAATACACATAGTAACTTCCTTCTACAAAATATATTATGAAAAACTTAATAATGATAATATAATAATAATAATAATATTAATAACAATAAAGAATCACTTTACTACGGAGAAACCTGACTAACACTACCTCAGCAAGATGATCAAATCGATACCAAGACTGATAAATCGTGTTGATAGTATCTATCCTTTACATGATATAATAAAAATGACAGTATATCTCTGTATATAATCCACCAAAACAGTTCAATCATGAGATAAACAACAGACATGTCCCAACTGAGGGAAATTTTACAAACTAATCTACTTCTCAAAGTTTTCCAGTTCACCAAAAGCAAGGAAAGGCTGAAAGACTCTCACAATCCAGAGGAGCCTAAGAAAACATGAGGACAAATGGAGTGTGATATAAGGCATGGTGACTTAGCAAAAACTAAGGAAATCTGAATAAAATATGGTCTTTGGTTATTGCAAATATTTTAATATTGATTGATTAGCTAATATTTGTACCGTACTGATATAAGATATCAATAATTGGAGAAATTGAGTGCAAGTGCATGAGAATTCTCTGTACTATCTTCTCAATTTCCCTATGAAGCTTTGTTTTCTTTCTAAGAAATAAGATTTAATTTGAAAATTGACTTAAATGAATCAGGCTCCAGTGTGAAGACATTTTAAGAATCATTGAATTAACTTTTGCCTTATTCTTAAAGATTTCCTTCGATGGGAACATAGTAAGAATTTTATATCAGAAGGAAAGAAAAACACTTATGAACACGTATAATGCCTCTTCAACCTGAAAAGCAGGAAAGGATAATAAAGAGCAAAAATCAGATAAAAATACTTCTAGTATAATAGACACCATAGGGATCCCTGGGTGGCACAGTGGTTTGTCACGTGCCTTTGGCCCAGGGCGCGATCCTGGAGACCCGGGATCGAATCCCACGTCGGGCTCCTGGTGCATGGAGCCTGCTTCTCCCTCTGCCTGTGTCTCTGCCTCATTCTCTCTCTCTCTCTCTCTCTCTGTGACTATCACAAAAAAATAAAAATTAAAAAAAAACAGACACCATATTGCAAGTGAATTTAAAATTAGCAATGTATAACATTTATTTCCTTGACATTTGACTTCCAAAGAGTTCATAGTGTTTCAGTGTCAGTTGAAACAGGGGAAGAATCTCAGGGAAGAATCTGTCACTTAATAATAGGACCATTGGTACTAATGTCTCTCAATTATTTCCAAATCCATAAAGATTAATTTCCTGATGAATGACTGAGCTGTGAAGAAATAGATGAGAAAGCCTCATCCCTCTGAATTACTTGTGTCAGAATATTTTAACCATAGTACTACGGATAGTAAATTATCCTTATTTACAGGAAATACATCTCAGATTAAAATCTGAGAAATCAGATGGGCAGAGAAAAAATGCTTTAAATCGCTCCTCAAGTTATATATTTTTTAATTTTTTTAAATTTATTTATGATAGTCACAGAGAGAGAGAGAGAGAGAGGCAGAGACACAGGCAGAGGGAGAAGCAGGCTCCATGCACCGGGAGCCTGATATGGGATTCGATCCCGGGTCTCCAGGATCGCGCCCTGGGCCAAAGGCAGGCACCAAACCACTGTGCCACCCAGGGATCCCGCTCCTCAAGTTTTAAAGACAAAGGAGAACTTTTCTATGTACAAAGTCAGTAGTCAAGATAGCCTTAGGGAATAAGATTCTGCAGCATCAAATCCTGCTGCACTGCCGGGACGCCCGTGACCCAGGTCTTCCTGATCCCAAATCCCTGGGCCTGTCCCCGAACACAGGCTGCCAGGCTGAGGTCATTTGCAATTTCTCTTTTAGGAGCTCCAGGGAGGGGGGCATGAGCTAGATAGGACAGGACAGAATGCGTGGAGGCCGAGAACATTACGGCCATTCTACATTAAGTTCAGTATTAGCACACGTCCAGCAATCCCAGGCCCCTGTGAAGAAGAGCTGAAATTTGCATTACTTCAGTTACTGGAATAAAACAAAAGTTGACAGCTTAATGTCTTAGAAAGCTCCACAATAGAATAAAAACTGAGCCTAAGCCAAGGGCTGGAAGCCCCAATTAGAATGAGAAGAGAGCTCAATGACCTTGAAGGCCCAATAACAAAATGTAAACAGAACTTGAGGAATTGCTCCAGCCCTTCTGGAGGTCCCCAAGACCAGCCCTTAAAACTAACCTAAAACCCTCCTCAGGGTCCAAGTCCCTGCTCCACTGTGTGGGGTATACCTGGACCCTTGCTTGAGTTTGTAAAACAACCCACGTGTGTTTGCAAGTGTCGGCTCCGTAGTGGTTTCTCGGATTCGCAATCTTGGACAAACACCCGCATGACCCCTCCCCACCTGGACTGACCTCCTGTCCCCTCCCACCGAGGCTGACCCTCAGTCACCTCCCACCCACCACAGCTGGGTACAGGCACTCACACAGTTCCACAGGCATGGTGGGCACTCCCGCCATCTCTGGACTCCCAGGGGATGGAAGGAGGTTTCGGTAGGTCACACTCCCATGGTGGCCACAGGGCTCCCTGCCCAGGTGAGCACCTGGTGACAGGTCGGGGTTTGTATCCTTGATGCCACTTCCTCCTCCCAGGTATTCCCGCAGAAAATGAAAGAGGAGGACCTGGTCTCCTCCAGGGACATCACGCAGGTGGACCTGGACGTCAACAGGACATTCAGCAGTCACATCATATTTTGGGACTACTACGGGGTAGGGTGAGGTTGAGGGGCCAGGGGGGATCAGGACCCAGTGGAGGACTGGGGGATTCTGGGTAGGGAAAACGAAGCTTCTGAGTCGGGGGGCAGAACAGAAGCCAACAACACAACGCTCCATGGTAGGGTGTTGGGAATGACCTCTGTGCCCCCACCCCCGGGGCCTCGGAATTGAGGAGGACACTAGGATGGGGTCTCCAGGGCTTGCCATGGGAGCTGAACCCCAAAGGGGAGAGGGACGGTCCTCTGAGTAGCAGGGGATGGGGTGGGGGACGTGGGGGGTAGGAAATGGACCTGGGTGCCAGGCGGCATGGCCACGGCTGGAGCAGGATACACATCGATCCCATGAGGGTCGGACAGGTCAGAGTGACACCCACTCTCGGTGATTTATATATTTCTAAGTTCTATGCATTTAATTTGAGACATTTTGCAATTTGAAAACACACATAGTATGATGAACCCCAGATAATGCTCCCGGTCCAGCCAGGGTCCTGCAATGACCACACCCCGACCCAGGGGCAGGTGTCACAGCAAACCCCAGACTGGAGTTGCCTTTAAGTGTAGACATCTCCTTGTGCATCTTAGAGGAAGGGGATGCCCTGTGTCCGCAGGCCCCCCATGACATCCCCCTCATTCCCCACTCCCACTCCATCCCCCTACATCATCATTCCCCATGGCATCCCACCTACACCATCCCCCTCAAACCCACAGAGCCCCACACAATCCCCACCCACACTGTACCCCAACACCATGTCCCCACACGATCCACCCCCACACCATCAGCTCCCATCAAGGACCCGGTGCAGGTGCCCCCTGTGGGACATGCTCAGCCTCTCCAGGGATCTCTCGATACCCTGCTCCCATCAGAAGCCCAGGGGTCCCATAGAGGACCCAGGGTTTGCAGGGAGGAGCGAAGACAAGGGGCCCCCGACAGGGTGTGTGCAGGTGAGTGGTGCAGAGGATGCACTGTCCCTCCTGGAGGGCGGCACACCCTTCACAGGACACCAGCCCATAACCCAGGGGGATCTGGGCTGGCCTGATCCCAGGCTCTATGAAGGTGGGGGTGATTTCAGACCCCGCCCCAGGCCCAACAAAAAGACTAATGGGATCCAGCCCCCCATGGCCCTCTCTAGCCCTGGATTCTGACCCTACACTGAACGAGCCTTCTCACAGCTGGATGTGGCCTCCTGGGCCCTGGGGGTGCCACGCAGATCCAGGTCGCTGACGTAGGGCAGCCCTGGGGATCCCGGGACACCCAAGGTTGGGGAGAGCAGAGGTAGGCCGGTGGACCCTACCCACACCCACACCAGGAGGCAGACTCCTCCAGGTGCTGGGGCCACAGGGACCCCACGACCGGGGTCCACCTGCCCTGCGGGGACCCAGTGCAGGAACCCAGGAACTGCAGGTCAAGGTCAGCTCTGCTGTCCTCACAACCATCTCTCATGCTGAAACCTCAGGACACACGCCCCCACCCGGAGTCCACACATGCTCCCCAGTGGGGGACTCCAACACTTGCCCGCCCACCCATGTGATTCTTGTCCTCCCCTAAAGGACAAAATGGTCTCCCTTCCCAGGGGAAGGCATGCACCCTCGGCTCTGAGCCCATTTGCTGTAGAATGTCAATAAAGTATTGTGGTGTGAAAATGCACAGCCAGCCCGTTTCTGTGTCTCCCAGAACTCTGTGTATGGGGCGTGGAGAGACCCCCAGAGAGGAGGAGGGGGCACCACCCAGGCCCCAACAGCCCCTGCATGGGCACTGCAAGGCACAGCTGACGTCCCCACGTGCCTTCCAGGGGCGGCCAGATGCCAGGGTCAGGACCCCACAGACTATACTGAGACTCAGCCTGTGCCCCATGGGCCAGGAGGGCCTGGGACAGAGGGACAGCCAGGGAGCCTCAGGTCACCAGGGTCTGTGAAAAGCGACCTGGAGGGTCTGTGCTCCCTCTGTCCAGGGGGCCGAGGCTGGCCCGGTTCCGGGGCACGTACTCCCCTCCCTGCATCCCCGGGCCAGTGTGCCTGGGGCACTGAATGCCTGTGGGGCGCTCAGAGTGGCCCTGGAAGGTATGTCAGGACAGCAGGCCCTTGTGTTGTGCCCAAGACTGTGAATCTGAGAATTCGCAGACACCGATGCAAACTCCTGAGGGTTTCTCTACAAGCTGTAGCTTGGGTCCAAGTGCACCTGACACAGCGGAGCAGGGACTTGGACCCCGAGACTAAGAGGCATAGCAGCTTTATAGGGACAGTGGACTGTGGGATATGCAGAAATTTGCACAGTCATGTTGGTCCACACACAAGAGGCTGATTGAATTACACCTTACCCTATAGTATCCACTTGAGCTGGCCTATTACTTTGGTCAGAATTGGCTCAGAGTTTTGGGGCGCACAAAGCAGGGTTACATTGTTATGAAACGATTTCCAATAGGGTTTGCCCAGCAGTTTGACTCCGGTGGGGCAGCGCCTTAAGCCATAAGCAGGTCATGTGGGGGTCATAGGGGAGGTGGCGGGTGTAGCACAAAATGGAATCAGTCCTGCGCTGCTTGTCCTGGGGTAGAGGATTTTTATTCAATTTCCTGTGTCCCAACTTGCAGCTCACCCACCTGGGCAATGCTCACCAGGTGGACTCAACGTGCACACCTTGTGGTGCTGGATCTCTCACAACAGCATGTGGAGGGCACCCTCCTTGCCCTACTGAGTAGGGGCTGGGTGAACATGGGGCTCGGCCTGAAAGCCAGGCAGCACAGGGGACCAAAGAAACCCAGCTCCGTTCCCACCCCGACCTCCACACACAGGCCACCCTAGTGCTCCCCGCCATGGGTACCCGACTCCTCAGGAGCTCCCCCCAGGGTTGCCCTGAGGTCTGACTTCCTTCTGGAGAGGCATCGGCGAGAATAGAAGCAGCTGGCGCTCGGCGAGACACACTGTCGGACATGGTAATTTGGCCGAGCCAGTCCTTCCATCTCAGCTGAACCTCTAGCTGAAATTCACTGCAGGAGCGAGCCCCGGGTCAGCCAGGAGAGCCCAGCTAGCCACCCAGCGCCAGCACCAGAAATGATGTTGTACCAACCATTTCGGTGTTTGGGTTACCCAGCCAGAGGATCCGATAGCTACACGTCATAGATTCATGTGATAGACACACACACACCCCACAACGAACAAAAGTCAGAATCACCCCAATGCTGTCAAACAGCAGCTGGATGGTTACATACATGACACCGTGGTCCCCAATAGGATACATGGAAGACGCTATAAACCACGACTGCAGAGGTGCTGGAGGCACGGAGATGTGCCTGCTGGGTTCCAAAAAGGAGCGCAGAGGGGCAGGAAGCATCCTACAGAGGCGGTCCCCTTAGGAAAGGACACCAGGTCCCAGTGAAGGCTAAGGATGGTGAAATCTGTCCTCCTCCCTTTCAGCTTCTGGTTTTCCTCCTAAATGCCATTTTCCTCAGTCATACGAGCAAAAATTTATTTTATGTTTTTAACTTTCTTTTTATTGGATCCAATTTGTATGAATTATTTCTTCAGGAAGTGTGTCATTCAAGAGAGAAGTAGAGAGAAAGATTTTCCCTGACAGGCAAAGTATAAAGGAGTTCATGACCGCTAAACCAGTCCAGTAAGGAATTTTAAGAGGGACTCTTCTAGTGGGGGAAAAAAAGATACCAAAAGCAACAAAGACTAGAAAGGACCAGAGAACGTCACCAGAAACACCAACTCTACCACTAACAACAAAGGACAAGTTCATATATTTGAATAAGCACTCTGAATGCTGATACTAAATGCTCCAATTAAAAGATATAGGGTGTCAGAGTGGCTTAAAAAACAGGATCCGGGATGCCTGGGTGGCTCAGGTGTTGAGCCTCTGCCTTTGACTCAGGGTGTGATCCTGGAGTCTGGGATCAAGTCCTATATTGTGCTCCTGGTGGGGAGCCTGCTTCTCTCTCTGCCTAATTTTCTGCCTCTCTCTCTCTCTCCTCTCTCTCTCTCATGCTCTCAAAAATAAAATTGTTATTAAAAAATCAAGATCCATCAGTATGCTGCCTACTAGAGGCTCACCTTAGACCTATAGACACCAGCAGTTTGAAAGTCAGGGGATGGAAAATAATCTATCACGCTAATGGTTATGAAAAGAAAGCTGGAGGAACAATACTTATATTAGACAAACTAGATTTGAAACCAAACCCTGGGGGACACCTGGTGGCTCAGTGGTTGAGCATCTGCCTTCGGCTCAGGGTGTGTTCCTGGGATCCTAGGATCGAGTTCCACATTGGCATCCCTTTGGGGAGCCTGTCTCTCCCTCTGCTATGTTTCTGCCTCTGCTCCTCTGTGTATCTCTCATGAATAAATAAATGAAATATTTAAATCTCAAAAAGAAAGAACAAATACTGTAAGAAGAGATGAAGGAGGGCATTATTTCATAATTAAAAAGGCTCTCTATCAGGATCAAACAACTAAATATTTATGCTGCCAACCTGGGAGTACCTAAATATGGAACCCAATTACCAATAAACGTACAGAAACTCACTGATAATGATACAATGACAGGGGATTTTAAAACCTACCCAGTAATGGCAATGGACTGATCTTCTATGCAGAAAATCAACAGGGGAACAATAGCGTAGACACACTGGGCCACAGGGACTCAACAGATATAGTCTGCACATTTCTTCCTAAAGCAGAATACACATTCCTTTCAAGTGCACATGGGACATTCTCCAGAACAGATCATATCATGGCCACAAATCAGCCCTCAACAGGTACAACAGGTACAAGAAGGTTGATATCACACCCTGTACCTTTTTGAACCATGACGCTATGAAACTCGAAGTCCACAGTAAGAAAAAATTTGGACAGACCAAAAATACGTGGAGATTATGAACATTCTACTAGAGAATGAATGGAGCAAACAGGAAATTAAAGAGGAAATTTAAAACAAATGAAAATGAAAACATGTTTCTCCAAAACTCTGGGATGTAGAAAAGGCAGTCCAAAGAGGAAAGCACAAAAACAAAAAAAACAAACAAAACAAACAAACAAAAAAAAAAAACAAAAAAACAAAGAGGAAAGTACATAGCAATACAGGCCTACCTCAAGAAACAAGAAGTCTCCAATACACAGCTTAACCCTACACCTAAAGGAGCTGGAAAAGGAATAGCAAACAAATCCTAAAGCCTACAGAAGAAGGGAAAAAATAAAGATGAGAGCAGAAATAAACAATACAGAAATAAAAAACATTAGAATGGAATAACGAAACTAAGAGCTATTTCTTCAAAATAATTAATAAAATGGATCAAACCCTATCCAGCCTTAGGAATGAGAAAAGAGAAAAGAACTAAATGAATAAAATCACAGAAGAGAGAAGAGTGATCACAATCAACACCAGAAAAATAAGACAATTATAAGGGAATACTATGAAAGATTATATGCTAACAAACTGGGATACCTGGAAGAAATGGACAAAACCCTAGAAATGTGCAAACGAGCAAAACTGAAATATGAAGAAATAGAAAATATAAACAGACCCATAACTAGGAAAGGAATTGAATCAGCAAGGCACATGGGTGCCTCAGTGGTTGAGGATGTGCTTTGGCTCAGGTCATGATCCCAGGATCCTGGTGGATCAAGTCCCACATGAGCCTCCCCACATAGAGCCTCATTTTTCCTCTGCCTATATCTCTGCCTCTCTGCATCTCGCATGAATCCATAAATAAAATCTTTAAAAAAGAAAAAAGATAAAAAGATGAGAAAGGACCCAAATAAAATCACAGATGAGAAAAGAAAAATAACAACCAACACTACAGAAATACAAACGATAATAAGAGAATATGATGAAAAAGTATATGCCAGCAACCTAGAAGCTAGAAGAAATAGATCAATTCCTGGAAATATATAACATAGCAAAAAGGAGAAATGAAGAAATAAGAAACTTGAACAGACAAATAACCAGCAAAGATATTGAATCAGCACTCAAGAATCTCCCAACAGGAGACGCTTAGATCAATAGAACAGAATGGAAAGCCGAAACAAGATACAAACCTGTAACTCTATGATCCATTAATGGACAACAAGGCAGGAAGGAATATCCAATGGCACAAAGACAGTCTCTTCAACAAACCCTAACCTGACCCCAGGATAAGAACAAATGGTGTTGGGAAAACCAGGCAGCCACATGCAGAAGAATGAAACTGGACCACTTTCTTACACAATATATATAAAAAATAAATTCAAAATGCATGAAAGACCTAAATGTGAGACCTGAAACCATACAAAGAAGAAAAGATAGGCAGGAACATCTTTGACGTTGGCCATTGGATCTTCTTTCTAGATATGCCTCTGAGTTGAGGGAAACAAAAGCAAAAATACTATTGGGACTTCATCAAATTCAAAGCTTCTGCAAATTGAATGACACAACCAACGCTAAAAGGCAACATACAAAATGAAACGAGATATTTGTAAACAACACATCCAATAAAGAGTTAGTATGCAAAATACGTAAAGCAAATATAAATCTCAGCATCCTAAACACAAATTATCCAACTGCAGATGGGCAGAAGACATTAATGGACTTTTCTCTGACAAGACATCCAGATGGCCACCAGACACACGGAAAGACACTCAGCGTCACCCACCATCAGGGAAATGCAAATCAAAACCACAATAAGATGTCACCTGACAGCCATCAGAATGGCTAAAATTAACAAGAGAAGAAACAACAGGTGTTGTTGAGGCTTTGGAGAAAGGGTAGCCCCCTTACACTCCTGGTGGGCATGCGAACAGGTGCAGCCACTGTGGAAAACACTGTGGAGGGTCCTCGAGAAGTTAAAAATAGGAGATCTTGGGTGGCGCACTGGTTTGGCACCTGCCTTTGGCCCATGTCGCGATCCTGGAGACCCGGGATCGAATCCCACATCGGACTCTCAGTGCATGGAGCCTGCTTCTCCCTCTGCCTGTGTCTCTGCCTCTCTCTCCGTGACTATCATAAAAAAAAATAAAAAGAGAAGTTAAAAATAGAGCTACACTACGATTCCAAAATTGCAGAGCTAGGTATTTACCCCAAGGATACAAAAGTCATTTAGTAGATTCCAAGAGGGACACGTAGCCCAGTGTTTGTAGCAGCATTATAAACAACAGCCAAACTGTGGATACAGCACAGATGTCCATTGGCAGATGAATGGGCAGAAAGATGTGGTAAATATACACACTGCGACATCACTCAGTCATCAGAAGGGATGAAATGAAGCCATTTACAATGACGTGGGAGAAGGGGAAAGGACTTATGCTAAATGAACTCAGTCAGTCATAGAAAGACAGATACCAAATACCATACAATTGCATTCACATGTGAATATTAGGAAACTAAAAAAACTGGCAAAGGGGCAGAGTGGGGATGAGAGAAGCAAACAAAAAAACACACTCTTAACCACAGAGAATAAACTAATAAATACCAGAGAAAGGTGGGGCGGATGAGGAATCAGGGGATGGGGATAGTGGAGGGCACCTGTGACCAGTACCAGGCGTTGTATCCAAGGGTTGAATCACTATGTGTAAACCTGAAACTATATCATACTGTTTTTACAAAGAGGACTTCAAGTAAAACTTTAAAATTATAATTGGTAGTATTGATGAAACATGTACACTAGAGATAAAATCAGAAAGGCAACTGAAAATCCAAATAAAGAGTATTTAGAGCCACAAAACCCCTCTTTACCTCAGCTCGGGAGAAGACTGCCATGCCTATTATCACCCAAGTAAAAGCCTGGATTTTGATTCTCTGGGGAGGCCACTGACTTGGTGGAGTCAGGCTATCTTTGAACCCAAAACCTAAATAGAGTGCATAAAACTAAACTGCCCAAGATACTAGGAGTCCCAGTGCAAGCACATGCCAAGACCCACACTAACCATACACAGACATAACCCTAACCCTACACTTAATCCTAATGTTAACCTAACCCTTAAACAAGACCTATCACTAGTCGAAAACCAAACACAAACCCCAAGACCGAAACTCATTCACTGAACCTTCCTGCCAACCCTCACCCTAACTCCTAAACATCGGTAGACCTAAACTTAGGTTTCCTTAACCCTGAACCCTACGTTAAATCTAACCTGAACCCGAACCTCTAACCGTACGTAACCTTAAAATAAGGTATTCAAATCCTATTCCTAATCTTAACCTGTACCATAACACTAACCCTCTAATACTAATCCTATCTCATACCCCAAACTGTACCCTAACCCGTACGCTAAAACCAACCGCTAATACACACCCTAACCCTATATCTGACCCTTTTCCAAAACCGTACCCTGACCCTGACCCTGACCTGACCCTAACCCTAACCCCTAACCAGACCTTAACCCTAACCCTAACCCTAACCCTAACCCCTATCCTAATCCTAACCCTCGCCCTAAACCTAAACCTAGCCCTAGCTTTAACTCTAACCCTTAACTCAAACCCCTAACTCTAACCCCTAACCATAATTCACACCCTAACCCCTAACCCTCACTGCAAACCTAAGCTCAACCCTAACTCTAACCATAACACTAACCACAACTCCGAACCTCTTGCCCTAATCCCTAAAGCCTAAACCCTAACCCTAACACCAAATCCTGTCCCTAGCCCTAACCCACATCCTAACTCCTAACCACTGACCCTTACCCTTATCCCTCACCCTAACCTCTAATCCATAACCATAAGCATAATCACTAACACCTAACATCTAACGTAAGGCTAACCTCCAATTGCCTCCCCTCCCCTGACCCAACCATTCATTCTACCCATTCACTTACTCTGTGATTCTGAGGAGTCCCTTCTGATATGGACGTGGCCCCCAATGGCACCTCCAGAGTCCTCCAGGGGGTTGAGGAAACCGGGCTCCTGTGAGTGTGCCCGTGGCCCCATGTGTTCTTGAGCCATAGTCAGTGGGTCCTGAAGACGCCGGGTCTCCTGTCACTGTGGACTATGCTTCACATCCTCTGGAAGCCTCACAGCAGGTCCTCAGGAGGCCGGGGGCTTCTGTCAGCCTGGACATGGCCCCACGCCACCCAGAACACTCACCGTGGGTCCTGAGGAGGCTGTGGGCTCCTGTCAGCAAAGACCCAGCCTCATATATCCCAAAGCCAAAGTGCAGGTCCTGAGGACAACGGGGGTCTTGTCAGTGTTGAGGTGGACCCACATTTTCCTCAAGCCTCACCATAAGCCCTGAGGAGGCTGGGGGCTCCTGTCAGCATGGACAGGCCCCAAATATTCCCAAAACTTCACAGTGCATCCTGAGGAGGCCAGAGATTCCTGTCAGTGTGGATGCAGCACCCACATCTTTCTTAGGCCTCACCAGAGGCCCTGACAAGGCTGGGCTCTTCTGTCCGCATGGACGCATCCCCATATTTCCCGAAGACTACACCAGGGGTCCTGAGGAAGTCAGCGTCCTGTTGTGTGGACGTTACCACACATACTCCCGAATTGTCACCAATGGATCTAGGAGGCCTTGGCTCCTGTCATCCTGAATGAGGCCTCCATCTTCCAGAAGCCTCAATTTATATCCTGAGGGGCCTGGGAGTTCCTGCCAGAGTGGACGCGGTGCCACATCTTCCTGAAGCCTCCCCGCGGGTCCTGAGGCGGCCCAGGGGCTCCTGTCAGCCTGGATGCGGGCCCACAATTTCCTGAAGCCTCCACGTGGGTCCTGAGGCAGCCAAGTGCTCCTGTCAGCGTGGACGCAGTGCCACATCTTCCTGAAGCCTCCCCGCAGGTCCTGAGGTGGCCCACGGTCTCCTGTCAGCATGGATGCGGGCCCACAATATCTTGAAGCCTTCCCGCGAGTCCTGAGGCAGCCCAGGGTCTCCTATCAGGGTGTATGCGGGCCCACATCTTCCAGAAGCCTCACTGCGGGTCCTGAGGAGACCCGGGCTCCTGTCAGCGTGAACGCAACCCAATGTCCCCCTTTAGACTCCCTGAGCGACCTGAGGAGGCTGCGGCTCATCAGGGTCGATGCGTCCCTATGTCCTCCTCAGGCCTCCCCAGCACAGGCTGTTAATGCAGGCAGAGGAGGCCTACTGCACATGCGGGTCCCCTGGTTGGGGCCTGGTCTCCGGCGCCCCCTTTGGGATGCTAGGCACTGCAGGAAGCTGTGTAGGAGGTGGCTTGCTGGTGCACGGGGCGGCACCTGCCACCTTCCAGGCTCCAGCTGTGGCCTGTTAGCATCGGAAATGTCTCACTGAAACGGAGCCCAACACCCGGCTTCCCCAGAAATACTTAAGGACAAGGAGTTGGAGCCCACAGACCGCAAAATGAAATGTGGACCAGACTTTGAGCAAGTCCTGCAAAACTCACTCAACCCTCTTCCACTGTGGGTGGGAACGCGGGCTGGTGCAGCCGCCCTGGAAACAGTGTGGAGGCTCCTCAGGAAGGTACAAATAGAGCCGCCCTGCGACCAGCAGGTGCAGGGACAGGAGCTGACTTCGAAGATACAGATGCAGTGAGACTCAGAACACCTGTACCCCAATGTCCACAACAGCCGTGTCCACAGTAGTCACACTGTGTGAGGAGTCTCGGTGCCCTCAGGGAGATGATGTATATAGAGGATGGGAGATAGATGATGGTCATAGAGAGAGGAATGGTACGTACTCAGCTATCAAAGAGAAGGAATCTTGCCATTGGCAATGACGTGGATAGAACTAGAGAAATCATGTTAAGTGAAATAAGTCAGTCGGGAAAGTGAATGACCGTGGGGTGTCATTCATAGGTGGAATTAAAGAAGCAAAGCAGATGAACATTTGTGAAGGGAAGGAAAAACAAATAAGATGAAAACAGATGCAGGAAATACAGACTGTTAATTATAGGGGAAAAATGAGGGTCGCTGGAGGGTAGGGGACAGGTGAGGGGATCACAGGGAACCAGCATGAAGGAGGGCATGTGATGTCATGTGCACTGCTGTTATATCCAACTGGTGAATCCCTGAATTCTTCCTCTGAAAGTATAATACACTATACGTTAATTAATTGGGTTTAAATTAAGTTAAAAAATCAGTTGTATCAGAGCACAATTCTTTCTGGACTCTCTGTTCTGCTCCTTCAGCTTATGTCAAGAACACCACCCTTGAGTCTGGTTTGTTTAAGTAGACTCCACGCCTCATCCATGGCCCAGCCCAGGGCTCGAACTCAGGACCCCGAGGTCAGGACAGGAGGTGAGGTCAGGTGTCGAATGCTTAACTGACAGAGCCAGCCAGGGGCCCGAGAACAACACTGCTATATCCTGTGTCTCTGTGACATCGTTTGAAATTGGAAAGTGTTATGTCCCACTCTGTCCTGCTTCTCCAATACTGATTTCCTCTCTGGGGTCATTTGTGGGGGCAGATGGATGTAAAGGTTTTTTTTTTTTCCTATTTCTAAGATCTGCCATCATGATTTTGATACGAATGACATTGAAACTGAGGGTGGCTTCAGGAACTGCGGACATTTTCCAAGATGAGGCTCCCACCCCACAATCCCAGGAAGGCCTCCCAGAGCCTGGTATGGCTCAGTGCACAAGTCTTGTGTTCCTTTGGTTCTGTCTCATTATTTATTCTCTGTGATGTTCCTGAGAAGGGAGTCACGTCCTTCATTTCCTTCCTGAGTGCTCATTGCCAGGACACAGCAAGGCTACTGTGCTCTGTAGGGTCAGTTTGTGTCCCCTGACTTTATTGAACTCACTCGTTAGTTCTAAGAGGCTTGGTGGAGGCTCTCGAGTTTCCTGTTTCTAGTACCACATCTTCAGCATATAGGGACAGTGTGAGTTCCCCTTCCAGTTGTGGAACCTTTGCTGTTTACAGCTTAATGCCCTAGAAAGCCCCACAATAGAATAAAAACTGAGTCCAGGCAAAGGGCAGGAAGCCCCTATTAAAATGAGAACAGAACTCAATGCCCTAGAAGGCCCCATATCAAAATATAAACAGAACTTGAGGAATTGCTCCAGCCCTCCTGGAGGTCCTGAGACCAGCACTTAAAACTAAGCTAAAACCCATCTCGGGGTCCAAGTCCCTGCTCCGCTATGTCGGGTGCACTTAGACACAAGCTCGAGCTTGTAAATAAACTCTCGTGTGTTTGCATCGGTGTCAGCTTCTCGGTGGTATCTCGGATTCCCAATCTTGGGCAAAACAGTCTGAGATAAAATATCAAAACCAAAAGAAGCTCAGACGCACGCAGAGTAAAAGCAGGGTTCTGAGAGAAGCAGCAGAGACCCGGGGGGTTGGCGGCTCTTCTGTTGAGGCCCCTGCAGATGGGGCGGGGATGCTCAGCCCCAGAGCCAGAGGACCCAGCGTCCCCACCCACATCCTGCCCATCAGCGCGGAGTCTAAGGGAGCAGCACAGCGCCTCCCATTGGAGGCCAGAGGCGATGACACCCACCCAGCCTCTGGTTCGCAGGTGCATCTCCCAGGCAGATGTGCACCTGAGATTCAGCACCAAGGCCCTTCTCGAGACCCTGCACAGACCACTCAATGCCAACAAGTTGTCAGACTACATAGGCAGCAGAGCCTCAGCTCTGCCTGGAAAGTAGGGTGTAGCTTCCTTTGTACTTTGTGCTTTATTTTCATTTATTTTCTTTGATTCTATTTTATTAATTGCTTAATTTAATTTTTATTTCTGTACCTTATATATTTCTTACTTTTACTATCATGGTACTTTAATTGTGTTTCTTATTTTGGGATTTAGAATCTTTTAACAAGCAGGCCAAAATAATATGGTGGTTTTTTGGGGGAGGGTAGTTGTTATTGTTTTTCTTGGTTTTCCTTTTTCTTCCTTCTTTCTTTTCTGGAAAAAATAATGAGATGGAGAAATTCAACTCCATAAAATAACATGAAGTAGTACTCACAGCCAGGAAGTTCATCAATAGACATATATGATGTCTAACTACAGTTTAAAACAATGATTATAAAGATAGCATCTGGGCTGGAAAAAAAGCACAGAAGAAAACTAGAGAATCCCTTACTATAGAAATAAAAGAACTAAAATCTAGTCAGGCCAATGTTAAAAATGATATAACTGAGATGCAGTCCCAAGTGGATGCCTTCAAAACAAGAAAGGTTATGGACCACAAAGGCAGACATAGGGAACTCAGCCACTTATTAAAACAATAACATTCATATCATAGGAGACTCAGATGATGAAGAGAGAGAAAAGGTGGGCCTTGTTCAGCCATGAGAAACGACAAATACCCACCATTTGATTCAACGTGGATGGAACTGGATGGTATCATGCTGAGTGAAGTAAGTCAATCGGAGAAGGACAAACATTGTATGTTCTCATTCACTTGGGGAATATAAATAAGAGTGAAAGGGAATATAAGGGAACGGAGAAGAAATGTGTGGGAAATATCAGAAAGAGAGACAGAACATAAAGACTCCTAACTCTAGGAAATAAACTAGGGGTGATGGAAGGGGAGGAGGGCGGGGTGGGGGTGAATGGGTGACGTGTACTGAGGGGGGCACTTGACGGGTTGAGCACTGGGTGTTATTCTGTATGTGGGCAAATTGAACACCAATTAAAAGTAAATTTTTTATTAAAAAAAAGGTTGAAAGAAAGAAAAAGTGGCATCTGGTTGACTCAGTCAGTTAACCTTCTGCCTTAGGCTCAGATCATGATCCAGGTCCCAAGGCAGGCTCCCTGTTCAGCAGGGAACCTGCTTGTCCTTCTCCATCTGCCCTTCTCGCTCATGGTTTTTCTCTCCTCTCTCTCTCAAATAAATAAATAACATCCTGAAAAAGAAACAAACAAACAAACCCAGAAGGAAGAGAAATCTCCCATGTAGAATAATTTCAAAGAAGTTGTGCAGACATTCCACCCTCAAGTTGATTAGCATAGCCTCCCACTCTTATGTGTGGAATAAACATAGTAACTTCCTTCTACAAAATATAATATGAATATCTTAATATAAAAATGATAATAAATAATAATAATAATAAAAAGAATCACTTTACTATGGAGAAAGCTGACAAACACTACCTCAGCAAGATGATCAGATCAATACCAAGACTGATAAATCATGTTGATAATATCTATCCTTTATATAATAAAAATGGTATTATCTCTCTGTATATAATCCACAAAAACAGTTCAATCATGAGTTAAACAACAGACATGTCCCAACTGAGGTATATTTTACAAAATACTCTACTTCTCAAAGTGTTCCAGTTCAATGACAACAAGGAAAGGCTGAAAGACTGTCACAATCCAGAGGAGCCTAAGAAAACATGAGTACAAATGGAATGGGATATGAGGGATGGTAACTTAGCAAAAGCTAAGGAAATCTGAATAAAATATGGTCTTTGGTTAATGCGACTATTTTAATATTGATTCATTAGCTAATACTTGTACCGCACTAATATACCATCACAGTCATGTCCCTGCCCCACACCATCCACCCCCACACCATTGGCCCCCAGAAGGACCCAGTGGAGCTGTCCGGTCGGACATGCTCAGCCTCCCCAGGGTTCTCTGCATACCCTGCTCCCATCAGAAGCCAGATTGTTCCATAGAGAACCCAGGGGTTGCAGGGAGGAGGGAAGGCAGGGATCCCCGAAATGGTGGGTGCAGGTGAGTGGAGCAGAGGACACATTGGGCCCTGCCTCCGCCCACTGTCCCTCCTGGAGGGCGGGCACACCCTGCACAGGACACCAGCCCCTAACCCAGAGGGACCTGGGCTGACCTGGCTCCACGCTCTGTGGGGGCTGAGTTGATTTGAGCCCCCCCCAGGCCCAACACAAAGACTAATGGGATCCAGGCCCCCATGGTCCTGGCTAGCCCTGGATTCTGGCCCCAGGGTGAGCCAGCCCTCTCACAGCTGGATGTGGCCTCCTGGGCCCTGGGCGTGCCCCACAGATCCAGGTCGCTGACCTAGGGCAGGCCATGGGTTCCCAGGACACCCCAGAGTGGGGACAGGATGGATAGGTCAGTTGGCCTCACCCGACCCCACTCCAGGAGGCAGGCTCCTCCAGGTATTGGGGCCCAGAGTGCCCAAGGCCGGGGTCCAGCTGCCCTGCGGGGGCCCAGTGCAAAAGCCCATGAGCTGCAGGTCCAGGTCATCTCTGCTGTCCTCAGAACAGTCACTCAGGCTGAAATCTCAGGACAAACGCCCCCACCCAGAGTCCACACATGCTCCCACGATGTGGACTCCAGCACCCGCCCCCCCACACCGTGGGATTCTTGCCCTCCCCTAAAGGACAGAAAGGTCTCCCTCCCCAAGGGAAGGCGCGCAGTAGGCTCTGAGCCTGTTTGCTGTAGAAATCAATAAAGTGTTGTGGTGTGAAATGCACAGCCAGGCCATTTCTGTGTCTCCCAGAACTCTGTGCATGGGGTGTGGAGAGACACCCAGAGAGGAGGAGGGGGCACCATCCAGACCCCAAACAGATCCTGCAGGGGCGCCGCCAGGTAAACACAGCAGATGTCCCCATGTGCCTTACAGGGGCGTCCAGATGCCAGGGTCAGGACCCACAGACTTTACTGGGACTCAGGCTCTGCCCCCCAGGCCAGGAGGGGCTGGGACAGAGTGACAGCCAGGGAGCTTCAGGTCACCAGGGTCTGTGAACAGCGACGTGAGAGGTCTGTGCTCCCTCTGTCCAGAGGGCTGCGGATGGCCAAGTTCCAGGGCACTTCCTCCCCTCCACGCATCCCTGTGCCTGTGTTCCTGGGGCACAGAGGGCCTGTGGGGCGGTCAGCGTGGCCCTGGAAAGGATGTCAGGACACCAGGCTCTGGTGTTGTGCCCAAGATTGCAAATCAGGGAAACCACTAAGGAGCCCACACCGATGGAAACTCCCGAGGGTTTCTTTACAAGCTGGAGCTTGGGTCTAATTGCCCTGGGGGAGGCCCAGGGGCTTCTGGGTAGGGAACACGGGGCTTAAGAGGCCGGGGGAAGCGACAGCAGCCAGCAACACACCACTGTATGGTAGGGTGCCAGGGATAACCCCCGTGCCCCAACCCCTGGGGCTTCGGGGATGAGGAGGTCACTAGGTCGGTGCCTTCAGGGGTTTCCATGGGAGCTGAACCCCAAAGGGGCGAGGGACGGCCTGTGGAGGGCAGTAACTGGACCTGGGGGCCAGGTGGCATGGCCGTGGCTGGAGCAGGACACACATCGATCCCATGAGGGTCGGACGGGTCAGGGTGACACCCACACTCGGTGTTTTATATATATCTAAATTCTATGCATTTGAGACAATTTGCAATTTGTAAACATACATAGTATGATCCCCAGAAGATAATGCCCCTGGTCCAGCCAGCGCCCGGCACTGACTACACGGGGCCCCAGGGGCAGGGGTCACAGCAAACTCCAGACTTGGGTCACCTTTATCTGTAGACGTATCCATGTGCGTCTGACAGAAAGTGGATGCCCTGTGTCAGCAGGCCCCCATGTCATCCCCCTCATTCCCCACCCCAACACCATCCCCCTTCATCATCCCAAATGGCTCCAACCCATACCATCCCCCTCACACCCACACAGTCCCACACAATCCCCACCCACACTATACCCCCACTATCCCCCCTGCACTATCCCCCACACTCCACCACCATCATGCCCCGACCCCCACAACATCCACCCCCACACCATCTGCCCCCAGCAAGGACCCAGTGCAACTGCACCCTGTGGAACATACTCAGCCTCACCGGGGTTTTCTGTATACCCTGTTCCCACCAGAAGACCGGGTTTCCCATAGTGTACCCAGGGGTTGCAGGAAGGAGGGAAGGCAGGGAGTCTCCGACAGGATGGGTGCAGGTGAGTGGTGCAGAGGACCCACTGTGCCCTGCCTCCACCCACTGTCCCTCCTGGAGGGCGGCACACCCTGCATAGGACACCAGCCCCTAACGCAGAGGGACAAGGGCTGGCCTGGCCCCAGGGTCTGTGTGGGCTAGGTTGATTTGAGCCTCCCCCAGGCCCAACAGAAAGACTAACGGGATCCAAACCCCCATGGCCCTGGCCAGCCCGGGATTCTGGCCCCAGGCTGAGAGAGCCCTCCCACAGCTGGATGTGGCCTCTTGGGGACTGGGTGTGCCCCACAGATCCAAGTCGCTGACCTAGGGCAGCCCTGGGGATCCCGGGACACCCCAGGTTGGGGAGAGGAGGGGTAGGCCAGTCGGCCCCACCCGCACCCACAGCAGGAGACAGGCTCCACCAGGTTCTGAGGCCCCAGGGGGCCTGAGACCGGGGTCCAGCTGCCCTGCGGGAACCCAAAGCAGGAGCCCATGAACTGCAGGTCCAGGTCAGGTCTGCTGCCCTCAGAACCGTCTCTCATGCTGAAACCTCAGGACACGAACCTACCCTGAGTCCAAACATGCTCCCAGGTGGGGGACTTCAGCACCCGTCCCCGCCCCACATGTGATTCTTGCTCTCCCCTAAAGGACAGAATGTTCTCCCTCCCCAGGGGAAAGTGCGCACCCTTGGCTCTGAGCCCCTTTGCTGTAGAAAGTCAATAAAGTGTTGTGCGGAATTGCACAGCCAGCCCGTTTCTGTGTCTCCCAGAACTCTGAGCAGAGGGCTTGGAGAGACCCCAAGTGATGAGGAGGGGGCTACATCCACACCCCAAACAGCCCCTGCAGTGGCGCTGCCAGGCACACAGAGCTGACGTACCCACATGCCTTCCAGGGGTGCCCAGACACCAGGGTCAGGCCCTACAGACTTTACTGGGACTCAGCCTGTGCCCAGTAGGCCAGGAGGGGCTGGGACAGAGTGACAGCCAGGGGGCCTCAGGTCACCAGGGTCTGTGGAAGCGACCTGGGAGGTCTGTGCTCCGCCTGTCCAGGGGGCCGGGGCTGGCCGAGTTCCGGGGCACTTCCTCCCCTCCCCGCATCCCCGTGCCTGTGTACCTGGGACACAGAGGGCCTGCAGGGCGGTAGCGTGGCCCTGGAAGGGATGTCAGGACAACAGGCCCTTGTGTTGTGCCCAAGATTGCGAATTCGCAATTTGAATTCAAAACCACCAAGGAGCCCACACTGATGCAAACTCCCGAGGGTTTCTCTACAAGCTGGAGCTTGGGTACAAGTGCACTGGACACAGAGGAGAAGGGACTTGGACCCCAAGACTAAGAGGTGTAGCAGCTTTATAGGAGCCAGTGGCCCAAGGGAATGCTGAAAGATGCATGGTCATGTCGGTCCACATGCAGGTGGCTGACTGAATTACATTTTATCCTATAGTATCGACATGAACTAGCCTATTACTTTGTCAGAATTGGCGTAGAGCTTTGTGGGGCACAAAGCAGGGTTGCATTGTTATGAACGGGTTTCAGATTAGGGTGTGCCCAGCGGCTTGAGTCGGGTGGGGCAGCGCCTTAAGCCATAAGTAGGTCATGTGGGGTCATAGGGGAGATGGCCTATGACCATTTGGAGCACAAAATGGAATCAGTCCTGCTCTGCCTGTCCAGGGGTAAGGGATTTTTGTTAAAATTCCTGGGTCCCACACTGCACCTCATGCACGTGGGCCACCCTCACAAGGTGTACTCAGCCTGCACACCTTGTGGTGCTAGATCTCTCACACTAGCATTTTGAGGGTACCCTCCTCGCCTTAGTGAATAGGGGCTGGGTGAGCATGGGGCTCGACCTGAAGGCCAAGCAGCACAGGGGACCGAGAAACCCCAGCCCTGTCCCTACCCAGACTCCCAAACACAGGCAGTCCCAGGGCTCCCCCCAATGGGCAGCTGGATCCTCAGGAGTTTCCACCAGGGCGGCCCCGAGGTCTGGCTCCCTGCTTGAGAGGCATTGGGGAGAAGATAAGCAGCCAGCGCATGGCACGACCCACTGCTACACTTGGGAATATGGCCAAGCCCGTCCTTCCAGCTCAGCTGACCCTTCAGCAGAAAGTCACTGCAAGAGCGAGCCCCGGGTCTGCCAGGAGAGCCTAGCTAGCCGCCCAGCGCCAGCACCAGAAATGATGTTGTGCCAACCATTTCAGCATTTGGGTGACCCAGCCAGAGGATTAGTAGCTGCACATGATAGCTGCATGTGATAGAGACACACACACCACAAAACCAACAAAAGTCGGAATCCCCCAATGTTGTCTAACAGCAGCTGGATGGTTACATACACGACGCTGTGGTCCCCAATAGGATACATGAAAGACGCAATAAACCACGACTGCAGAGGTGCTGGAGGCACAGAGATGTGCCTGCTGGGTGCCAACAAGGAGCACAGAAGGGCAGGAAGCATCCTACGGAGGGGAGGCCCCTCCTTGGAAAGGACATCATGTCCCTGTGAAGGCTACGGATGGTGAAATCTGTCCTGCTCTCTTTCAGATTCGGGTTTTCCTCCTAAACGCCATTTTCCTCAATCATAAAACCAAAAATTTATTTTATGTTTCTAAATTTCTTTTTATTGGAGTCCAATTTGTATGAATTCTTGCTTCAGCAAGGGTGTCATTCAGGAGAGGAGGAGAGATCATGAATTCCCAGATAGGCAAAATATAAAGGAGTTCATTACCACTTAACATGTCCTGTAAGGAATTTTCAGAGGGACTCTTCTAGTGGGGGAAAAAAAGAGAACAAAAGCAACAAAGACTAGAAGGGACCAGAGAACATCACCAGAAACTCCAACTCCTCCTGTAACACAAAGGCACAAAGTTCATATCTTTGAATAATCACTCTGAATGCTGATAGACTAAGTGCTCCATTCAAAAGATATAGCGTATCAGAGTGGTTTAAAACACAGGATCCGGGATGCCTGGGTGGCTCAAGGGGTTGCGCATCTGCCTTTGACTCAGGCTGTGATCCTGGAGTCTGGGATCGAGTCCCATATTGGGCTCCTGGTGGGGAGTCTGCTTCTCTTTCTCACTAATTTTCTCTCTCTCTCTCTCTCTCTCTCTCTCTCTGTCTCTCATAAATAAAATCGTCATTAAAAAAACAAGATCCATCCTTACCCTGCCTACAAGATGCTCACCTTAGACCTATACACACCAGCAGATTCATAGTCAGGGGAGGGAAAATCATCTACCACGCTAATGGATATCAAATGAAAGCTGGAGGACCCATACTTATATCAGACAAACGAGATTTGAATCCAAACACTGGGGGACACCTGGTGGCTCAGTGGTTGAACATCTGCCTTCAGCACAGGGTGTGAACCTGGGATCACAGGATCAAGTCCCACATCGGCCTCCCTTAGGGGAGCCTGCCTCTCCCTCTGCCTATGTTTCTGCCTCTACTTCTCTGTGTATCTATCATGAAAAAATAAATAAAATCTTTAAATCTCAAAAAGAAAAAACAAATACTGTAAGAAGAGATGAAGAAGAACATTATTTCATAATTAAAAAGACTCTCTATCAAGATCAACCAACTAAATATTTATGCTGCCAACAAGGGAGTACCTAAATATAGAAACCAATTAACAACAAATGTACAGGAACTCACTGATAATAATACACTGACGGGATTTCAACACCAACTTATGGCAATGGACAGATCGTCTAGCAGAAAATCAACAAGGGAACAATAGCCTTGACACACTAGACCACAGGGACTCAACAGATATAGTCTGAACATTTCTTCCTAAAGCAGAATACACATTCCTTTCAAGTGCACATAGGACATTCTCCAGAACAGATCATATCAGGGCCCACAAATCAGCCTTCAACAGGTACAACAGGTACAAGAAGGTTGATAACACACCATGTACATTTTCGGAACACGGCGCTATGAAACTGGAAGTCGACAGTAAGAAAAAATTTGGACAGACCAAAAATATGTTAAGTTTATGATCATCCTACTAGAGAATGAATGCAGTAACCAGGAAATTAAAGAGGAAATTTAAAACAAATGAAAATGAAAACATGTTTCTCCAAACCTCTGGGATGTAGCAAAGGCAGTCCTAAGAGGGAAGTACATAGCAATACAGGCCTACCTCAAGAAACAAAAGTCTCCAATACACATCCTAACCCTACACCTGAAGGAGCTGAAAAAGGAATAGCAAACAAAGCCTAAAGCCTTAGAAGAAGGGAAAAAATAAAGATGAGAGCAGAAATAAACAATACAGAAACAACAAAACAGTAGAATGGAGTAACAAAACTAAGAGCTGGTTCTTTAAAATAATTAATAAAATGGATCAAGCCCTAGCCAGCCTTATCAACGAGAAAAGAGAAAAGACCTAAATAAATAAAATCACAAATGAGAGAAGAGAGATCACAATCAACACCAGAAAAATAAGACAATGATAAGGGAATACTATGAAAGATTATACGCTAACAAACTGGGAGACCTGGAAGAAATGGACAAATCCCTAGAAATGTGCAAACGAGCGAAACTGAAATAGGAAGAAATATAAAATACGAACAGACCCATGAGTAACAAAGAAATTGAATCAGCAAGGCACCTGGGTGCCTCAGTGGTGGAGCATCTGCTTTGGCTCAGGTCATGATCCCGGGGTCCTGGGGAATAAAGTCCCACATCAGGCTTCCCGCATGGAGCCTCATTTTCCCTGTGTCTATACCTCTGCCTCTCTGTGTCTCTCATGAATACATAAATAAAGGTGCAGCCACTGTGAAAAACAGTCTGGAGGGTCCTCAAGAAGTTCAAAATAGGGGATCCCTGGTTGGCGCGGCGATTTGGCACCTGCCTTTGTCCCCGGGCGTGATCCGGGAGACCCAGGATCGAATCCCACGTCGGGATCCCTGTGCATGGAGCCTGCTTCTCCCTTTGTCTGTGTCTCTGCCTCTCTCTCTGTGACTATCATAAAAAAAATTTAAAAAAAGAAGTTAAAAATAGAGCTACCCTACGATTCCAAAATTGCAAACCCAGGTATTTACCCCTAGAATACAAAAGTAGTTTAGTAGATTCGAAGAGGAACACACAGCCCAGTGTTGGTAGCAGCATTACCAACAACAGCGAAACTGTGTATAGAGCCCAGATGTCCATCGACAGAAGAATGGGCAGAGACGATGTGGTAAATATACACACTGCGACATCACTTGGTCATCAGAAGGGATGAAATGAAGCCATTTACAATGACATGGGAGAAGTGGAAGGGACTTATGCTAAATGAACTCAGTCAGTCAGAGAAAGACAGATACCAACTACCATACAATTGCATTCACAGGTGAATTTTAAGAAACCAAACAAACTGGTAAAGGGGATGAGAGAAGCAAACAAAAAAACACACTCTTAACCACAGAGATTAAACTAATAAATACCAGGGGAAGGTGGAGGGGATGGGGAATCAGGGGATGGGGATTGTGGAAGTCACTTCTGACCAGTACCAGTCGTTGTATTCAAGGGTTGAATCACTATGTGGTAAAAATGAAACTATATCATACTATGTTTATAAACAGGACTTCAAGTAAAACTTTAAAATAATAATTGGTAGTATAGAGGAAACATGGGCACACAAGAGATAAAATCAGAAAGGAAACTGAAAATCCTAAGAGTCTTTAGAGCCACAAATCCCCTCCTCTTAGCTGAGCTCAGGAGAAGCCTGCCATGCCTATTCTCACCCCAGAGAAGCCTGGATTTTGATTTTCAGGGAAGGCCGCTGACTTGGTGTAGTCAGGCTATCTTTGAAACCAAAACCTAAATAGAGTGCATAAAAATAAACTGCCCAAGATGCTAGGAGTCCCAGTGCAGGCACATGCCAAGACACAAACTCTAACCATACAGAGACATAACCCTAACCCTAAACTTAAGCCTAATGTTAACCTAACCCTTAAACAAGAACTATCACTAATCAAAAACCAAACACAAACCCCAAGACACACACACATTCACTGAACCTTCCTGCCAACCCTCACCCTAACTCCTAAACCTCTTCTAAACGTTTAACCCTGACGCTTATCTTAAATCTAACACTAACCCTAACCTCTAACCATAACCTTAACTTAATGTACTCAAATCCTATTCCTAACCTTAACCTGTACCCTAAAGCTAACCCTCTAATACTAATCCTACTCATATCCCAAACCGTACCCTAACCCGGACTCTAAAACTAATCCCTAACCCGCTGCCTAACCCTCTCTTACCCTTTTCCAAAACCGTACCCTGACCCTGACCTGACCCTAACCATAACCCCTAACCAAACTCTAACCCTAATCCTAGCCCTAACCCGTATCCTAAACCTAACCCTCACCCTAACCCTAAACCTAGCCCTAACTTTAACTCTAACCCTTAACGCTAACCCTTAACCCTAATTCACACCCTAACTCCTAACCCTAACTGCAAGCCTAGCCAAACCCTAACTCTAACCATAACCCAAACCCCAACTCCAAACCTCGTGCCCTAATCCCTAAAGTCTAAACCCTAATCCTAGAACTCTAACTCCTGTCCCTAACCCAAACCCCCATCCTAACTCCTAACCACTGACCCTTACCTTTATCCCTCACCCTAACCTCTAATCTGTAACCATAAGCATAATCACTATCCCAACATCTAACCTAAGCCTAACCACCAACCACCTCCCCTCCCCTGACCCTACCATTCATTCTACCCATTCACTTATCCTATGGTTCTGAGGAGTCCCTTCTGACATGGATGTGGCCCCCAACGGCACCTCCAGAGTCCTGCAGGGGGTCCTGAGGAAGCCGGGCTGCTGTGAATGCGGATGTGGCCCCACGTGTTCCAGAGTCATAGTCAGCGGGTACTGAGTACACCGGGTCACCTGTCAACGTGGAGTATGCCGCCTCTGGAAGGAGGAGGAACATCCTTCTGGATGCCTCACATCCTCTGGAAGCCTCACAGCAGGTTCTCAGGAGGCCGGGGGCTCCTGTCAGCCTGGACATGGCCCCATGTCCCCTGAAAATTCACCCCGGGTCTGAGGAGGCTGTGGGTTCCTGTCAGCCTAGACACAGCCCCATGTGTCCCGAAGCCAAAGTGCAGGTCCTGAGGAGGACGGAGGTCCTCTCAGTCTTGACGTGGCCCCACATTTTCCTCAGCCTCACCATAAGACCTGAGGAGGCTGGGGGCTCTTGTCAGAATGGACGTGGTCCCAAATCATCCCAATCGTTCAGTGTGTCCTGAGGAGGCTGGAGACTTCTATCAGTGTGGATTCGGCATCCACATATTTCTTAGGCCTCACCACTGGCTATGACAAGGCTGGGGTCTTCTGTCCGCATAGACGCATCCCTATATTTCCCGAAGTCTACACCGGGGGTCCTGAGGACATCAACGTCCGGTTGTGTGGACGTGGCCCCACATCCTCCCGAAGTGTCACTGCAGGTTCTGAGGTGGCCGAGGCTCCTGTCACTGTGGATGCGGCCCCCAGCTTCCAGAAGACTCAACTTATGTCCTGAAGGGCCAATTAGCTCCTGCCAGAGTGGAAGCAGTGCCCCATCTTTCATAAGCCTCCCCACATGTTCTGAGGCGGCCCAGGGGCTCCTGTCAGCGTGGATGGGGGCCCACATCTTACTGAAGCCTCCCCGCGGGTCCTGAGGCAGCCCAGGAGCTCCTGTCAGGGTGGGTGCGGGCCCACAATTTCCTGAAGCCTCCCCGCAGGTCCTGAAGTGGTCCAAGGGCTCCTGTCAGGGTGGATGTGGGCCCACATCTTCCTGAAGCCTCACCGTGTGTCCTGAGGAGACCGAGGCTCCTGTCAGCATGAAGGCTGCACAATATCCCCATGAAGACTCCCTGCAGGTCTTAGGAGGCTGTGGCTCATCAGTGTGGACATGTCCCCACGTCTTCCTCAGGCCTCCCCAGCACAGGCTGGCTCCTGTTAGTGCAGGCAGACGAGACCTACTGCACATGCCTGCCCAGTGGCGGTGCCTGGGCTCAGGCACCCCTGCGGGATCCTCAGGCACTACAGGAGGCACGTGCCCGTCCCCAGGCCCACCTCTGCCTCCTTCCACGCTCCAGCTGTGGCCTGTTAGCTTCGGAAATGTCTGACTGAAAAGGAGCCCAACACACAGCTTCCCCAAAAATACTTAAGGAGAAGGAATTGGAGCCTAAAAGATGCGAAACGAAATGTGGACCAGACTTTTACTACGTCCTGCAAAACTCACTCAACCCTCTTCCACTGTGGGCAGGACCGCGGGTTGGTGCAGACGCCATGGAAACAGTGTGGAGGCTCCTCCTGAAGTTACAAGTAGAGCCGACTTGCGACCAGCATGTGTAAAGCCTGGAGCTCACTCCGAAGATACAGATGCAGTGAGACATGGGACAACTGCACCCCAATGTCCACAGCAGCCGGGTCCACAGTAGCCACACTGTGGGAGGACCCTCGGTGCCCTGTGGCAGATGATGGATAAAGAGGATGGTAGATAGATGATGGTCATAGAGAGAGGAATGGTACTCAGCTATCAAAGAGCAGGAAATCTTGCCATTTGCAATGACGTGGATAGAAGGAGAGGGATCATCTTAAGTGAAATAGGTCAGTCGGAAAAGAGAATGACCGTGTGGTGTCATTCATAGGTGGAATTAAAGAAGCAAAGCAGATGAACATCTGTGCAGGGAAGGAAAAACAAAATGAAAACAGATGCAGGGAATACAGACTCTTATATTTAGGAAACAAACTGAGTGTCACAGCAGGGGAGGGGATGGGGGAGAGCATAACGGGACTGGCATGAAGGAGGGCATGTGATGTCACGTGCACTGCGGTTATCTCCAACTGGTGAATCCCTGAATTCTTCCTCTGAATGTATAATACACTATACGTTAATTAATTGGTTTTAAATTAAATTAAGTTAAAAAATCAGTTGTATCAGAGCACGTTTCCTTCTGGACTCTCTGTTCTGCTCCTTCAGCTTATGGTGGGACCAACTATCGTGGGTCTGGTTTGTTTAAGTAGGCGTCAGGCCTCGTCCATGGACGAGCCCAGGGCTAGAACTCACGACCCCGAGATCAGGACGGGAGGTGAGGTCAAGTGTTGGATGCTTAACCGACGGAGCCAGGTGGGGTCCCAAAGGCAACACTGCTTTATCCTGTGTCTCTGTGACATCGTTTGAAATGGAAAGTGCTGCGTCCCACTCTGTCCTGCTTCTCCAATACTGATTTGCTCTCTGGGGTCATTTGTGGGGGCAGATGGATGTTATGGGTTTTTTTCCTATTTATAGGATGTGCCACCATGATTTGACAGGAATGACATTGAAATAGAGGGTGGCTTCAGGAACTGCGGACATTTTCACAAGATGAGGCTCCCAAACCACGAGCCCAAGATGGCCTCCCAGAGCCTGGTATGGCTCAGCGCACAAGTCTTGTGCTCCTTTGGTTCTGTCTGATTATTTATTCTCTGTGATGCTCCTGAGAAGGGAGTCACGTCCGTCATTTCCTTCCTGAGTGCTCATTGTCAGGACACAGCAAGCCCCACAATAGAATAAAAACTGAGCCCAGGCCAAGGGCAGGAAGCCCCTATTAGAACAGATCTCAATGCCTTTGAAGGCCCCATATCAAAATGTAAACAGAACTTGAGGAATTGCTCCAGCCCTTCGGGAGTTCCCCGAGACCAGCCCTTAAAATTAAGCTAAAAACCACCTTGGGTTCCTAGTCCCTGCTCCACTGTGTCGGGTATACATGGACACAAGCTCGAGTTTGTAAATAAACCCTCGTGTGTTTGCATCAGTGTCAGCTTCTCGGTGGTTTCTCGGATTCGCAATCTTGGGCACAATAGTCTGAGATAAAAAAACAAAACTAAAAGAAGCTCGGACACAGGTAGAGTGAACGCAGGGTTCTGAGAGAAGCAGCGGAGACCCGGGGGCTTGGGAGCTCTCCTGTGGAGGCGCCAGCTGACTGGGGGGCAGGATGCTCAGCCCCAGAGCCAGAGGACACAGAGACCCCACCCGCATCCCACCCATCAGCACAGCACCTCCCGCTGGAGCCCAGAGGCGCTGACGCCCACCCCGCTTCTGACCCCCACAGGTGCAACTCCCAGGCAGATGTGCACCTGACAATCAGCGCCCCGGCTCATGCCCAGACCCCACACAGACCATTTGCTGCCACCAAGTTGTCAGACCAGAGAGGCTGCAGGGCTTCAGCTCTGTCTCGAAAGTAGAGTCTAGATTCCTTTGTAGTTTGTGCTCTTTTTGCATTTTTTTTCTTTGATTCTATTTTATTAATTGCCTTATTTTAACTTTTATGTATGTACCTTATATATTTCTTATTTTTACTTTCATGGTACTTTAATTGTGTTTCATATTTTGGGATTTAGAATCTTTTAATGATAAGGCCAAAATAACCTGGTGGTTTTTTTGGGGGGGGAGGGCAGTTGTTATTGTTTTTCTTGGTTTTTCTTTTTCTTCCTTCTTTCTTTTCTGGAAAAAAATAATGAAATGGAGAAATTCTCCTCCATAAAATAACATGAGGTAGTCCTCACAGCCAGGAAGTTCATCAATACACATATATGATGTCTAAATACAGTTTAAAACAATGATTATCAAGATAGCAGCTGGGCTGGAAAAAGAGCACAGAAGAAAACTAGAGAATCCCTTACTGTAGAAATAAAAGAACTAAAATCTAGTCAGGCCAACGTTGAAAATGCTATAACTCTGATGCAGTCCCAAGTGGAAGCCCTAAAAACAAGAAACGTTATGGACCATAGAGGCAGATTTTGGGAACTCAGCCACTTATTAAAACAATAATATTCATATCATAGGAGACTCAGAAGATGAAGAGAGAGAAAAGGTGGGCCTTGCTCAGCCATTAGAAATGACAAATACCCACCATTTGCTTCAAAGTGGATGGAACTGGAAGGTATTATCCTGAGTGACGTAAGTCAATTGGAGAAGGACAAGCATTGTATGTTCTCATTCATTTGGGGAATATAGATAATAGTGAAAGGGAATATAGGGGAAGGGAGAAGAAATGTGTGGGAAATATCAGAAAGGGAGACAGAACATAAAGACTCCTAACTCTGGGAAAAGAACTAGGGGTGATTGAAGGGGAAGAGGGCAGTGGGTGGGGGTGAATGGGTGACGGGCACTGAGGGGGGCACTAGATGGGATGAGCACTGGGTGTTATTCTGTATCCTGGCAAATAGAACACCAATAAAAAGTAAATTTATTATTAAAAAAAAGAAAGAAACAAAGTTTGGCACCTGGGTTGCTCAGTCAGTTAAGCTTCTGTCTTAGGCTCGGATCACGATCCAGGTCCCAAGGCAGACTTCCTGTTCATCTGGGAACCTGCTTCTCCCTCTCCCTCTGTCCCGCTCACTCATGCTTTTTCTCTCCTCTATCTCTAAAATAAATAAATAACATCTTTGAAGAAAAACAATGAAACAAACCTAGAGGGAAGAGAAATCTCCCATGTAGAAGAATTTCAAACAATTTGTGCAGACATTCCACCGTCAAGTTCATGAGCATAGCTTCCCACTCTTATGTGTGCAATACACATAGTAACTTCCTTCTACAAAATATATTATGAAAAACTTAAAATAATAATGCTAATATAATAATAATAATAATAATAATAATAATCATAAAGAATCAGTTTACTACGGAGAAAGCTGACAATCCCTACTTCAGCAAGATGACCAGAACGATGCCAAGACTGATAATTCATGTAGATAGTATCTATTCTTTATATGCTATAATGAAAATGGGAGTATATCTCTGTATATAATCCACAGAAATATTTAAATCATGATATAAACAACAGACATGTCCCAACTGAGGGAAATTTTACAAAATACTCGACTTCTCAAAGTGTTCCAGTTCAACAAAAACAAGGAAAGGCTGAAAGACTGTCACAATCCAGAGGAGCCTAAGAAAACATGAGGACAAATGGAATGTCATATGGGGGTGGTAACTTAGCAAAAACTAAGGAAATCTGAATAAAGTATGGTCTTTGGTTAATGCGAATATTTTAATATTGATTCATTAGCTCATATTTGTACCGTACTAATATAAGATATCAATAATTGGAGAAATTGAGTGCAAGTGCATGTGAATGCTCTGTACTATCTTCTCAATTTCCCTATAAATCTTTGTTTTTTTCCTAAGAAATAAGATTTATTTTGAAAATTGACTTAAATGAATCAGGCTCCAAGTGTAAAGACATTTTAAGAATCGTTGAATTAACTTTTGCCTTATTCTTAAAGAGTTCCTTCGATGGGAACAAAGTAAGAATTTTAGATCAGAAGGAAAGAAAAACACTTATGAACACATATAATGCATCCTCAACCTGAAAAGCAGGAACGGATAATAAATAGCAAAAATCAGATAAAAATACTTCTTTTATATTAGACACCATATTGCAAGTGCATTTAAAATTAGCAATTCATAACATTTATTTCCTGGACATTTGTCTTCCAAAGAGTTCACAGTGTTTCAGTGTCAGTTGAAACAGGGGAAGTATCTCAGGGAAGAATCCTTCAGATAATAATAGGACCATTGGTAATAATGTCTCTCAGTTCTTTCCAAATGATAAAGATGCACTTCCTAATGAGTGACTGAGCTGTGAAGAAAGAGAAGACAATCCCTCATCCCTCTATTTACTTGTGTCACAATATTTTAACCATAGTACTACGGATAGTAAATTATCCTTATTAACAGGAAATACGTCTCAGATTGGAATCTGAGCAATCAGAAGTGCAGAGAAAAAACACTTTGACTCGCTCTTCATCTTATAAAGAGAAAGGACAGCTTTTGTATGTACAAAGTCAGTTGTCAAGTTAGCCTCAGGGAGTAGAGTCTGCAGCATCGAATCCCGCTGCACAGGTGGGACGCCCAGGAGCCAGGTCTTCCTGGTCCCAAATCCCTGGGCCTGTCCCCCAACACTGGCTGTCAGGCTGAGGTCATTTGCAATTGATCTCTTAGGAGCTCCAGGTAAGGGGGAAGGAGCTAGATAGGATGGGAATGGACGCAAGAGTCCAACAAAATAAAGGCCTTTCCACTTTAAGTTCAGCGTTCGAACACGTCAAGGCATCCCAGGACCCTGTGAAGAAGAGCTGAAATTTACATTACTTCAATTACAGGAAAAAAACAAAAGTTTACAGCTTATTGCCCTGGAAAGCCCCACAATAGGATAAGAACTGAGCCCACGCCAAGGGCTGGAAGCGCCTATTAGAATGAGAACAGAACTCAATGCCCATGAAGGCCCCATATCAAAATGTAAACAGAACTTGAGGAATTGTTCCAGCCCTTCTGGAGGTCCGTGAGACAAGGCCTTAAAATTAAGTTAAAACCCAACTCGGGGTCCAGGTCCCTGCTCCGCTGTATTGGGTTCGGGTGTACTTGGACGCAAGCTCGAGTTTGGAAATCAACCCTCATGTGTTTGCATTGGTATCAACTCCGTAGTGGTTTCTCAGATTCGCAACCTTGGGCACAACAACCCCATGTCCCCTCCCACCTGGGCTGAGCCCCTATGCCATCCCACCCAGGCTGACCCTCAGTCACCTCCCTGCCCACAACAGCTGGGCACAGGCCCTCACACAGTTCCACGGGCACAGTGGGCACTCCCACCTTCCCCGGCCTCCCAGAGGAAGGAAGGAGGTTTCTGCAGGACACACTCCCATGGTGGCCCCAGGGCTCCCTGCCCAGCACAGCAGCTCGTGACAGGTCGGGGTCTGTATCCCTGACACCTGCTCCTCCTCCCCGGTTTTCCCACAGGAAATGAAGGAGGAGGCACTTGTCTCCTCCTAGGACATCACGCAGGTAGACCTGGACGTCAACAGGACATTCAGCAGTCACATCATGTTTTGGTACTTCTAAAGGGTAGGGTGAGGCTGAGGGGCCAGGTGGGATCGGGCTCCAGGGGAGGACCAGGGGCTTCTAGGTCGGGAACACAGGGTTTCTGAGGCTGGGAGAAGAACAGCAGCCAGCAACACACAGTTGCATGGTAAGGTGCTGGGGATATCCCCCGTGCCCCCTCCCCCGGGGTCTCAGGGATGAGGAGGCCACTAGGATGGGGGCTCCAGGGGTTGCGATGTGAGCTGAACCCCAAAGGTGTGAGAGACAGCCCTCTGAAAAGCAGGGGGCGGGGTTGTGGGCCGTGGGGGGCAGTAAGGGGACCTGGGGGCTGGGTGCATGGCTGTGACTGGAGGAGGACACACATCGATCCGATGAGGGTCGGACGGGTCAGGGTGTCACCCCTTCTCAGTGCTTTATTTATTTCTAAATTCTATGCATTTAATTTGAGACAATTTGCAATTTGTAAACATACATAGTATGATGACCCGAGATATTGCCCCCGGTCCAGCCAGGGCCTTTCACTCACCACAGGGAGCCCCAGGGGCAGGTGTCACAGCAAACCCCAGACTGGGGTCACCTTTATCTGTAGACGTCTCCTTGTGCATCTTAGAGAAAGGGTTTGCCGTGTGTCTGCCAGCCCCCCACCCCATCCCCCCATTTCCCAGAAACACATCATCCCCCATGGCATTGCCCCTACACCATCCCCCTCACACACACAAAGCCCCACACAATCCCCACCCACACTATACCTCAACACTATCCCCCCTACACCGGCCCCCACACTCCACCACCATCATACCCATGCCCCCACACCATCCACCACCACACCATCGGCCCTGAGCAAGGACCTGGTGCAGCTGCCCCCTGTGGGACATGCTCAGCCTCCACGGGGTTCTCTGGATACCCTGCTCCCATCAGAAGCCTGGCTGTTCCATAGAGTAACCAGGGGTTGCAGGGAGGAGGGAAGACAGGGAGCCCCCGACAGGGTGTGTGCAGGTGAGTGGTGCAGAGGACCCACTGTGCCCTGCCTCCGCCCACTGTCCCTCCTGGAGCGTGGCACACCCTGCACAGGACACCAGGCCCTAACCTAGAGAGACCTGGGCTGACTGGGCACCAGGCTCTGGGGAGCAGGGTTGATTTGAGCCCCCACCAGGCCCAACACAAAGACTAATGGGATCCAGCCCCCCCATGGCCCTGGCCAGCCCTGGATTCTGGCCCCGGGATGAGGGAGCCTTCTCACAGTTGGATGTGGCCTCCTGGGCACTGGGCGTGCCCCACAGATCCAGGTTGCTGACCTAGGGCAGACCGGGGGATCCCGGTACACCCCAGAGTGGGGAGAGGAGGGTAGGACGGTGGGCCCCACCCACACCCACACCAGGAGGCAGGCTCCTATGGGTGTTGGGGCTCCAGGGGTCCCGAGGCCGGGGTCCAGCTGCCCTGCAGGGACCCAGCACAGGAGCCCATGAGGTGCAGTTCCAGCTTAGCTCTGCTGTACTCAGAACCGTCTCTCAGGCTGAAACCTCAGGACACACGCCCCCAACCAGAGTCCACACATGCTCTCAGGTGGGGGACTCGAGCGCTCGCCCCCTCACCCTGTGTGATTCTTACCCTCCCCTAAAGACAAAAAGGTCTCCTTCCCCAGGGGAAGGCACGCACCCTCTGCTCTGAGACCGTTTGTTGTACAAATTCAATAAAGTGTTGTGGTGCGAAAATGCACAACCAGCCCATTTCTGTGTCTCCCAGAACTCTGTGTATAGGGCGTGGAGAGACCCCCAGAGAGGAGGAGGTGGCACCACCGAGGCCCCAACCAGCCCATGCAGCGGCCCTGCTGGGCACACACAGCTGACGTCCACACTTGCCATCCAGGGGTGGCCGGACGCCAGGGTCAGGCCTCACAGACTTTACTGGGACTCAGCCGGTGCCCCGTGGGCCTGAATGGGCAGGACAGAGTGACAGCCAAGGAGCCTCATGTCACCAGGGTCTGTGCAAAGTGACCTGAGAGGTCACTGCTCTCTCTGTCCAGGAGGCCGGGCCTGGACGTGTTCCGGGGCAATTCCTCCCCTCCCTGCAACCCGTGCCTGGGTGCCTTGGGCACAGAGGGCCTGCAGGGCGGTCAGCGTGGCTGTGGAAGTGATTTCAGGACAGCAGCCCTTGTGTTGTGCTCAAGATTGCGAATCCGAGAAACCACCAAGGAGCCGACACCAATGCAAACTCCCGAGGGTCTCTTTACAAGCTGGAGCTTGGGTCCAAGTGCACCAGATACATTGGAGCAGGGACTTCGACCCCGAGACTAAGAGGCGAGGCAGCTTTATAGGGGCCAGTGGACCATGGGATATGCAGAAAGTTGCACAGTCATGTCGGTCCACATGTAGGTGGCCGATTGAATTACACCTTACCCTATAGTATCCACTTGAGCTGGACTATTACTTTGGTCAGAATTGGTGCACGATTTTGGTGGGCACAAAGCAGGGTTACATTGTTATGAGCCGATTTCCAATTAGGGTGTGCCCAGTGGCCTGACTAAGGTGGGACAGCGCCTTAAGCCATAAGCAGGTCATTTGGGGGTCATAGGGGAGTTGGCGGGTGTAGCACAAAATGGAATCAGTCCTGCTCTGCTTGTCCAGGGGTAGGGGATTTTTGTTAAATTTCTTGTGTCCCACACTTATAGCTCATGCACCTGGGCCACCCTCACCAGGTGGACTCAGCGTGCACACCTTGTGGTGCTGGATCTCTCACACCAATGTGTGGAGGGCACCTTCCTTGCCCGAGTGAGTAGGGGGTGGGTGAGCATGGGGCTCGGCCTGAAGGACAGTCAGGACTGGGGACCAACAACCCCCGCCCCATCCCCACCCTGACTCCCACATACAGGTAGCCCCATGGCTCCCCGCCATGGGCAGCCGGCTCCTCAGGAGCTCCCCCCAAGGGTGGACCAAATGTCTGGTTCCCTGCTAGAGAGGCATTGGGGAGAAGAGAAGCAGCCAGCGCTTGGCAGGACCCACTGCCGGACATGGGAATGTGGGCGAGCCGGACCTTCCAGCTCAGCTGACCCTCTAGTGGAAAGTCACTGCATGAGCTACCCGCGGGGTGGACAGGAGAGCCCAGCTAGCCACCCAGCGCCAGCACCAGAAATGAGGTTTTGCCAACCATTTCGGGGTTTTGGGTTACACAAAGGCACAAACTTCATATCTTTGAATAATCATTCTGAAGGCTGATAGACTAAATGCTCCAATCAAAAGATATAGGGTATCAGAGGGGCTTAAGAAACAGGATCCAGGAGGCCTGGGTGGCTCAGGAGTTGAGCCTCTGCCTTTGATTCAGGGTGTAATCCTGGAGTCTAGGATCGAGTCCCATATTCTGCTCCTGGTGGGGAGCCTGCTTCTCTCTCTGCCTAATTTTCTGCCTCTCTCTCTCTCTCTCTCTCCCTCTCATAAATAAAATCATTATTTAAAAAAACAAGATCCATCTGTATGCTGCCTACAAGATGCTCACATTAGACTTATAGACACCAGGGGATTGAAAGTCAGGGGATGGAAAATCATCTATCATGCTAATGGATATCAAAAGAAAGCTGGAGGACCCATACTTATATCAGACAAAGGAGAATTGAAACCTAACCCTGGGGGACACCTGGTGGCTCAGTGGTTGAGCATCTGCCTTCGGCTCAGGGGTGATCCTGGGATCCCAGGATCGAGTCCCATATCGGCCTCCCTTTGCGGAGCCTGCCTTTCCCTCTGCCTATGTTTTGCCTCTGCTTCTCTGTGTATCTCTCATGAATAAATAAATAAAATATTTAAATTTCAAAAAAGAAAGAACAACTAGTATAAGAAGAGATGAAAAAGGGCATTATTTCATACTTAAAAAGACTCTCTATCAAGATCAAACAACTAAATATTTATGCTGCCAACATGGGAGTACCTAAATATAGAAACCAATTAACAGCAACAGTACAGGAACTCACTGATAATAATACAGTGACAGGGGATTTTAACACCTACTATGGCAATGGACCGATCGTCTATACAGAAAATCAACAGGGTAACAATAACCTTCACACACTGGACCACAGGGACTCAAAAGATAGAGTCTGAACATTTCATCCTAAAGCAGAATACACATTCCTTTCGTTTTTTATTATTTATGATAGCACATAGAGAGAGAGAGTGAGAGAGGGCCAAAGACATTGGCAGAGCGAGAAGCAGACTCCTTTCACCGGGAGGCGGATGTGTCATTCTATCCCGGGTCTCCAGGATCCCACACTGAGCCAAAGGCTGGCGCTAAACCGCTGCGCCACCCAGGGATCCCTACACGTTCCTTTCAACTGCACATGGGATATTCTACAGAACATATATCATGGCCCACAAATCAGCTCTCAACAGGTACAACAGGTACAAAAAGGTTGATATCACACCCTGTACAGTTTTGGACCACGACACTATGAAACTTGAAGTCGACAGTAAGAAAAAAAATTGGACAGACCAAAAATACGTGGAGATTATGAACATCCTACTAGAGAAGGAATGAAGCAACCAAGAAATTAAATAGGAAATTTAAAACAAATGAAAATGAAAGTATGTTTCTCAAAACCTCTGGGATGTAGCAAAGGCAGTCATAAGACGGAAGTACATAGCAGCCTAGCTCAAGAAACAAGACGTCTCCAATACACAACCTAACACTACACCTAAAGGAGCTGGAAAAGGAATAACAAACATAGCCTGAAGCCTACAGAAGAAGGGAAAAAATAAAGATGAGAGCAGAAATAAACAATGCAGAAAAAACAAAACAGTAGAATGGAATAATGAAACAAAGAGCTGGTTCTTCAAAATAATTAATAAAATAGACAAGCCCTAGCCAGCCTTATCAACGAGAAAAGAGAAAAGACCTATATAAATAAAGTCACAAATGTGAGAAGAGAGAACACAATCAACACCAGAAAAATAAGACAATTATAAGGGAATACTATGAAAGATTATATGCTAACAAACTGGGAGACCAGGAAGAATTGGAGAGATCCCTAGAAATGTGCAAACAATCAAAACTGAAATAGGAAGAAATAGAAATGTGAACAGACCCATAACTAGCAAAGGAATTGAATCAGCAAGGCCCCTGGGTGCCTCAGTGGTTGAGCATGTGCTTTGGCTCTGGTCACGATCCCAGGATCCTGGGGCATCAAGTGCCACATCACGCTCCCCACATGGAGCCCCATTTTCCCTCTGCCTATACCTCTGTCTCTCTGCGTCTCACATGAATACATAAATAAAATCTTTAAAAAAGAAAAAGATATAAAGATGAGAAAGGACCCAAATAAAATCACAAATGAGAAAAGAGAAATAACCACCAACACTAGAAATACAAACGTTTATAAGAGAACATTATGAAACATTGTATGCCAGCAGCCCCAAACCTGGAAGAAATAGATCAATTCCTAGAAATATATAACATAGCAAAAATGAAAAAGGAAGAAATAAGAAACTTGAACACACAGATAACCAGCAGAGAAATTGAATCGGCAATCAAGAATCTCCCAACAGGAGACGCTTATATCAATAGAATAGAATGGAAAGCTGAAACAAGTTATAAACCTGTAACTCGGGGATCCCTGAGTGGCGCAGCGGTTTGTCGCCTGCCTTTGGCCCAGGGCGCGATCCTGGAGACCCGGGATCGAATCCCACGTCGGGCTCCAGCTGCATTGAGCCTGCTTCTCCCTCTGCCTGTGTCTCTGCCTCTCTCTCTCTCTCTCTATCATAAATAAATAAAAAAATTAAAAAAAAACTGTAACTCTATGGTCCATTAATCGACAACAAGGCAAGAAGGAATATCCAATGGCACAAAGACAGCCTCTTCAACAAACCCTAACCCTGACCCCAGGATAAGAACAAATGGTGTTGGGAAAACCAGGCAGCCAAATGCAGAAGAAGGAAACTGGACAACTTTCTTACACCATATATATAAAAAATAAATTCAAAAGGGATGAAAGACCTAAATGTGACACCTGAAACCATACAAAGAAGAAAAGATAGGCAGCAACATCTTTGACATTGGCCATTGGATCTTCTTTCCAAGTATGCATCTGAGGTGAGTGAAACAAAAGCAAAAATCCTATTGGGAGTTCATCAAATTGAAAAGCTTCTGCAAAGTGAAGGAAACAAGCAACGCTAAAATGCAACATACAAAATGAGAGGAGATATTTGTAAACAACACATCCAATAAAGAGTTAGTATGCAAAATACATAAAACAAATATAAATCTCAGCATCCTAAACACAAATTATCCAACTGCAGATGGGCAGAAGACATGAATGGACTTTGTCTCTGACAAGACATACAGATGGCCACCAGACACATGGACAGACACACAGCGTCACCCATCATCAGGGAAATGCAAACATAAACCACAATGAGATGTCACCTGACAGCCGTCAGAATGGCTAAAATTAACAACACAAGAAACAACAGGTGTCGGTGAGGCTATGGAGAAGGCGGAGCCCCCTTACACTCCTCGTGGTCCTGTGAACAGGTGCAGCTACTGTGGAAAACAGTGTTGAGGGTCCTCAAGAAGTTAAAAGTAGAAGTACCCTATGATTCCAAAATTGCACAGCTACGTGTTTATCCTGAGGATATAAAAGTAGTCTCTTAGATTCAAAGAGGGACACGCAGCCTAGTGTTTGTAGTGGCGTTATCAACAATAACCAAACTGTGGATACAGCTCAGATGTCCATCGACAGATGAATGGGCAGAGACGATGTGGTAAATATACACACTGCAACAGCACTTGGTCATCACAAGGGATGAAATGAAGCCATTTACAATGATGTGGGAGAAGTGGAAAGGACTTATGCTCAATGAACTCAGTCAGAGAAAGACAGATACCAAATACCATACAATTGCATTCACATGTGAATTTTAAGAAACCAAACAAACTGGCAAGGGGATCGATGGAGTGGGATGAGAGAAGCAAACCAAGAAACACACTCTTAACCTCAGAGAATAAACTAATAGATAAGAGGAAGTTGGGGGAGATGGGGAATTAGGGGATGGGGATAGTGGAGGGCACCTGTGACCAGTACCAGGCATTGTATCCAAGGGTTGAATCAGTATGTGGTAAACCTGAAACTATATCATACTGTGTTTACAAACAGGAATTCAAGTAAAACTTTAAAATAATAATTGTTAGTATTGATGAAACATGTGCGCACAAGAGATAAAATCAGAAAGGCAACTGAAAATCCAAATAAAGAGTATTTAGATCCACAAATCCCCTCCTTAGCTCAGCTCGGGGAAGCCTGCCATGTCTTTTCTGACCCCAGCAGAAGCCTGGATTTTGATTCTCTGCGGAGGCCACTGACTTGTTGGAGTCAAGCTATCTTTGAACCCAAAACCTAAATAGTGTGCATAAAACTAAACTGCCCAAGATACTAGGAGTCCCAGTGCACGCACAGGCCAAGACCCAAACTCTAACCTACACAGACATAACCCTAACCCTACACTTAAGCCTAATGTTAACCTAAACCTTAAACAAGACCTATCACTAATCAAAAAACAAACACAAACCCCAAGACCAAAACACATTCACTGAACCTACCTGCCAAGCATCACCCTAACTCCTAAACCTATTCTTAGGCTTCCTTAACGCTGACCCCTACCTTAAATCTAACCCTATCCCTAACCTCTAACCCTAACCTTAACTTAATGTATTCAAATCCTATTCTTAACCTTATCCTGTACCCTAACCCTAACCCTCTAATACTAACCCTATCTCATACCCCAAACTGCACCCTAACCCACTGCCTAACCCTATCTCTTACCCTTTTCCAAAACCGTACACTGACCCTACCCTGACCCTGACCTGACCATTACCCATAACCAAACACTAACCCTAATCCTAACCCCTATCCTAACCCTACCACTCACCCTAACTCTAAACCTAGCACTAACTTTAACCCTAACCCGTAACCCTAACAACTAACCTTAACTCACTCCCTAACCCATTACCCTAACTGCAAACCTAATCACAACCCTAACACTAACCATAACCCTAACCCCAACTCCTAACATCCTGCCCTAATCTCTAAGCCTAAACCCTAACCCTAACTCTAAATCCTGTCCCTAACACTAACCCTAACCCCTTTCCCTACTCCCTAACCCCCATCCAACTCCTAACCACTCACACTTACCCTTATCTCTCACGCTATCCTTAAATCCGTAACCATAATCATAATCACTAAACCCTAACATCTAACATAACTTAACCACCAAGTGCCCCCCCCCCGACCCTACCATTCATTCTACCCTTTCACTTACACTGTGGTTCAGAGTAGTCCCTTCTGATGTGGACGTGGCCCACAACGGCGCCTCCAGAGTCCTCCAGGGGGTCCTGAGGAAGCCAGGATCCTGTGAGTGTGGATGTGGCCCCACGTGTTCCTGAGTCATAGTCAGCGGGTCCTGAGGACGCTGGGTCTCCTGTCACTGTGGACTATGTCTCACATCCTCTGGAAGCCTCACAGCAGGTCCTCAGGAGGCCGAGGGCTCCTGTCAGCCTAGACATGGCCCCACGGCCCCCAGAAAACTCACCGTGGGTCCTGAAGGGGCTGTGGGCTCCTGTAAGCATAGACATAGCCCCATATATCCCGAAGCCAAAGGGCAGATCCTGAGGAGGCCGGAGACTCCTGTCAGTGTGGATTCGGCACCCACATCTTTCTTAGGCCTCACCACAGGCCCTGACAAGGCTGGGGTCTTCTGTCCACATGGAAGGATCCCCATATTTCCCGAAGTCTACACCGGGGGTCCTGAGGACGTCAGCGTCCTGTTGTGTGGGCGTGGCCCCACGTCCTCCCATAACGTCACTGCGGGTTCTGAGGAGGCCAGGGCTCCTGATACCGTGGATGCGGCCCCCACCTTCCAGAAGCCTCAACTTATATCCTGAGCGGCCCGGGAGCTCCTGCCAGAGTGGACACAGCACCACAGATTCCTGAAGCTTCCCTGCAGGTCCTGAAGCGGCCCAGTTGTTCCTGTCAGGGTGGATGCGGGCCCACATCTTCCTGAAGTCTCACTGCGGTTCCTGAGGAGACCGGGGCTCATCAGCGTGGATGCGTCCCCACGTCCTCCTCAGGCTTCCCCAGCACAGGTGGGCTCCTGTTAGTGCAGGTGGACGAGGCCTACTGAGCCTTCGCGGCCCTTGGGCCAGACCTGGGCTTGGGAGCCTCCTGCGGGATGCTCAGGCACTGCAGGAGGCCATGCAGGAGGCAGGGTCCCCATGCACAGGGCCACAACTGCCTCCTTCCAGGCTCCAGCTGAGGCCTATGAGCTTTGGAAACGTCTCACTGAAACGGAGCCCAATACCCGGCTTCCCCAGAAATACTTAAAGACAATGATTGGAGCCCACAAGACACAAAATGAAATGTGTACCAGACTTCAACCACATCCTGCAAAACTCACTCAACCCTCTTCCTCTGTGGGCGGGACCGCAGGCTGGCGCAGCCGCCCTGGAAACAGTGTGGAGGCTCCTCAGGAAGTTACAAATAGAGCCGCCCTGGGACCAGCAGGTGCACGGCATTAGCTCACCCCAAATACAGATGCATGGGACTCGGGGACCCTGAGACCAGCCCTTAAAACTAAGCTAAAACCCACCTCCGGGTCCAAGTCCCTGCTCCGCTCTGTCGGGTATACTTGGAAACAAGCTCAAGCTTGTAAATAAATCCTCGTGTGTTTGCATTGCTGTTGGCTTCTCAATGGTTTCTCGGATTCGCAATCTTGGGCACAACAGTCTGAGATACAAAACCAAAACCAAAAGAAGCTCAGATGCAGTTAGAGTGAACGCAGGGTTCTGAGAGAAACGGCGGAGACCCAGGGACTCGGCAGCTCTTCTGTGGAGGCCCCAGCAGACTGGGGGGCGGGATGCTCTGCCCCAGAGCCAGAGGACCCAGAGACCCCACCCGCATCCCGCCTATCAGGGCCGAGTCTCAGGAGCAGCACAGCACCGCCCACTGAGCCCAGAGACGCTGACGCCCACCCCGCCTCTGGCCCCCGCAGGTGCATCTCCCAGGAAGATGTGCACCTGATAATCAGCGCCACGGCCCATCCCCAGACCCCACACAGACCATTCGCTGCCACCAAGTTGTCAGACCACAGAGGCTGCAGATATTTAGCTCTGATTGGAAAGTAGGGTATAGATTCCTTTGTACTTTGTGTTCTTTTTTCATTTATTTCTTTGATTCTTTTTTATTAATTGCCTTATTTTAATTTTTATGTATGTACCTTATATATTTCTTATTTTTACTTTCATAGTACTTTGTGTTTATTCTTAATTATTTTCAATTTATATATGATAGTCACAAACAGAGAGAAAGAGAAAGAGAGAAAGAGAGAGAGAGAGAGAGAGAGGCAGAGACACAGGCACAGGGAGAAGCAGGCTCCATGCACTGGGAGCCCAACGTGAAATTCGATCCAGAGTCTATAGGATCCTGCCCTGGGCCAAAGGCAGGCACTAAACCCCTGCGCCACCCAGGGATCACTTTATTTGTTTCTATTTTGGGATTTAGAATCTTTTAACAAGCAGGCCAAAATAATCTGGTTTTTTTTTGGGGGGGGAGGGCAGTTGTTATTGTTTTTCTTGGTTTTCCTTTTTCTTCCTTCTTTCTTTTCTGGAAAATATAATGAGATGAAGAAATTCACCTCCATAAAATTACATGAGGTCTACTCACAGCCAGGAAGTTCATCAATACACATATATGATATCTAACTACAGTTTAAAACAATGATTATAAAGATAGCAGGTGGGCTGGAAAAAGAGCACAGAAGAAAACTAGAGAAACCTTTACTGTAGAAATAAAAGAACTTAAATATAATCAGGTCAATGTTAAAAATGCTATAACTGAGATGCAGTCCCAAGTGGAAGCCTTAAAAAGAAGAAAGTTTATGGACCACAGAGACAGATGTAGGGAAGTCAGCCACTTATTAAAACAATAACATTCATACCATAGGAGACTCAGAAGATGAAGAAAGAGAAAAGGTGGTCCTTGCTCAGCCATTAGAAATGACAAATACCCACCGTTTGCTTCAACGTGGATGGAACTGGAAGGTATTATGCTGAGTGAAGTAAGACAATCGGAGAAGGACAAACATTGTATGTTCTCATTCATTTGGGGAATATAGATAATAGTGAAGGGAATATAAGGGAAGGGAGAAGAAATGTGTGGGAAATATCCGAAAGGGAGACAGAACATAAAGACTCCTAACTCTGGGAAACGAACTAGGGGTGATGGAAGGGGAGGATGGCGGGCGGTGGGGGTGAATGTGTGATGGGCACTGAGGGGGGCACTTGACGGGATGAGCAGTGGGTGTTATTCTGTATGTTGGCAAATTGAACACCAATAAAAAATAAAATTATTATTAAAAAAAGAAAGAAAAAGAAAAAAAAGAAAGAAAAGAAGAAAGAAAGAAAGAAAGAAAGAAAGAAAGAAAGAAAGAAAGAAAGAAAGAAAGAAAGAAAGAAAGAGTGGCACCTGTGTGGTTCAGCTAGTTAAGCTTCTGCCTTAGGCTCATATCATGATCCAGGCCCCAAGGCAGGCTCCCTGTTCAGCAGGGAACCTGCTTCTCCCTCTCCCTCTGCCCCCTCACTCATGGATTTTCTCTCCTCTCTCTCTCAAATAAATAAAAAACATCTTTGAAAAAGAAACAAACAAACCCAGAAGAAGAGAAATTACTCATGTAGAAGAATTTCAAACAAATTGTGCAGACATTGCACACTCAAGTTCATGAGCATAGCTCCCCACACTTATGTGAGGAATACACATTGTAACTTCCTTCTACAAAATATGATATGAAAAACTTAAAATAATATTGATAATATAATAATAATGTTTACTAATAATAAAAAAGGATCAGTTTACTGTGTAGAAAGCTGACAAACACTATCTCAGCAATGTGATCAGATCGATACCAAGACTGATAAATCATGTTGATAGTATATCCTTTATATGATATAATGAAAATGGCAGTATATCTCTGTATATAATCCAAAAAACTGTTCAATCATGAGATAAATGACAGACATGTCCCAACTGAGGGAAATTTTACAAAATACTCTACTTCTCAAAGTGTTCCAGGGCAACAACAACAAGGAAAGGCTGAAAGACTGTCACAATCCAGAGGAGCCTAAGAAAACATGAGGACAAATGGAATGTGATATGAGGGATGGTAACTTAGCAAAAACTAAGGAAATCTGAATAAAGTATGGTCTTTGGTTAATGCGACTATTTTAATATTGATTCATTAGCTCATATTTGTACCATACTAAAATAAGATATCAATAATTGGAGAAATTGAGTGCAAGTGCATGTGAATGCACTGTACAATCTTCTCAATTTCCCTATAAATCTTTGTTTTTTTCCTAAAACGATCTATTTTGAAAATTGACTTAAATGAATCAGGCTCCAACTGTGAAGACATTTTAAGAATAGTTGAATTAACTTTTGCCTTATTCTTAAAGAGTTCCTTTGATGGAAACAAAGTAAGAATTTTAGATCAGAAGGAAAGAAAAACACTTTTGAACACGTATAATGCCTCCTTCACCCTGAAAAGCAGGAATGGATAATAAATAGCAAAAATCAGATAAAAATACTTCTAGTATAATAGACACCATATTGCAAGTGTATTTAAAATTTGCAACGCATAACATTTATTTCCTTGACATTTGTCTTCCAAGGAGTTCACAGTGTTTCAGTGTCAGTTGAAACATGGGAAGAATCTCAGGAAAAAATCCTTCACATAATAATAGGACCATTGGTAATAATGTCTCTCAGTTCTTTCCAAATCCATAAAGATGCATTTCCTGATGAGTGACTGAACTGTGAAGAAAGAGATGAGAAACTGTTACCCTCTGAACTCTTGTGTCAGAATATTTTAACCATAGTACTACAGATAGTAGTAAATTATCCTTATTAACAGGAAATATGTCTCAGATTGGAATCTGAGCAATCAGATGGGCAGAGAAAAAACGCTTTGACTGGCTCCTCATCTTTTAAAGACAAAGGAGAGGTTTTCTAAGTACAAAGTCAGTTGTCAACATAGCCTTAGGGAATAAGAGTCTGCAGCATCGAATCCAGCTGCACAGCTGGGACGCCCATGCTCCAGGTCTTCCTGATCCCAATCACTGGGCCTGTCCCCCAACACAGGATGCCACGCTGAGGTCATTTGCAATTGCTCTCTTAGGAGCTCTTGTGAAGGGGGAAGGAGCTAGACAGGATGGGACAGGATGCATGGAGGCCGAGAAAATTAAGGCCATTCCAATTTAAATTCAGCATTAGCACATGCCCAGCCATCCCAGGCCCCTGTGAAGAAGAGCTGAAATTTACATGCCTTCAGTTACAGGAAAAAAACAAAAGTTTACAGCTTAATGTCCTAGAAAGCCCCACAATAGAATCAAAACAGAGCCCAGGCCAAGGGCAGGAAGCCCCTATTAGAATGAGAGCAGAGCCCAATACCCTTGAAGGCCCCATATCAAAATGTAAACAGAAATTGAGGAATTGCTCCAGCCATTCTGGAGGTCCCTGAGACCAGCCCTTAAAACTAAGCTAAAACCCACCTCAGAGTCCAAGTCCCTGTTCCGCTGTGTTGGGTGTACTTGGGTGCAAGCTCGAGTTTGGAAATCAACCCTTGTGTGTTTGCATCGGTGTCACCTCCTTAGTGGTTTCTTGGATTCGCAATCTTGGGCACAATACCCCCATGTCCCCTCCCACCTTGGCTGAACCCCTATCCCCTCCCACCAAGGCTGACACTCCGTCACCTCCCTGCCCACAACAGCTGGGCACAGACCGTCACACAGGTCCCACGGGCACAGTGGGCGCTCCCGCCATCCCTGGCCTCCCAGAGGAAGGAAGGAGGTTTCGGCAGGGCACACTCCCATGGTGACCACAGGGCTCCCTGCCCAACATGGCAGCTCGTGACAGTTCGGGGTCTGTGTCCCTAATGCCTGCTCCTCCTCCCCGGTTTTCCCACAGGAAATGAAGGAAGAGGCCCTGGTCTCCTCCTAGGACATCACGCAGGTAAACCTGGACGTAAACAGGACGTTCGGCAGCCACATCATGTTTTAGGACTGCTAGGTGTTGGGTGAGGCTGCTGGGCCACGAAGCTTTGGGCCCCCAGGGGCTTCTGAGTAGGGAAAACGGGGTCTCTGAGGCCAGGGGGAGTAACAGCAGCCAACAACATACCGCTCCATGGTAGGGTGATTGGGATGACCCCCTTGCCCACCCCTCTGGGCCTCAGGGATGAGGAGGCCACTAGGATGGGGCCTCCAGGGGTTGCCATGGGAGCTGAACACCACCAAATGGTAGAGGGACGGCCCCATGAGAAGCAGGGGATGGGGTTGGGGATGTGGGAGGCATGAACCGGACCTGGGGGCCAGGCGGCATGGCCACGGCTGGAGCAGGACACACATCGATCCCATGAGGGTCAGAAGGGTCAGAGTGACATCCACTCTCGGTGCTTTATATATTTCTAAATTCTATGCATTTAATTTGAGACAATTTGCAATTTGAAAGCATACGTATGGGGATCCCTGGGTGGCGCAGCGGTTTGCTGCCTGCCTTTGGCCCAGGGCACGATCCCGGAGACCCGGGATCGAATCCCACATTGGGCTCCCGGTGCATGGAACCTGCTTCTCCCTCTGCCTGTGTCTCTGCCTCCCTGTCTCTCTCTGTGACTATCATAAATAAATAATTTAAAAAATAAAAAAATTGAAAGCATACATATTATGATGACCCCCAGATAATGCCCCTGGTCCAGCCAGGGCCCTTCACTGACCACACCGCGCCCCAGGGGCAGGTGTCACAACAATCCCCAGACTGGGGTCGCCTTTAACGGTAGATGTCTCCTTGTGTATCTTAGTGGAAGCAGATACCCTGTGTCCACAGGCCCCCACAACATCCCCCTCATTCCCCACTCCCACTCCAACCCCCTCCATCATCATTCCCATGGCATCCCACCATCCCCCTCACACCCACACAGCCCCACACAATCCCCACCCACACTATACCCCAACACAATCCCCCTACACCATCCCCCACACTCCACCACAATCATACTCCTGCCCCCACATGATCCACCGCCACACCATTTATCCCCAGCAAGGACCAGGTGCAGGTGCCCCCTGTGGGACATGCTCAGCCTCCCCAGGTTTTTCTGCATACCCTGATCCCATCAGAAGACCTGGTGTCCCATAGAGTACCCAGGGGTTGCAGGGAGCAGTTAAGACATGGAGCCCCCGACAGGGTGGGTGCAGGTGAGTGGTTCAGAGGATGCACCGTGCCCTGCCTCCGCCCAGTGTCCCACCTGGAGGGCAGCACACCCTGCACAGGACACCAGCCCCTAACCCATAGGGACCTGGGCTGACCTGACCCCGGGCTCTGTGGGGGCTGAGTTAATTTGAGCCCCCCAGGGCCAACACAAAGACTAATGGGATCCAGCCCCCCATGGCCCTGGCCAGCCCTGGATTCTGGCCCCAGGCTGCGCGAGCCCTCTCACAGCTGAATGTGGCCTCTTGGGTCCTGGGCTTACCCCACTGATCCAGGTCACTGACCTAGGGCGCCCGTTGGATCCTGGGAAACCCAGGGTGGGGAGAGCAGGGGTAGGCCGGTGGGCCCTACCCACAGCCACACCAGGAGTCAGGCCGCTCCAGGTGCTGGGGCCCCTGGGAGCCCAAGGCCAGGGTCCAGCTGCCCTGTTTGGACCCAGCGCAGGTCCAGATCAGCTCTGCTGTCCTCAGAACCGTCTCTCAGGCTGAAACCTCAGTTCACACGCCCCCACCCGGATTCCACACATGCTCCCAGGTGGGGGACTCCAGCACCCGCCTCCCCAACCCGTGTCATTCTTGCCCTCCCCTAAAGGACAGAAACCTCTCCATTCCCAGGGGCAGTCGCGCCCCCTCGACCCTGACCCGTTTGCTGTAGAAAGTCAATAAAATGTTGTGGTGTGAAAATGCACAGCCAGCCCGTTTCTGTGTCATCCAGAACAGTGTGCACAGGGCTTGGAGAGACCACCAGAGAGGAGGAGGGGGTACCACCCATGCCCCATCAGCCCCTGCAGGGGCACCACCATGCACAGCCAGCTGACATCCCCATGTGCCTTCCAGGGGCGGCCAGACGCCAGGGTCAGGACCTGACAGACTTTACTAGGACTCAGGCTGTGCCCCACGGGCCAGGAAGGGCTGGGACAGAGTGACAGCCAGGAAGCCTCAGGTCACCAGGTTCTGTGCAAAGCAACCCGGTTGTCTGTGCTCCCTCTGTCCAGGGGGCCTGGGCAGGCCATGTTCCGGGGCCCTTCCTCCACGCATCATCCCCGTGCCTGTGTGCCTGGGGCAGAGAGGACCTGCGGGGTGGTCAGCATGGCCCTAGAAGGGATGTCAGGACAGCAGGCCCTTGTGTTATGCCCAAGATTGTGAATCCGAGAAACCACCGAGGAGCCAACACCAATGCAAACTCCCAAGGGTTTCTTTACAAGCTGGAGCTTGGTTCCAAGTGCACCTGACACAGCAGAGAATGGACTTGGACCCTGAGACTAAGAGGCGTAGCAGCTTTATAGGGGCCAGTGGCCCATGGGATACGCAGAAAGTTGCATAGTCATGTCTGTTCACAAGCAGGTGGCCAATTGAATTACACCTTACCCTATAGTATCCACTTGCGCTAGCCTATTACTTTGGTCAGAATCGGAGTGCAGTTTTGGGGGACATAAAGCAGGGTTACATTGTTATGAGCTGATTTCAGATAAGGGTGTGCCCAGCAGCCTGACTAGGGTGGGGCAGCACCTAAAACAATAAGAAGGTCATGTAGGGGTCATCCTGGAGGTGGGGGGTGTAGCACAAAATGGAATCAGTCCTGCTCTGTCTCTCCAGGGGTAGGAGATTTTTGTTAAATTTCCTGGGTCCCACACTTGCAGATCACTCACCTGGGCCAGCCTCACCAGATGGACTCAGCGTGCACACCTTGTGGTGCTTGATCTCTCACACCAGCGTGTGGAGGGCACCCTCCTTGCCCGACTGAGTAGGGGTGGGTGAGCATGGGGCTCGGCCTGAAGGTTAGGCAGCACAGGGGACCGAGGAACCCCAGCCCCGTCCCCACCCAGACTCGCAAACACAGGCAGCCCCAGGGCTCCCCCCCATGGGCAGCTGGATCCTCAGGATCTCCCAACAGGATGGCCCCGATGTCTTGCTCCCTGCTGGAGAGGCATCAGGGAGAAGATAAGCAGCCAGCACATGGCAGGACCCATTGCCTCACATGGGAATATAGCCAAGCCGGACCTTCCAGCTCAGCTGAACCTCCAGCAGAAAGTCACTGCAAGAGCGAGCCCAGGGTCTGCCAGGAGAGCCTAGCTAGCCACCCAGTGCCAGCACCAGAAATGATGTTGTGCCAACCATTTGGGCATTTGGGTGACCCAGCCAGAGGATCCAATAGCTGCACGTGATAGCTACATGTGATAGACACACACACACCCCAAAACCAACAAAAGTCAGAATCCCCCCAATGTTGTCTAACAGCAGCTGGATGGTTACATACACGACGCTGTGGTCTCCAATAGGATACATGAAAGACGCAATAAACCATGACAGCAGAGGTGCTGGAGGCACAGAGATGTGCCTGCTTGGTTCCAACAAGGAGCACAGAGGGGCAGGAAGCATCCTACAGAGGGGAGGCCCCTCCTTGGAAAGGACATCATGTCCCCTGTGAAGGCTACGGAGGGTGAAATCTGTCCTCCTCTCTTTCAGCTTCTGGTTTTCCTCCTAAATGTCATTTTCCTCAATCATAATAGCAAAAATTTATTTTATATTTTTAAATTTCTTTTTGTTGGTGTCCAATTTGTATGAATTCTTGCTTCAGCAAGGGTGTCATTCAGGAGAGAAGGAGAGATCATGATTTTCCCAGACAGGCAAAATATAAAGGAGTTCATGACCACTTAACTAGTCCAGTAAGGAATTTTAAGAGGGACTCTTCTAGTGGGGGAAAAAAAGAGTCCAAAAGCAACAAAGACTAGAAAGGCCCAGAGAACATCACCAGAAACACCAACTCTTCCGGTAACACAAAGGCACAAAGTTCATATCTTTGAATAATCACTCTGAATGCCGATAGACTAAATGCTTCAATCAAAAGATACAGGGTATCAGAGTGGCTCAAAACACAGGATCCGGGAAGCCTGGGTGGCTCAAAGTGTTGAGCATCTACCTTTGACTCAGGGTATGATCCTGCAGTCTGGGATCAAGTCCCATATTGAGCTCCAGGAGTGGAGTATGCTTCTCTCTCTCCCTAATTTTCTGCCTCTCTCTCTCTCTCATAAATAAAATCGTTATTAAAAAAACAAGATCCATCTGTATGCTGCCTACAAGATGCTCACCTTACACGTGTACACACCAGCAGATTGATAGTCAGGGGAGGGAAAATCATCTACCACGCTAATAGATTTCAAATGAAAGTTGGAGGATCCATACTTATATCAGACAAACGAGTTTTGAAACCAAACCCTGGGGGACACCTGGTGGCTCAGTGGTTGAGCATCTGCCTTCAGCTCAGGGTGTGAACCTGGGATCACAGGATCGAGTCCCACATCGGCCTCCCTTAGGGGAGCCTGTCTCTCCCTCTGCCTATGTTTCTGCCTCTGCTTCTCTGTGTATCTCTCATGAAATATAAATAAAATATTTAAATCTCAAAAAGAAAGAACAAATCCTGTAAGTAGATGAAGAACATTATTTCATAATTAAAAAGACTATCAAGACCAAACAACTAAATATTTATTTATATTTATATTTATTTACGTAAATATAGAAACAAATTAACAACAAATGTACAGGAACTCACTGATAATAATACACTGACAGGGGATTTCAACACCCACTTATGGCAATGGACCGATCGTCTAGCAGAAAATCAACAAGGGAACAATAGCCTTGACACACCGGACCACAGGGACTCAACAGATATAGTTAGAAAATTAGATCTGAAAGCAGAATACACTTTCCTTTTTTTTAAATTTATTTTTCATCGGTGTTCAATTTACTAACATACAGAATAACCCCCAGTGCCCGTCACCCATTCACTCCCACCCCCCGCCCTACTCACCTTCTACCACCCCTAGTTCGTTTCCCAGAGTTAGCAGTCTTTACGTTCTGTCTCCCTTTCTGATATTTCCCACACATTTCTTCTCCCTTCTCTTATATTCCCTTTCACTATTATTTATATTCCCCAAATGAATGAGAACATATAATGTTTGTCCTTCTCCGACTGACTTACTTCACTCAACATAATACCCTCCAGTTCCATCCATGTTGAAGCAAATGGTGGGTATTTGTCATTTCTAATAGCTGAGTAATATTCCATTGTATACATAAACCACATCTTCTTTATCCATTCATCTTTCGTTGGACACTGAGGCTCCTTCCACAGCTTGGCTATCGTGGCCATTGCTGCTATAAACATCGGGGTGCAGGTGTCCCGGCGTTTCATTGCATTTTTATCTTTGGGGAAAATCCCCAACAATGCAATTGCTGGGTCGTAGGGCAGGTATATTTTTAACACTTTGAGGAACCTCCACACAGTTTTCCAGAGTGGCTGCACCAGTTCACATTCCCACCAACAGTGTAAGAGTCTTCCCTTTTCTCCGCATCCTCTCCAACATTTGTTGTTTCCTGCCTTGTTAATTTTCCCCATTCTCACTGGTGTGAGGTGGTATCTCATTGTGGTTTTGATTTGTATTTCCCTGATGGCAAGTGATGCAGAGCATTTTCTCATATGCATGTTGGCCATGTCTATATCTTCCTCTGTGATATTTCTGTTCATGTCTTTTGCCCATTTCATGATTGGATTGTTTGTTTCTTTGGTGTTGAGTTTAATAAGTTCTTTATAGATCTTGGAAACTAGCCCTTTATCTGATATGACATTTGCAAATATCTTCTCCCATTCTGTAGGTTGTCTTTGAGTTTTGTTGACTGTATCCTTTGCTGTGCAAAAGCTTCTTATCTTGATGAAGTCCCAATAGTTCATTTTTGCTTTTGTTTCTTTTGCCTTCGTGGATGTATCTTGCAAGAAGTTACTATGGCCGAGTTCAAAAAGGGTGTTGCCTGTGTTCTTCTCTAGGATTTTGATGGAATCTTGTCTCACATTTAGATCTTTCATCCATTTTGAATGTCCCTGTAGAGTTCCTGCGGGGGCATACACTTTCCTATCAAGTGCACATGGGACATTCTCCCGAACAGATCATATCAGGGCCCACAAATCAGCCCTCAACAGGTACAACAGGTACAGGAAAATTGGTATCACACCATGTACATTTTTGGCCCACGGCGCTATGAAACTGGAAGTCGAAGTTAAGAAAAAATTTGGACAGACCAAAAATATGTTGAGTTTATGATCATCCTACTAGAGTGAATGGAGCAACCAGGAAATTAAAGAGGAAATTTAAAACAAATGAAAATGAAAACATGTTTCTCCAAACCTCTGGGATGTAGCAAAGGCATTCCTACGAGGGAAGTACATAGCAATACAGGCCTACCTCAAGAAACAAGAAGTCTCCAATACACATCCTAACCCTACACCTGAAGGAGCTGAATAAGGAATAGCAAACAAGGCCTGAAGCATACAGAAGAAGGGAAAAAATAAAGATGAGTGCAGAAATAAACAATACAGAAACAACAAAACAGTAGAATGGAATAACAAAACTAAGAGCTGGTTCTTTAAAATTATTAACAAAATGGATCAACCCTAGCCAGGCTTATCAACGAGAAAAGAGAAAAGACCTTAATAAATAAAATCACAAATGAGAGAAGAGAGATCACAATCAACACCAGAAAAATAAGACAATTATAAGGGGATACTATGAAAGATTATACGCTAACAAACTGGGAGACCTGGAAGAAATGAACAAATCCCTAGAAATATACAAATGAGCAAAACTGAAATAGGAAGAAATAGAAAATGTGAAGAGACCCATAACTAGCAAAGGAATTGAATCAGCAAGGCACCTGGGTGCCTCAGTGGTTGAGCATGTGCTTTGGCTCAGGTCATGATCCCGGGGTCCTGGGGGATCAAGTCCCACATCAGGCTCCCCGCATGGAGCCTCATTTTCCCTCTGCCTATAACTCTGCCTCTCTGTGTCTCTCATGAATACATAAATAAAGGTGCAGCCACTGTGCAAAACAGTCTGGAGGGTCCTCGAGAAGTTAAAAATAGGGGATACCTGGGGGGCGCAGCCATTTGGCCCCTGCCTTTGGCCCAGGGCGTGATCCGGGAGACCTGGGATCGAATCCCACGTTGGGATCCCGGTGCATGGAGCCAGCTTCTCCCACTGCCTGTGTCTCTGCCTCTCTCTCTGTGACTATCATAAAAAAAAATTAAAAAAGAAGTTAAAAATAGTGCTACCCTACGATTCCAAAATTGCAAAGCTAGGTATTTACCCCTAGGATACAAAAGTAGTTTAGTAGATTTGAAGAGGAACACGCAGCCCAGTGTTGGTAGCAGCGTTATCAACAACAGCGAAACTGTGTATAGAGCCCAGATGTCCATCGACAGATGAATGGGCAGAGACGATGTGGTAAGTATACACACTGCGACATCACTCGGTCATCAGAAGGGATGAAAGGATGCCATTTACAATGACGTGGGAGAAGTGGAAGGGACTTATGCTAAATGAACTCAGTCAGAGAATGACAGATACCAAATACCATACAATTGCATTCACATGTGAATTTTAAGAAACCAAACAAACTGACAAAGGGGCGAAGGGGGGGATGAGAGATGCAAACCAAGAAACATACTCTTAACCACAGAGATTAAACTAATAAATACCAGAGGAAAGTGGGGGGGGGGATGGGGAATCAGGGGATGGGAAAAGTAGAGGTCACCTCTGAGCAGAACCAGGCGTTGTATTCAAGGGTTGAATCACTATGTGGTAAACTGGAAACGATATCATACTGTGTTTACAAAGAGGAATTCAAGTAAAACTTTAAAATAATAATTGGTAGTATAGAGGAAACATTGGCGCACAGAAATAAAATCAGAAAGGCAATTGAAAATCCAAACAAAGAGTCTTTAGAGCCACAAATCCGCTCCTTAGCTCAGCTCAGGAGAAGCCTGCCATGCCTATTCTCACCCCAGAGAAGCCTGGATTTTGATCATTTTAAAATGATCTCTGGGGAGGTCGCTGACTTGGTGTAGTCAGGCTATCCTTGAAACCAAAACCTAAATAGAGTGCGTGAAACTAAACTGCCCAAGATGCTAGGATTCCCAGTGCAAGCACATGCCAAGACACAAACTCTAACCATACACAGACATAACCCTAAGTCTACACTTAAGCCTAATGTTAACCTAACCCTCAACAAGAACTATCACTAATCAAAAACCAAACACAAACCCCAAGACCAAAACACATTCACTGAACCTTCCTGCCAACCCTCACCCTAACTCCTAAACCTCTTCTAAACCTTTAACCCTGACCCTTACCTTAAATCTAACCCTAACCCTAACCTCTAACCATAACCTTAACTTAATGTACTCAAATCCTATTCCTAACCTTAACCTGTACCCTAACCCTAACCCTCTAATACTAATCCTATCTCATATCCCAAACTGTACCTTAACCCGGACCCTAAAACTAATCCCTAACCCACTGTCTAACCCTCTCTTACCCTTTTCCAAAACCGTACCCTGACCCTGACCCTGACCTGACCCTAACCCTAACCCCTAACCAAACTCTAACCCTAATCCTAGCCTTAACCCGTATCCTAAACCTAACCCTCGCCCTAACCCTAAACCTAGCCCTAACTTTAACTCTAACCCCTAACGCTAACCTCTAACCCTAACTCACACCCTAACTCCTAACCCTAACTGCAAACCTACCTGAACCCTAACTCTAACCATAACCCAAACCCCAACTCCTAACCTCCTGCCCTAATCCCTAAAGTCTAAACCCTAACTCTAACTCTAACTCCTGTCCCTAACCGAAACCCCCATCCTAACTCCTAACCACTGACCCTTACCTTTATCCCTCACCCTAACCTCTAATCTGTAACCATAAGCATAATCTCTAACCCCTAACATCTAACCTAAGCCTAACCACCAACCACCTCCCCTCCCCTGATCCTACCATACATTCTACCCATTCACTTATCCTATGGTTCTGAGGAGTCCCTTCTGACATGGACGTGGCTCCCAACGGCGCCTCCAGAGTCCTCCAGGGGGTCCTGAGGAAGCCGGGCTCCTGTGAATGCAGACGTGGCCCCACGTGTTCCAGAGTCATAGTCAGTGGGTCCTGAGTACGCCGGGTCTCCTGCCAACGTGGAGTATGCCTACTCTGGAAGGAGGAGGAACATCCTTCTGGATGCCTCACAACCTCTTTAAGCCTCACAGCAGGTTCTCAGGAGGCTGGGGGCTCCTGTCAGCCTGAATATGGCCTCATGTCCCCTGAAATCTCACCGCGGGTCCTGAGGAGGCTGTGGGTTGCTGTCAGCCTAGACACAGCCCCATGTGTCCCGAAGCCAAGCTGCAGGTCCTGAGGAGGAAGGGGGTCCTCTCAGTCTTGATGTGGTCCCACATATTCCTCAGCCTCATCATAAGACCTGAGGAGGCTGGGGGCTCTTGTCAGAATGGACGTGGCCCCAAATCATCCCAATCGTTCACAGTGTGTCCTGAGGAGGCCGGAGACTTCTGTCAGTGTGGAATCGACATCCACATTTTTCTGGGGCCTCACCACAGGCTCTGACAAGGCTGGGGTCTTCTGTCCACATGGACGCATCCCCATATTTCCCAAAGTCTACACTGGGGGTCCTAAGGACATCAGCGTCCGGTTGTGTGGACGTGGCCCCACGTACTCCCGAAGCATCACCCCGGTTCTGAGGTGGCCGAGGCTCCTGTCACTGTGGATGCGGCCCCCAGCTTCCAGAAGTCTCAACTTATGTCCTGAGGGGCCAGTTAGCTCCTGCCGGAGTGGAAGCAGCGCCCCATCTTTCAGAAGCCTCCCCACATGTTCTGAGGCGGCCCAGGGGCTCCTGTCAGTGTGGATGGGGGCTCACATCTTACTGAAGTCTCCCCACGGGTCCTGAGGCAGCCTAGGGGCTCCTGTCAGGGTGGGTGCGGGCCCACAATTTCCTGAAGCCTCCCCGCAGGTCCTGAAGCGGCCCAAGGTCTCCTATCAGGATAGATGTGGGCCCATATCTTCCGCAAACCTCACCATGTGTCCTGAGGAGACCAGGGCTCCTGTCAGCGTGAACGCTGCCCAATATCCCCCTGAAGACTCCCCGCAGATTCTGAGGAGGCTGTGGCTCATCAGCGTGGACATGTCCCCACGTCTTCCTCAGGCCTCCCCAGCACAGGCTGGCTCCTGTTAGTGCAGGCAGACGAGGCCTACTGCACATTCGTGCCCCTTGGGCGATGCCTGGGCTCGGACGCCCCCTGTGGGATCCTCAGGCACTACAGGAGGCTGTGCAGGAGGCACGTGCCCATCCCCGGGCCGACCTCTGCCTCCTTCCAGGTTCCAGCTGTGGCCTGTTAGCTTCGGAAACGTCCGACTGAAAAGAAGCCCAACACACGGCTTCCCCAAAAATTCTTAAGGAGAAGGAATTGGAGCCCAAAGGATGCGAAATGAAATGTGGACCAGACTTTTACCATGTGCTGTAAATCTCACTCAACCCTCTTCCACTGTGGGCGGCACCGCAGGCTGTGCAGAAGCCATGGAAACAGTGTGGAGGCTCCACAGGAAGTTACAAATAGAGCCGCCCTGGGACCAGCAGGTGCACGGCCTTAGCTCACCCCGAAGATACAGATGCATGAGACTCGGGGACACCTGCACCCCAATGTCCACAGCAGCCGGGTCCACAGTAGCCACACTGTGGGAAGAGCCTCGGTGCCCTCAGGCAGATGATGGATAAAGAGGATGGAAGATAGATGATGGTCATAGATGATAGATAGTTAGATGATAGGAATGGTACTCAGCTATCAAAGAGAAGAAAATATTGCCATTTGCAATGACGTGGATAGAACTAGAGGGATCATGTTAAGTGAAATAAGTCAGTCAGGAAAGAAAATTACCGTATGCTTGCATTCATAGGTGAAATTAAAGAAGCAAAGCAGATGGGCATCTGTGAAGGGAAGGAAAAACAAATAAGATGAAAACAGAGATGGAGGAAAAAAAGACTCAATCACAGGAAAGAAACTGAGGGTCGCTGGAGGGGAGGGGAGTGGAGTGGTGGGACAGGGTAACTGGTAGACGGGCATGAAGGAGGGCACGTGATGTCATGAGCCCTGTTGTTATCTCCAACTGGTGCATCCCTGAATTCTACCTCTGAAAGTATAATACACTATACTGTTAATTAATTGGGTTTAAATTAAATTAAGTTTAAAAAATCAGTTGACGGTATCGGAGTGCATTTTCTTCCAGACTCTCTATTCTGCTCCTTCAGCTTATGCCAGAACCACACCCCTGTGGGTTTGGTTTGTTTAAGTAGGCTCCATGCCTCATCCACAGTTCAGCAGAGGGCTCGAATTCATGACCCCGAGATCAAGACCAAGGGTGAAGTCAGGAGTCGGATGCTTAACCAACGGAGCCAGCCAGAGCCCGAGAACCACACTGCTTTATCCTGTGTCTCTGTGACATTGGTTGAAATAGGAAAGTGGAGGGAGGGGCAAGATGGCGGAAGAGTTGGGTCCCCAAATCACCTGTCCCCACCAAATTACCTAGATAATCTTCATCATCCTGAAAATCTATGAATTCGGCCAGAGATTTAAAGAGAGACCAGCTGGAATGCTACAGTGAGAAGAGTTCGCACTTCTATCAAGGTAGGAAGAGGGGGAAAAAGAAATAAGGAAACAAAAGGCATCCAAGGAGGAGGGGCCCCACGAGGTGCCAAGCTAAGGCCGGGGCGAGTGCCCCCAGGACAGGAAAGTTCTGTCCCGGAGAAGCAGGAGCTTCACCAATCTTCCTGGGTGGAAAGGCACTCGCAGGGAGTTGGAGCAGGACGCCTGGATGGTGGGGATGCCCTCGGGATCCCTGGAACACTACAAGACACCTGCGCACCCAGGAGACTGCACCATACCCCGCGGCCGAGCTCCCTAAAAGATTGCAGGGCCCACGGCTGGACCCGGAGGAGCTTGGAGGGGCTTGGGCGGCGGCTCTGCATGGAGGGGGCTGCGAGGCCAGGAGCAGCTCGGAGGGGGCTCCGGCAGAGGAAGAGGATCCCTGCGGAGAGGGCTGCAGGGCTCCGGGACCAGCTCAGAGGGGCCCGGGCGGTGATGCCGTGGAGGCGGCTGTGTGGCCGGGAGGGGGAATCCAACAGCACAGGCACTGGAGCACAGGGCTCCAGGACAAAGCCCAGGATCCATCCTCCCCCTGGGACAGGCAGAGCCCGGGAAGGCCCAAGACATCTAGGACGATTCTGCCCAGAGCTGAGCAGATCAGCGTCCCCACCTTGGCACCTCCAGGCCCTGCAGAGGGAGAGCTCCATAGTTACTGTGGGAGCTGAATCCAGGGCTCCAGAGCTGCCGGCGTCACTGGGATGGTTCCTCCTGGGGCCTCACGGGTTCAACAACCCCCACTGAGCCCTGCACCAGGCAGAGGGCAGAGCAGCTCCCCCAAGAGCTAACACCTGAAAATCAGCACAACAGGCCTCTCCCCCAGAAGACGAGCTAGACGGACAAGTTCCAGGGGAAGTCAACGGACTTAAAGTATACAGAATCAGAAGATACTCCCCCGTGGCTTTTTCTTTTCTTTTCTTTTCTTTTCTTTTCTTTTCTTTTCTTTTCTTTTCTTTTCTTTTCTTTCTTTTCTTTCTTTTGTTTTTTCTTTTCTTTTCTCTTCTCTTGATTCTTTTCTTTTCTTCTTTCTTTTTCATTTGTTTGCATCCCCCACCCTTTATTCCTTTCTTTCTTTTTCTTTCTCTTTTTCTTCTCTTTTTTCATTTTTTTCTTCCTTTTATCTTTTTCTCTTTTCTTTCCTTCTTTCTCTCTCTTTTTCTCCTTTTCCCAATACAATTTTTTTTGGCCACTCTGCACTGAGCCAAATGAATAGAAGGAAAACCTCACCTCAAAAGAAAGAAACAGTCCTCTCTCCTAAGAGTTACAAAATCTTGGATTACAATTCAATGTGAGAAAGCCAATTCAGAAGCACTTATACAGCTACTGGTGGCTCTAGAAAAAAGCCTAAAGGACTCAAGAGACCATGACTGCAGAATTTAGATCCAATAAGGCAGATATTAAAAATCAGTTGAATGAGATGCAATCCAAACTAGAAGTCCTAATGACGAGGGTTAACGAGGTGGAAGAACGAGTCAGTGACATAGAAGACAAGTTGATGGCAAAGAGGGAAACTGAGGAAAAAAGAGACAGACAATTAAAAGACCAGAAAGACAGATTAAGGGAAATAAACGACAGCCTTAGGAAGAAAAACATACGTGTAATTGGGGTTCCTGAGGGCACCGAAAGGGACAGAGGGCCAGAATATGTATTTGAACAAATCCTAGCTGAAAACATTCCTAATCTGGGAAGGGAAACAGGCATTCAGATCCAGTAAATAGAGAGATCCTCCCCCTAAAATCAATAAAAACCATCCAAAACCTCGACATTTAATAGTAAAGTTTGCAAATTCCAAAGATAAAGAGAAGATCCTTAAAGCAGCAAGAAACAAGAAATCCCTGACCTTTATGGGGAGGAGCATTAGGGTAACAGCAGACCACTCCACAGAGAACTGGCAGTCCAAAAAGGGCTGGCAGGATATATTCAGGGTCCTCAATGAGAAGAACATGCAACCAAGAATACTTTGCCCAGCAAGGCTCTCATTCAAAATGGAAGGAGAGATAAAGAGCTTCCAAGACAGGAAGGAAATGAAAGAATATGTGACCTCCAAACCAGCTCTGCAGGAATTTTAAGGGGGACTCTTAAAATTCCCCTTTAAGAAGAAGTTCAGTGGAACAATCCACAAAACAAGGACTGAATAGATATCATGATAACACTAAACTCATATTTGTCGATTAGCAACTCTGAATGTGAATGGGCTTAATGACCCCATCAAAAGGCGAGGGGTTTCAGACTATATAAAAAAGCAGGACCCATCTATCTGCTGTCTACAAGAGACTCATTTTAGACAGAAGAACACCTACAGCCTGAAAATAAAAGGTTGGAGAACCATTTACCATTCAAATGGTCCTCAAAAGAAAGCAGGGGTAGCCATCCTTATATCAGATAAACTAAACTTTACCCCGAAGTCTGTATTATTCCTAGGTATCTTATGCTTTTGGGTGCAATTGTAAATGAGATTGCCTCCTCAATTTCTCTTTCTTTAGCCCCATTTTTAGTGTATAGAAATGCCATTGATTTCTGGGCATTGATTCTGTACCCTGCCACGCTACCAAATTGCTGTATGAGTTGTAGCAATCTTCTGGGGGAGGGTTTTGGGTTTTCTAGGTAGAGTAGGTTAGGAAGAAACCTAACCAAGGAGGTAAAGGATCTCAACCATAAACACTATAGAACGCTTCTGAAACTAATTGAGGAAGACACAAAGAGATGGAAAAATATTCCATGCTCATGGATTGGAAGAATTAATATTGTGAAAAAGTCCATGTTACCCAGGGCAATGTACACGTTTAATGCAATCCCTATCAAAATACCATGGACTTTCTTCAGAGAGTTAGAACAAACTATTTTAATATTTGTGTGGAATCAGGAAAGACCCCGAATAGCCAGAGGAATTTTTAAAAAGAAAACCATATCTGGGGGCACCACAATGCCAGATTTCAGGTTGTACTACAAACTGTGGTCATCAAGACAGTGTGGTACTGGCACAAAAACAGACTCATAGATTAATGGAACAGAACAGAGAACCCAGAAGTGGACCCTAAACTTCATGGTCAACTGATATTCGATAAAGTAGGAAAGACTATCCATTGGAAGAAAGACAGTCTCTACAATATATGGTGCAGGGAAAATGGACATCCACATGCAAAAGAATGAAACTAGACCACTCTCTTTCACCATACACAAAGATAAACTCAAAAATGGATGAAAGATCTCAATGTGAGACAAGAGTCCATCAAAATCCTAGAGGAGAACACAGGCAACACCCTTTTTAAACTCAGCCACAGTAACTTCTTGCAAGATAAATCCACAAAGGCAAAAGAAACAAAAGCAAAAATGAACTATTGTGACTACATCAAGATAAGAAGCTTTTTCACAGCAAAGGATACAGTCAACAAAACTAAAAGACAACCTAAAGAATGGAGAAGATATATGCAAAAGAGGTATCAGATAAAGGGCTACTTTACAAGATCTATAAAGAACGTTTTAAATTCAAAACCAAGGAAACAAACAATGCAATCATGAAATGGGTAAAAGACATGAATAGAAAACTCACAGATGAAGACATTGACATGGCCAACATGCACATGAAAAAACGCTCTGCATCACTTGCCATCAGGGATATACAAATCAAAACCACAATGAGATACCACCTCACACCAGTGAGCATGGGGAAAATTAACAAGGCAGGAAACCACAAATGTTGGAGAGGATGCGAAGAAAAGGGAAGACTCTTACAGTGTTGGTGGGCATGTGATCTGGTGCAGTCACTCTGGAAAACTGAGTGGAGGTTCCTCAAAGAGATAAAAATTGACTTGCCTGACGACCCAGCAATTGCAGCTTTGGGTATTTACCCCAAAGACTCAGATGCAAGGAAACGACGGGACTCCGGCACCCCGATGTTTATAGCAGAATGTCCACAATAGCTAAACTGTGGAAGGAGCTTGAAAGATGAATGTGTAAAGAAGATGAGGTTTATGTATAAAATGGAATATTATTTAGGCATTAGAAACGACAAATACCCACCATTTGCTTCAACGTGGATGAAACTGGAGAGCATTATGCTGAGTAAAGTAAGTCAATCGGAGAAGGAAACAGTGTATGTTCTCATTCATTTGGAGAATATAAATAATAGTGAAAGGGAATATAAGGGAATGGAGAAGAAACGTGTGGGAAATATCAGAAAGGGAGACAGAACATAAATACTCCTAACTCTGAGAAAGGAACTAAGGATGCTTTAAGGGGAGGAGGGTGGGGGGTGCGGGTGAATGGGTGAACGGCACTGAGGAGGGCCCTTGCCGGGATGAGCACTGGGTGTTATTCTTTTTCTTGGTAAATTGAACACCATAAAAAATAAATTTATTTAAAAAAAAAGTTCAAACAACTAAATATTTATGCTGCCAACATGGGAGTACCTAAATATAGAAACCAATTAACAACAAACGTACAGAAAGTCACTGATAATAATACAATGACAGGGGATTTTAAAACAAACTTATGGCAATGGACCGATCGCCTATGCAGAAAATCAACAAGGGAAAAATAGCCTTGACACACTGGACCACAGGGACTCAAGAGATATAGTCTGAACCTTTTAACCTAAAGCAGAATACACATTCCTTTCAGGTGTACATGGGATATTCTCCAGAACAGATCATATCATGGCCCACAAATCAGCCCTCAACAGGTAAAACAGGTACAAGAATGTTGATATCACACCATGTACATTTTCGGACCAAGGCGCTATGAAACTGGAAGTCGACAGTAAGAAAAAAACTGGACAGACCAGAAGTACTTGGAGTTTATGATCATCCTACTAGAGAATGAATGTAGCAACCAGAAAATTAAAGAGGAATTTTAAAACAAATGAAAATGAAAGCATGTTTCTCCAAACCTCTGGGATGTAGCAAAGGCAGTCCTTAGAGGGAAGTACATAGCAATACAGGCCTACCTCAAGAAAGAAGAAGTCTCCAATACACAGCCTAACCCTACACCTTAAGGAGTTGGAAATGGAATAGCAAACAAAGCCTAAAGCCTATAGAAGAGGGGGAAAATAAAGATGAGAGGAGAAATAAACAATACAGAAACAACAAAGCAGTAGAATGGAATTACGAAACAAAGAGATGGTTCTTCAAATAATTAAGAAAATGGATCAAGCCCTAGCCAGCCTTATCAACGAGAAAAGAGAAAAGTCCTAAATAAATAAAATCACAAATGAGAGAAGAGAGATGACAATCAACACCGGAAAAATTAGACAATTATAAGGGAATACTATGAAAGATTATACGCTAACATACTGGGAGACCTGGAAGAAATGGACAAATACCCAGAAATGTGCAAGTGAGCAAAACTGAAATAGAAAGAAATAGAAAATGTGAACAGACCCATAACTAGCAAAGGAATTGAATCAGCAAGGCCCCTGGGTGCCTCAATGGTTGAGCATGTGCTTTGGCTCAGGTCATGATCCCGGGGTCCTGGGGAATCAAGTCCCACATCAGGCTCCCCGCATGGAGCCTCAACTTCCCTGTGTCTATACCTCTGCCTCTCTGTGGCTCTCATGAATCAATAAATAAATCTTTAAAAAATGCAAAAAGATAAAAATATGAGAAAGGACCAAAATAAAATCACAAATGAGAAAAGAAATATAACAACTAACACTAGAGAAATACAAACGATTATAAGAGAACATTATGAAAAATTATATGCCAGCAACCTAGAACCTGGAAGAAATAGATCAATTCCTAGAAATATATAATATCGCAAAAATGAAAAAGGAAGAAATAAGAAACTTGGACAGATAACCAGCAAAGAAATTGAATCAGTAATCAAGGATCTCCCAACAGGAGACGCTTAGATCAATAGAACAGAATGGAAAGCCAAAACAAGATACAAACATGTAACTCTATGATCCATTAATCGACAACGAGGCAGGAAGGAATATCCAAAGCACAAAGACAGTCTCTTCAACAAACCGTAACCCTGACCCCAGGATAAGAACAAATGTTGTTGGGAAAACCAGGCAGCCAAATGCAGAAGAATGAAACTGGACCACTTTCTTACACCATACATATATAAAATAAATTCAAAATGGATGAAAGACCTAAATGTGAGACCTGAAACCATTCAAAGAAGAAAAGATAGGTAGCAACATCTTTGACATTTGCCACTGGATCTTCTTTCTAGATATGCCTCTGAGGTGAGGGAAACAAAAGCAAAAATACTATTGGGACTTCATCAAAATTAAAAGCTTCTGCAAAGTGAAGGAAACAACCAAACCTAAAAGGCAACATACAAAATGAGAGGAGATATTTGTAAACAAAATATCCAATAAAGATTTAGCATCCAAAATACATAAAGGAAATATAAATCTCAGCATCCTAAACACAAATTATCCAACTGCAGATGGGCAGAAGACATGAATGGACTTTGTCTCTGAGAAGACATCCAGATGGCCATGAGACACACGGAAAGACACTAAGCTTCACCCATCAGCAGGGAAATGCAAAGCAAAACCACAATGAGATGTCATCTGACAGCCATCATAATGGATAAAATTAAGAACAGAAGAAACAACAGGTGTCATTGAGGCTATGGAGAAGAGGGAGGCCCCTTACACTCCTGGTGGGCAGGCGAACAGGTGCAGTCACTGTGGAAAACACTGTGGAGGGTCCTCGAGAAGTTGAAAATAGGGGATCCCTGGGTGGCTCAGTGGTTTGGCACCTGCCTTTGGCCCATGTCGCGATCCTGGATACCCGGGATCGAATCCCACGTCAAACTCACAGTGCATGGAGCCTGCTTCTCCCTCTGCCTGTGTCTCTGCCTCTCTCTCTGTGACTATCATTAAAAAAATTTTAAAACAAAGAGGTTAAAAATAGAGCTACACTACGATTCCAAAATTGCACAGCTAGATATTTACCCCAAGGATACAGAAGTTGTTTAGTAGATTCAAAGAGGGACACGCAGCCCAGTGTTGGGATCCCTGGGTGGCGCAGCGGTTTGGCGCCTGCCTTTGGCCCAGGGCGCGATCCTGGAGACCCGGGATCGAATCCCACATCGGGCTCCTGGTGCATGGAGCCTGCTTCTCCCTCTGCCTGTGTCTCTGCCTCTCTTTCTCTCTGTGTGACTATCATAAATAAATAAAAACTTAAAAAAAATTAAAAAAAAACAAATAGGGACACGCAGCCCAGTGTTTGTAGCAGTATTATCAACAAGAGCCAAACTGTGGATACAGCCCAGATGTCCATCGACAGATGAATGGGCCGAGATGATGTGGTTAATATACACACTGCGGCATCACTCGGTCATCAGAAGGGATGAAATGAAGCCATTTACAATGACGTGGGAGAAGTGGAAGGACTTAGGCTAAACGAACTCAGTGAGAGGAAGACAGATACCAAATACCATACAATTGCATTCACATGTGAATTTTAAGAAACCAAACAAACTGGCAAAGGGGCGGAGGGGGGGATGAGGGAAGCAAATAAAAAAACACACTCTTAACCCGAGAGAATAAACTAATAAAACCAGAGGAAAGTGGGAGGGATGGGGAATCAGGCGATTGGGATAGTGGAGAGCACCTGTGACCAGTACCAGGCGTTGTATCCAAGGGTTGAATCACTATGTGGTAAACCTGAAACTATATCATACTGTGTTTACAAAGAGGAATTCAAGTAAAACTTTAAAATAATAATTGATAGTATTGATGAAACGTGCGCACAAGAGATAAAATCAGAAAGGCAACTGAAAATCCAAATAAAGAGTATTTAGAGTCACAAATCCCCTCCTTAGCTCAGCTCGGGAGAAGCCTGCCATGTCTTTTCTGACACCATCAGAAGCCTGGATTTTCATTCTCTGGGGAGGCCACTGACTTGGTGGAGTCAAGCTATCTTTGAACCCAAAACCTAAATGGAGTGCATAAAACTAAACTGCCCAAGATACTAGGAGTCCCAGTGCAGGCACATGCCAAGACCCAAACTCTAACCATACACAGATATAACCCTAACACTACACTTAAGCCTAATGTTAACCTAAACCTTAAACAAGACCTATCACTAATCGAAAACCAAACACAAACCCCAAGACCGAAACACATTCACTGAACCTTCCTGCCAAACCTCACCCTAACTCCTAAACCTATTCTAAACCCTTAACCCTGAGCGCTACCTTAAATCTAACCCTAACCCTAACCTCTAAACCTAAACTTAACTTAATGTACTCAAATCCTATTCCTGACCTTAACCTGTACCCTAACCCTAACCCTCTAATACTAATCCTATCTCATACCCCAAACTGTACCCTAACCCTTACCCTAAAACTAACCCCTAACCCACTCCCTAAATGTATCTCTTACCCTCTTCCAAAACCGTATCCTGACCCTGACCCTGACCTGTCCCTAACCCTAACCCCTAACCAAACAATAACCCGAAACCTAGTCCTAACCCCTATCCTAACCCTAACCCTCGCCCTAATTCTCAACCTAGCCCTAACTATAAGCCTAACCCCTCACCCTAAACCCTAACCCTAACTCACACCCTAACCCCTAACCCTAACTGAAAACCTGAGCCCAACCCTAACTCTAACCATAACCCTAACCCCAAGTCCTAACCTCTTGCCCTAATCCCTAGAGCCTATACCCTAACCCTAACAGTAAATCCTGTCCCTTACCCTAACCACCATCCTAACTCTTAACTACTGACCATTACCCTTATGCCTCACCTAACCTCTAATCTGTAACCATAAGCATAATCACTAACACCTAACATATAACCTAAGGCTAACCGCCAACTGCCTCCCCTCCCCTAACCTTACCATTCATTCTACCCTTTCACTTACCATGTGGTTCTGAGGACTCCCTTCTGATGTAGACGTGGCCCCCAACGGCTCCTCCAGAGTCCTCCAGGGGGTCCAAGCGAGCCGGGCTCCTGTGAGTGTGGACATGGCCCAACGTGTTCCTGAGTCATAGTCAGCGGGTCGAGAGGACGCCGGGTCTCCTTTCACTGTGGACTATTTCTCATATCCTCTGGAAGCCTCACAGCAGGTCCTCAGGAAGCCGGGGGCTCCTGTCAGCATGGACATGGCCCCACGTCCCCCAGAAAACTCACCGCAGGTCCTGAGGGGGCTGTGGGCTCCTGTCAGCATAGACGCAGCCCCATATATCCTGAAGCCATAGTGCTGGTCCTGAGGAGGACGGGGTTCCTGTCAGGGTTGACGTGGCCCCTTCTTTTCCTCAAGCCTCACCATAAGACCTGAGGAGGCTGGGGGCTCCTGTCAGCATGGATGTGGCCCATAATCTTCCCAAACCTTCACAGTGGGTTCTGAGGAGGCTGGAGACTCCTGTCAGTGTGGATGCGGCACCCACATTTTTCTCAGGCCTCACCACAGGCCCTGACAAGGCTGGGGTCATCTGTCCACATGGACGCATCCACATATTTCCCCAAGTCTACACCGGGGGTCCTGAGGAAGTCAGGGTCTTGTTCTGTCCATGTGGCCCCAAGTCCTCCCGAAGCATCACCGAGGGTTCTGAGGAGGCTGGAGCTCCTGTAACCATGAATGTGGCCCCAGCTTCCAGAAGCATCAACTTATGTCCTGAGGGGCCTGGGAGCTCCTCCCAGAGTGGACGTGGCACCACATTTCCTGAAGCCTCCCCGCAGGTCCTGAGGCTGCTCAGGGGTTCCTGTCAGTGTGGATGCAGGCCCACAATTTACTGAAACCTCCCCGAGGGTCCTGAGGTGGCTCAGGGCTCCTGTCAGTGTGGATGTAGACTCACATCTTCCTGAAGACTCCCCGCGGGTCCTGAGGCGGCCCAGGGCTCCTGTCAGGGTGGATGCAGGCCCACATCTTCCTAAAGCCTCACCGCGGGTCCTGAGGAGACTGGGGCTCCTGTCAGCATGAACGCGACCCAATTTCCCCCTGAAGACTTCCCGAGGGTCCTGTGGAGGCTTCAGCTCATCTCGTAGATGCGTCCCCACATCCCCCTCAGGCCTCCCCAGCATAGGCTGTCTCCTGTTAGTGCAGGCAGAGGAGGCCTACTGCACATGGGCACCCCATGAGAGGGGCCTGGGCTCGGGCGCCCCATGCAGGACACTCAGGCGCTGCAGGAGGCTGTGCAGGAGGCAGCGTGTGCTCCATGGGCCCCACCTGCCTCCTTTAAGGCTCCACCTGGGGCCTGTTAGCTTCGGAAACATCTCAATGAAAAGAAGCCCAACACCTGGCTTCCCCAAAAATACTTAAGGACAAGGAATTGGAGCCCACAGAACGCGAAATGAAATGTGGACCAGACTTTTACCACGTCCTGCAAATCTCACTCAACTCTCTTCCACTGTGGGCGGGCGCAGGTTGGTGCAGCCGCCCTGGAAACAGTGTGGAGGCCCCTCAGGAAGTTAAAATAGAGCCACCCTGCGACCAGCAGGTGAACGGCCTGGAGCTCACTCCGAAGATACAGATGCAGTAAGAAGTGGGACAACTGCACCCCAATGTCCACAGCAGCCAGGTCCACAGTAGCCACACTGTGGGAGGAGCCTCGGTGCCCTGTGGCAGATGATGGATAAAGAGGATGGGAGATAGATGATGGTCATAGAGAGAGGAATGGAACTCAGCTATCAAAGAGAAGGAAATCTTGCCATTTGCAATGATGTGGATAGAACTAAAGGGATCATGTTAAGTGAAGTAAGTCACTCGGGAAAGAGAATGACTGTGTGGTGTCATTCATAGGTGGAATTAAAGAAGGAAAACAGATGAACTACTGTGAAGGGAAGGAAAGACAAATAAGATCAAAACAGATGCAGGAAATACAGACTCTTAATGATAGGAAATGCACTGAGGGTCGCTGGAGGGGTGGGGGCATAACAGGGGAAATAGGAAAGTGCTGCATCTCACTCTGTCCTACTTCTCAAATACTGATTTGCTGTCCGGGGTTATTTGTTGAGGAGGATGGATGTGATGTTTTTTTCCTATTTCTAAGTTCTGCCACCATGATTTTGATAGAAATGACATTGAAACTGAGGGTGGCTTCAGGAACTGTGGACATTTTCACAAGATGAGGCTCCCACCCAACGAGCCCAGGAAGGCCTCCCAGAGCCTGGTATGGCTCAGTGTACAAGTCTTGTGCTCCTTTGGTTCAGTCTCATTATTTCTCCTTGATGCTCCTGAGAAGACCTTCACATCCTTCCTTTCCTTCCTGAGTGCTCATTGTCGGGATACAGCAAGGCTACTCTGCTCTGTAGGGTCAGTTTGTGTCCCGTGATTTCCTGAACTCACTCCTTAGTTCTAAGAGGTTTTGGTGTAGACTCTCGTGTTTCCTGTTTCTACTTCCGCATCTTCAGCATATAGGGACAGTGTGACTTCCCTTTTCCAGGTGTGGAACCTTTTATTTTTACAGCTTAATGTCCTAGAAAGCCCCACAATTGAATCAAAACTGAGCCCAGGCCAAGGGCAGGAAGCCCCTATTAGAATGAGAACAGAGGTCATTGCGCTTGAATGCCCAAATCAAAATGTAAACAGAACTTGAGAAATTACTCCAGCCCTTCTGGAGGTCCCTGAGACCAGCCCTTAAAACTAAGCTAAAACCCACCTCAGGGTACAAGTCCCTGCTCCGCTCTGTCGGGTATACTTGGACACAAGCTCGAGGTGGTAAATAAACCCTCGTGTGTTTGCGTCAGTGTCAGCTTCTCGGAGGTTTCTCGGATTCGCAATCTTGGGCACAACAGTCTGAGATAAAAAAAGAAAACCAAAAGAAGCTCGGACGCAGGTAGTTATCGCAGGATTCTGAGAGAAGCAGCAGAGACCCGGGGGCTTGGGGGCTCTTCTGTGGAGGCCCCTGCAGATTGGGGGTAGGATGCTCAGCCCCAGAGCCAGAGGACCCAGAGACCCCACCCATATCCCGCCCATCTGGGCCGGGTCTGAGGGAGCAGCACAGCGCCACCCGCTGGGGGCCAGACGCGCTGACGCCCACCCCGCCTCTGACCCCACTGATGCATCTCCCAGGCAGATGTGCACCTGACAATCAGCGCCATGGCCAATCCCCAGACCCTGCACAGACCACTCGCTGCCACCAAGGTGTCAGACCACAGAGGCTGCACAGCTTCAGCTCTGCTTGGAAAGTAGGGTCTAGCTCCTTTGTACTTTGTGCTTTATTGTCATTTATTTTCTTTGATTCTTTTTTATTAATTGCCTTATTTAATTTTTATGTATGTACCTTATATATTTCTCATTTTTAGATTCATGGTACTTTAATTGTGTTTCTTATTTTGGGATTTAGAATCTTTTAACAACTAGGCAAAAATAATCTGGTAGTTTTTTTGGGTAGGGCAGTTGTTATTGTTTTTCTTGGTTTTTCTTTTTCTTCCTTCTTTCCTTTCTGGAAAAAAATAATGAGATGGAGAAATTCACCTCCATAAAATAATATGAGGTAGTACACACAGCCAGGAAGTCCATCAATACAAATATATGATGTCTAACTACAGTCTAAAACAATGATTAAAAGATAGCATCTGGGCTGGAAAACGAGCACAGAAGAAAACTAGAGAATCCTTTACTGTAGAAATAAAAGAAGTAAAATCTAGTCAGGCCAACGTTCAAAATGCTATAACTGAGATGCAGTCCCAAGTGGAAGCCTTAAAAACAAGGAAGTTTATGGACCACAAAGGCAGATTTCGGAACTCAGCCACTTATTAAAACAATAATATTCATATCATGGGAGACTCCCAAGATAAAGACAGAGGAAAGGTGGGCTTGCTCAGCCATTAGAAATGACAAATAACCACCTTTTCCTTCAACATGGATGGAACTGGAAGGTATTATGCTAAGTGAAGTAAGTCAATCAGAGAACGACAAATATTGTATGTTCTCATTCATTTGGGGAATATAGATAATAGTGAAAGGGAATATAAGGGAAGGGAGAAGAAATGTGTGGGAAATATCAGAAAGGGAGACAGAACATAAAGACTCCTAACTCTGGGAAACAAACTAGGGGTGATGTAAGGGGAGGAGGGCGGGGGGGGGGTGAATGTGCTCCTCCTCCCCGGTTTTCCCACAGGAAATGAAGGAGGAGGCCCTGTTCTCCTCCAGGGATATCACGCAGGTGGACCTGGACGTCAACAGGATGTTCAGCAGTCACATCATATTTTGGGACTACTACGCGTTAGGGTGAGTTTGAGGGGCCAGGGGGGATCAGGACCCAGGGGAGGACCAGGGGATTCTGGGTAGGGAAAACGTGGCTTCTGAGGCAGGGGGCAAAACAGCAGCCAACAACACACCGCTCCATGGTAGGGTGTTGGGGATGACCTCTATGCCCACACACCCGGGGCCTCGGGGATGAGGAGGCAACTAGGATGGGGCCTCCAGGGCTTGCCATGGGAGCTGAACCCCAAAGGGGAGAGGGACTGCCCCCTGAGAAGCAGGGGATGGGTGGGGGATGTGAGGGGCATGAACCAGACCTGGGGGCCAGGCGTCATGGCCATGGCTGGAGCAGGACACACATCGATCCCATGAGGGTTGGACGGGTCAGAGTGACACCCACTCTCGGTGCTTTATATATTTCTAAATTCTATGCATTTGATTTGAGACAATTTGCAATTTGAAAATACACATAGTATGATGAACCCCAGATAATGCCCCCGGTCCAGCCAGGGCCCTGCACTGTCCACACCCGGCCCCAGGGGCAGGGGTCACAGCAAACCCCAGACTGGAGTCTCCTTTAAGTGTAGACGTCTCCTTGTGCATCTTCGTGGAGGGGATGCCCTGTGTCCGCAGGCCCCCCACGACATCCCCCTCATTCCCCACTCCCACTCCATCCCCCTACATCATCATCCCCAATGGCATCCCACCTACACCATCCCCCTCAAACCCACACAGCCCCACACAATCCCCACCCACACTATACCCCAACACCATCCGCCTTACACCATCCACCACACTCCACCACCATCATACCCCGGCCCCCACACCTTCCACCCCCACAACATTGGCCCCCAGCAAGGACCCGGTACAGGTGCCCCCTGTGGAACAAGCTCAGCCTCCCCGGGGTTCTCTGGATACCCTGATCCCATCAGAAGCCCGGGTGTCCCATAGAGTACCCAGGGGTTGCAGGGAGGAGGGAAGACAGGGAGCCCCCGACAGGGTGTGTGCAGGTGAGTGGTGCAGAGGACCCACTGTGCCCTGTCTCCGCCCACTGTCCCTCCTGGAAGGCGGCTTACACTGCACAGGACACCAGCCCCTAACCCAGGGGGATTTGGGCTGGCCTCACCCCGGGTTCTGTGAGGGTGGGGGTGATTTGAGCCCCCACCCCAGTCCCAACAAAAAGACTAATGGGATCCAGGCCCCATGGCCGTGTCCAACCCTGGATTCTGGCCCCACGCTGAGCGAGCCCTCTCACAGCTGGATGTGACCTCCTGGATCCTGGGCGTGCCCCACAGATCCAGGTCGCTGACCTAGGGCAGCCCTGGGGATCCCAGGACACCCAAGGTTGGGGAGGGCAGAGGTGTGCCGGTGGGACCCACCCACACCCACACTAGGAGGCAGGTTCCTGCAGGTGCTGGGGCTTCAGGGGCCCCGTGGCTGGGGTCCAGCTGCCCTGCGGGGACCCAGCTAGGAACCCATGAGCTGCAGGTCAAGGTCAGCTCTGCTGTCCTCAGAACCATCTCTCAGGCTGAAACCTCAGGACACACGCCCCCACCCAAAGTCCACACATGCTCCCAGGTGGGGGACTCCAGCACTCGCACCCCACCCATGTGATTCTTGCCCTCCCCTAAAGGACAGACATTCCCTCCACAGGGGAAGGCGCACACCCTCCACTCTGAGCCCATTTGCTGTAGAATGTCAATAAAGTGTTGTGATGCGGAAATGGACAGACGGACCGTTTCTGTGTCTCCCGGAACTCTGTGCACGGGGCATGGATAGATCCACAGAGAGGAGGAGGGGACACCACCCAGTCCCCAAACAGCCCCTGCAGGGTCACCGCAAGGTACACACAGCTGACGTCCCCATGTGCCGTCCAGGGGTGGCCAGACGCCAGGGTCAGGACCCCACAAACTATACTGTGACTCAGCCTGTGCCCAACAGGCCAGGAGGGCCTAGGACAGAGTGACGGCCACGGAGCCTCAGGTCAGCAGGGTCTCTGTAAAGTGACCTGGGAGGTCTGTGCTCCCTCTGTCAAGGGGGCCGGGGCTGGCTGGTTTCTGGGGTACCTTCTCCCCTCCCCGTATCTCTGTGCCTGTGTACTTGGGGAACAGCAGGCCTATGGGGCTGTCAGCATGACCCTGGATGGGATGTCAGGACAACAGGCCCTTGTGTTGTGCCCAGATTGCAAATCCAAGAAACCACCGTTGAGCCGTCACTGATGCAAAATCCCGAGGATTTCTTTACAAGCTGGAGCTTGAGTCCAAGTGCCCCCAACACAGCGGAGCAGGGATTTGAACCCTGAGACTAAGAGGCGTAGCAGCTTTAAAGGGGCCAGTGGCCCATGGGATACACAGAAAGTTGCACAGTCGTGTCGGTCCATACTCAGGTGGCCGATTTAATTACACCTTACCCTATAGGATCCACTTGACCTGGCCTATTTCTTTGGTTAGAATCGGCGTGCAGTTTTGGCAGGCACAAAGCAGGGTTACATTGTTATGAGCCGATTTCTGATTAGGGTGTGCCCAGCAGCATGACTGGGTTGGGGCAGCACCTTAAGACATAAGCAGGTTATGTGGGGGTCATAGGGGAGGTGGCGGGTGTAGCACAAAATGGAATCAGTCCTGCTCTGTTTGTGCAGGGGTAGGGGATTTTTGTTAAATTTCCTGGGTCCCACACTTGCAGCTCATGCACCTGGGCCACCCTCACCAGGTGGACTCAGTGTGCACACCTTGTGGTGCTGGATCTCTCACACCAGCGTGTAGAGGGCACCCTCCTCGCCCTAGTGAGTAGGGGCTGGGTGAGCATGGGGCTCGGCATGAAGGCCAGGCAGCACAGGGGACCGAGGAACCCCAGCCCCATCACCACCCCTACTCCCACACACAGGCTGCACCATGGCTCCCCGTAATGGGCACCTGACGCCTCTGGAGATCCTCCCCAGGGCGGCCCCGAGGTCCCGCTCCCTGCTGGAGAGGCATCAGGGAGAAGAGAAGCAGCTGGCACTGAGCGGGACCCACTGCCTGACATAGGAATGTGGCCGAGCCAGACCTTCCAGCTCAGCTGACCTTCCAGCGGAAAGTCACTGCACGAGCCAGCCCCGGGTCGGCCAGGAGAGTCCAGCTAGCTGCCCAGCGCCAGCTCCAGAAATGATGTTCTGCCAACCATTTCGGTGTTTGGGTGACCCAGCCAGAGGATCCGATAGCTGCATGTGATAGCTGCATGTGATAGACACAAACACACCCTGAAACCAACAAAAGTCGGAATCCTCCAGTGTTGTCAAACAGCCATCGAATGGTTACATACATGACGCTATGGTCCCCAGTAGGATACATGGAAGACGCTATAAATCACGACTGCAGAGGTGCTGGAGGCAAGGAGATGTGCCTGCTGGGTTCCAACAAGGAGAGCAGAGGGCTAGGAAGCATACTTCAATGGGGGGGCCCCTCTTAGGAAAGGACACCAGGTCCCTGTGAATGCTACGGATTGTGAAATCTTTCCTCCTCTCCTTCAGCTTCTGGATTTCCTCCTCCTTTCTTCTTCCTAATTCTAGTTTACCCTCCACCCTGCATCCAAAACAATGACCAAAGAGGCTTCTTTATGATATCCGATCCTAAAAGGATGCTGAGCTCTGGCTACAGGGTTCAGAAACGATCATTTTCTAGGTGTATGCTGATTCCCCGAACTCGTGCCTTCATGGCTCTTCTCTCCCTACAGAACGAGGGGAACCATAGGTCTTACAATGAAAGACGCCCACTTCCACTCAGGCGGGACTGTCCCTTGTGGAGGACGTCATCTGGGCCAAGTAGTCCAAATGGGGTGATCAAGAATAGGTCGCAGGTGAGACATAAGCAAGCACTTACCTTTGATATCATGCTTTATTTGTTCATCCATTTATTATTTGTTAAATATTTTAATTTTATGTCCTGTCTATACCCAACACGGTGTTCAAACTCATAACCCTGAGTTCAAGATACCCCAACCAGGCCAGCCAGGCACCCCAGTGCCATGTTTCATAACTCTTTGCTTCCTTGTCTATCTCTGCATCGAACTGGAACACTGAGTCCTTGACGGGGAGCTTTAGTAACCTCCGAATCCTAGAACGTTCTCACTGTATCCCAATCCTAGATTGACATTTACCATTGAATAGCACTTTAAATAAATAGTAAAATAACTACTACAGAAAAGGAAATTATCAAATTTTCACGTATGTGGTCCCTGCTCCCTGGGCTCCCAGGGAAGCTATGGTTTCTTTAACATTGATCAAGGTCCAAATGACTCCACCACACCTCAAAGCATGGGCTCAGTTTCTGCCCTGACACATGCAACACGCCTGCTTCAATTAACATGTATCAATCAATCAAAGGGAGCCTAACTGGCTCAGTGTGGTTCGTAAGAACATGGGACTCTTGTTCTTGGGGTAGCATGTTCAAGCCCAATGTTGGCTGCAGAGATTGCAAAAAAATGAAATCTTAAAAATATCAATAAGTTTATCTTGGGGAGACATACAAGGGCAGGGATCCAGCTGATGGTTCTACACACAATATTATGCAGCAGAGCACAAAATGTGAACTTTCAGATGTCTCCTAGAGTGGGGGACACACCAGCCTTAAGGTGTTCAGGTGGAGAAGTCAGGGGCAGTCCCTGGAGCGACAGGGTGGGCTCAGGATCCACAGGTCCCAAGGATGGTGGCACCAACTGTTCCCAGGCACAGGAGTGGGAATACGGATGGGAGCAGTGGGACTCGGGCCAGCTCTCTGCCCTGTGTGGCCATAAGCTGCAAACCCCTGTGCAGTCACGGGGCCACGTTCCTGGGACAGGCCAGCAAAGGCCAGGAGTGGGAGGACACCCTCCCGGGCAGGAAGAGCACAGGTCTCCACCAGGGCAGCCCCTAAAATTTAGAGTTTTAAACTTCAGTAACTTGTCTGTGTGGAGGCTGACAAAATTGAGACGGTTCCACTTTAAGTTCACTGTTAGCACAAGTACTGCCATCCCAGGCCCCTGTGAATAAGAGCTAAAATTTACATTACTTCAGTTACAGGAAAAGGAAAAAAAAACAGCTTACAGCTTAAGGTCCCAGAAAGCCCCATATAAAATGAGAACAGAGCTCAATGCCCTTGAAGGCCCCATATCAAAATGTAAACAGAACTTGAGGAATTGTTCCAGCCTTCTGGATGTCCCTGAGACCAGCCCTTAAAACTAAGCTAAAACCCACTTCGGGGTCCAAGTCCATGCTCCGCTGTGTCAGGTGTACTTGGACGCAAGCTCGATTTTGGAAATCAACCATCGTGTGTTTGCATCGGTGTTGGCTCCTCAGTGGTTTCTCGGATTTGCAATCTTGGGCACAATACCTCCATGTCCCCTCCCCACCTGTGCTGACCACCTGTCCCCTCCCCCACAGGCTGACCCTCAGTCTCCTCCCCGCCAACAACAGCTTGGAACAGGCCCTCACACAGGTCCCATGGGCTCGGTGGGTACTCCCGCCATCCCCGGCCTCCCAGGGCAAGGCAGGAGGTTTTGGCAGACCCACTCCCATGGTGTCCCCAGGGCTCCCTGCCCAGCATGGTAGCTCGTGACAAGTCAGGGTCTGTGTCCCTGATGCGGGCTCCTGCTCCCCAGTTTTCCCACAGGAAATGAAGGAGGAGGCCCTGGTCTCATCCAGGGACATCACACAGATAGACCTGGACATCAACAGGACATTCGGCAGCCACACTATGTTTTGGGCCTGCTAGGGGGTCAGGTGAGACTGCTGGGCAAGGGGGCTTAGGGGCCCCAGGGGAGGCCTGGGGGCTTGTGGTTAGGGAAAACGGGGCTTCTGAAGCCGGGGGGAGCAACAGCAGGCAACAACACACCGCTCCATGGTAGGGTGATGGGGATGACCCACATGCCCCCAACCCCGGGGCCTCTGGGATGAGGATGCCAATTGGATGGGGCCTCCAGTCGTTTCCATGGGAGCTGAACTCCAAAGGGGAGAGAGATGGCACCCTGAGAAGCAGGGGATGGGGTGGGGGACGTGGGGGGCAGGAACGAGACCTGGGGGCCAGGTGGCATGGCCGCGGCTGGAGCAGGAAACACATCAATCCCATGAGGGTCGGACGGGTCAGAGTGACACCCACTCTCGGTGCTTTATATATTTCTAAATTCTATGCAAAAAAAAAATAAATAAATAAAAAATAAATTCTATGCATTTCATTTGAGACAATTTGCAATTTGAAAACATACACAGTATGATGACCCCCAGATAATGACCCCAGTCCAGCCAGGGCTCTGCACATACCACACAGCGCCACAGGGGCAGGTGTCACAGCAAACCCCAGACTGGGGTCGCCTTTAACTGTAGACGTCTCCTTGTGCATCTTAGAGGAAGGGGATGCCCTGTGTCCGCAGGCCCCCCATGCCATCCTTCTCATTCCCCACCCCCACATCATCCCCCTACATCATCATCCCCAATGGCATTCCACATAACACCATCCCCCTCACAGCCACACAGCCCCACACAATACTAACCCACACTACACCCCAACACCATCCTCCCTACACCATCCCACACACTCCACCACCATCATGCCCCTGGTCCCACACCATCTACCCCACACCATCGGCCACCAGCAAACCCGGTACAGGTACCCCCTGTGGGACATGCTCAGCCTCCTTGGGATTCTCTGGAAAGGTGTCCATATAGAAGAAGACCGGGTGTCCAATAGAGCACACAGGGGTTGCAGGGAGGAGGGAAGGCACGGAGTCCCCAACAGAGTGGGTGCAGGTGGGTGGTGCAAAGGACCCACTGTGCCCTGCCTCTGCCCAATCTCCCTCCTGGAGTGTGACACACCCTACACAGGACAACAGCCCCTAACCCAGTGGGACCTGGGCTGCCCTGGCACCAGGATCTGTGGGGGCTGGGTTGATTTCGGCCCCGCCCAGGCCCAACACAAAGACTAATGGGTTCCAGCTCCCCATGGCCCTGGGCAGCCCTGGATTCTGGCCCCACGCTGAGCGAGCCCTCTCACAGCTGGATTGGCCTCCTGGGCCCTGGGCGTGACCCACAGATCCAGGTCGCTGACCTAGGGCAGCCCTGAGGATCCTGGTACACCCCAGGGTGGGGAGAGCAGAGGTACACCGGTGGGCCCCACTGGCACCCACACCAGGAGGCAAGCTCCTCCAGATACTGGGGCCCCAGGGGGCCTGAGGCCGGGGTCCAGCTGCCCTGTGGGAACCCAGCACAGGAGCCCATGAGCTGCAGGTCCAGTTCAGCTCTGCTGTCCTCAGAACCATCTCTCAGGCTGAAAACTCAGGACACACGCCCCCACACGGAGTCCACACATGCTCCCAGGTGGGGGACTCCAGCACTTGACCCTCAACCCATGTGATTTTTGTCCTCCCGTAAAGGACAGAAAGGTCTCCATCCCCAGGTGAAAGCGCGCACCCACGGCTCTGAGCCCATTTACTGTAGATAGTCAATAAAGTGTTGTGCACAGCCAGCCCTTTTCTGTGTCTCCCAGAACTCTGTGCACGGGGCGTCGAGAGACCCACAGAGAGGATGAGGGGGTATCACCTAGGCCCCAAACAGCCCCTGCAGGGGCACCACAATGCACACACAGCTGACATCCCCACGTCGCCAGGGTCAGGACCCCACAGACTATACTGAGACTCAGCCTGTGCCCCATGGGCCAGAATGGGCTAGGACAGAGTGACAGCCAGGGAACTTCAGGTCACCAGGGTCTGTGCAAAGCGACCTGGGAGGTCTGTGCTCCCTCTGTCCAGGAGGCCGGGGCTGGCCCGGTTCCGGAGCACGTACTACCCTTCCCGCATCCCCATGCCAGTGTGCTTGTGGCACAGAGGGCCTGTGGGGCGCTCAGCGTGCCCCTTGAAGGGATGTCAGGACAGCAGGCCCTTGTGTTGTGCCCAAGACTGCAAATCTGAGAAACCACCAAGGAGCCGAGACCGGTGGAAACTCCGAGGGTTTCTCTACAAGCTGGAGCTTGGGTCCAAGTGCACCTGACACAGCGGAGCAGGGACTTGGACCCCGAGACCAAGAGGCATAGCAGCTTTATAGGGTCAGTGGACCGTGGGATATGCAGAAATTTGCAGTCATTTCGGTCCACACGCAGGTGGCTGATTGAATTACAACTTACCCTATAGTATCCACTTGAGCTGGCCTATTACTTTGGTCAGAATTGGTGCGCAGTTTTCGGGGACACAAAGCAGGGTTACATTGTTATGAGCCAATTTCTGATTAGGGTGTGCCAAGCAGCTTGACTTGGGTGGGGCAGCGCCTTAAGCCATAAGCTGCTCATGTGGGGGTCATAGGGAAGGTGGCGGGTGTAGCACAAAATGGAATCAGTCCTGCTCTGCTTGTCCAGGGGTAGGGGATTTTGTTAAATTTCCTTTGTCCCAACTTGCAGCTCGCGCACCTGGGCAACGCTCAACAGGCAGATTCAGCGTGCACACCTTGAGGTGCTGGATCTATCACAGCAGCGTGTGGAGGACACCCTCCTCGCCCTAGTGAGTAGGGGCTGGGTGAGCATGGGGCTCGGCCTGAAAGCCAGGCAGCACAGGGGACTGAGGAACCCCAGCCCCGTCCCCACCCCGACCTCCACACACAGGCAGCCTCAGGGCCCCCGCCATGGGCACCTGGCTCCTCAGGAGCTCCCCCCAGGGCGTCCCCGAGGACTGACTCCCTTTTGGAGAGGCATCGGGGAGAAGAGAAGCAGCCAGCGTTCGGCAAGACCCACTGCCGGATATGGGAATGTGGCCAAGCAGACCTTCCAACTCAGCTGACCCTTTGGCTGAAATTCACTACAGGAGCGAGCCCCAGGTCAGCCAGGAGAGCCCAGCTAGCCACCCAGCATCAGCACCACAAATGATGTTTTACCAACCATTTTGGCATTTGGGTTACCCAGCCAGAGGATCCGATAGCTGCACGTGATAGCTTCATGTGATACACACACACACCCCACAACCAACAAAAGTCAGAATCCCCCCAATGTTGTCAAACAGCAGCTGGATGGTTACATACACGACGCCGTGTTTCCCAAAAGGATACCTGGAAGACGCTATAAACCATGACTGCAGAGGTGCTGGAGGCACGGAGATGTGCCTGCTGTGTTCCAAAAAGGAGCACAGAGGGGCAGGAAGCATCCTACGGAGGGGGTGTCACTCCTAGGAAAGGACACCAGGTCCCTGTGAAGGCTACGGATGGTGAAATCTATCCTCCTCTCTTTCAGCTTCTGCTTTTCCTACTAAATGCCATTTTCTTCAATCATAATAACAAAAATTTATTTTATGTTTTTAAATTTCTTTTTATTGGAGTCCAATTTGTATGAATTCTTTCTTCAGCAAGGGTGTCATTCAGGATAGAGAGAAAGATTTTCCCAGACAGGCAAAGTATAAAGGAGTTCATGACCCCTAAACCAGTCCAGTAAGGAATGTTAAGAGGGACTCTTCTAGTGGGGGAGAAAAAGAGACCAAAAGCAACAAAGACTAGAAAGGCCCAGAGAACGTCACCAGAAACACCAACTCTACCGGTAACACAAAGGCACAAAGTTCATTTCTTTGAATAATCACTCTGAATGCTGATACTAAATGCTCCAATCAAAAGATATAGGGTATCAGAGTGCCTTAAAAAACAGGATCCGCGATGCCTGGCTGGCTCAAGGGTTGAGCCTCTGCCTTTGACTCAGGGTGTGATCTCAGAGTCTGGGATCGAGTCCCATATTGGGCTGCTGGTGGGGAGCCTGCTTCTCTCTTGGCCTAATTTCTGCCCCCCCCATCTCTCTCATGCTCTCAAAAATATAATTGTTATTAAAAAAACAATGTCCGTCGGTATGCTGCCTACTAGATGCTCACCTTAGAACTATAGACAACAGCAGATTGAAAGTCAGTGGATGGAAAATCATCTATCACGCTAATGGTTATGAAAATAAAGCTAGAGGACCAATACTTATATTAGACAAACTAGATTTGAAACCAAACCCTGGGGTTCCCCTGGAGGCTCAGTGTTTGAGCATCTGCCTTCGGCTCAAGGTGTGTTCCTGGGATCCCAGGATTGAGTCCCACATCGGCATCCATTCGGGGAACCTCTTTCCCTCTGCCTATGTTTCTGCTTCTGCTTCTCTGTGTATCTCTCATGAATAAATAAATAAAATATTCAATCTCAAAAAAGAAAGAACAAATACTGTAAGAAGTGATGAAGAAGGGCATTATTTCATAGTTAAAAAGACTATCAGGATGAAACAACTAAATATTTATGCTGCCAACATGGGAGTACCTAAATATGGAAATCAAATACCAATAAATGTGCAGAAACTCACTGATAATATTACAATGACAGGGATTTTAACACCTACTCACTTATGGCAATTGTCCAATCATCTATGCAGAAAATCAACAGGGGAACAATAGCCTTGACACACTGGACCACAGGGACTCAACAGATATAGTCTGAACATTTCTTCCTAAAGCAAAATACACATTCCTTTCTAGTACACATGGGACATTCTCCAGAACAGATTATATCATGGGCCACAAATCAGCCCTAAACAGGTACAACAGGTACAAGAAGGTTGATAACACACCCTGTACATTTTTTAACACGACGCTATGAAACACGAAGTCGACAGTAAGAAAAAAATTTGGACAGACCAAAAATACATGGAGATTATGAACATCCTACTAGAGAATGAATGGAGCAACCAGGAAATTAAAGAGGAAATTCAAAACAAATGAAAATGAATACATGTTTCTTCAAACCTCTGGGATGTAGCAAAGGCAGTCCAAAGAGGGAAGTACATAGCAATACAGGCCTATCTCAGGAAACAAGAAGTGTCTAATACACAACCTAACCTTACACCTAAATGAGCAGGAAAAGGAATTGGAAACAAAGCCTAAAGCCTACAGAAGAAGGGAAAATATAAAGATGAGAGCAGAAATAAACAATACAGAAACAACAAAACAGTAGAATGGAATAACGAAACTAAGAGCTGGTTCTTCAAAATAATTAATAAAAAAGGGATCCCTGGGTGGCGCAGCGGTTTGGCGCCTGCCTTTGGCCCAGGGCACGATCCTGGAGATCCGGGATCGAATCCCACGTCGGGCTCCCGGTGCATGGAGCCTGCTTCTCCCTCTGCCTGTGTCTCTGCCTCTCTCTCTCTCTCTGTGACTATAATAAATAAAAAAAATTAATAAAATGGATCAAGCCCTGCCAGCCTTATGACGAGAAAAGAGAAAAGACCTAAATAAATAAAATCACAAATGAAAGAAGAGTGATCACAACAGCAGAAAAATAAGACAATCATAAGGGAATACTATGGAAGATTATATGCTAGCAAATAGGGAGACCTGGAATAAATGTACAAATCCCTAGAAATGTGCAAACAAGCAAAACTGATATAGGAAAAAATAGAAAATGTGAACAGATCCATAACTAGCAAAGGAATTGAATCAGAAAGGCACCTGGGTCCCTCAGTGGTTGAACATATGCTTTGGCTCAGGTCATATTCCCGGGGTCCTCGGGAATCAAGTCCCACATCAGGCTCCCCGCATGGAGCCTCATTTTCCCTGTGCCTATATACCTATGCATCTCTGTGTCTCTCATGAATACATAAATAAAATCTTTAAAAAAGAAAAAAGATAAAAAGATGAGAAAGGACCCAAATAAAATCACATCTGAGAAAAGAGAAATAACCACCAACACTAGAGAAATACAAACAATTATAAGAGAATATGATGAAAAATTAAATGCCAGCAACCTAGAACCTGGAAGAAATAGATCAATTCCTGGAAATATATAACAGAGCAAAAATGAAAAATGAAGAAATAAGAAATTTGAACAGACAGTTAACCAGCAAAGAAATTGAATCAGCAATCAGGGTTCTCCCAACAGGAGACGCTTAGATCAATAGAACAGAATGGAAAGCCAAAACAAGATACAAACATGTATCTATGAATCATAATGGACAACAAGGCAGGAAAGAATATCCAATGGCACAAAGACAGTCTCTTCAACAAACCCTAACTCTGATCCCAGGATAAGAACAAATGGTGTTGGGAAAACCAGGCAGCCAAATGCAGAAGAATGAAACTGGACCACTTTCTTACACCATACATATAAAAAATAAATTCAAAATGAATGAAAGACCTAAATGGGAGACCTGAAAGCATAAAAAGAAGAAAAGATAGGTAGCAACGTCTTTGACATTGGCCTTTGGATCTTCTTTGTAGATATGCCTCTGAGGTGAGGGAAACAAAAGCAAACATCCTATTGGGACTTCATCAAATTGAAAAGTTTCTGCAAAGTGAAGGAAACAACCAAAGCTAAAAGGCAACATACAGGAGGAGGGGCAAGATGGCGGAAGAGTAGGGTCCCCAAGTCACCTGTCTCCACCAAATTACCTAGATAACATTCACAACATCCTGAAAATCTAGGAATTCGGCCTGGGATTTAAACAGAGAACAGATCAAATGCTACAGTGAGAAAAGTTCACACTTCTATCAAGGTAGGAAGATGGGAAAAAGAAATAAAGAAACAAAAGGCATCGAAGGGGGAGGGGCCCCACGAGGAGCCAGGTTAAGGCCAGGCCAAGTGCCCCCCAGTCAGGAGAGCTCTGTCCCAGAGAAGCAGGATCTGCACCAATCTTCCTGGGTGGAATGGCGTTTGCAGGGATTCAGAGCAGGACCCCAGGAGGGCGGCGATACCCACGGGTTCCCTGGGACACTAACAGACACCTGCACTCCCAGGAGAGTGCACCAAGCTCCCTAAGGGCTGCAGGGCACATGCACTGACTTGGGAGCAGCTAAGAGGGGCTCGGGCAGGCCTCTGTGTGGAGGGGGTTGCATGCCCCGGGAGCAGCTTGGTGGCGGTGCCTCTGGCAGAAGAAGGGGCTCCGTGCAGAGGGGGCTGCGCGGCTCCAGAGGCAACTTGGAGGTGCTCAGGCAGCGGATCCCTGAGGGGGCTGCATGACCAGGAGCAGCTCAGAGGGGCTAGGTGGCAGCTCTGGGGAGAGATGGCTGGGCGGCCAGGAGAGCGAATCCAACAGCACAGGCCCCAGAGCACAGGGCGCCAGGACACAGCCCAGGATTTGGCCTCCCCTGGGACAGGCAGAGGCCCGGATGGCCCAGGACAACAAAGATGCTCCTGCCCAGAGCTGAGCAGATCAGCGGCCCCACCCCAGAGACTCCAGGCCCTGCAGATGGACTGCTCTGGAGTTACTGTGGGTGCTGAATAGAGGTTTCCAGAGCTGGCCACTGCCACTGGGGTTGTTCCTCCTAGCGCCTCACAGGGTAAACTACCCTCACTGAGCCCTGCACTAGGCAGGGGACAGAGCAGCTCCTCCAAGTGCTAACACCTGAAAATCAGCACAACAGGCCCCTCCCCTGGAAGACCAGCTAGACGGACAAGTTCCAGGGGAAGTCAAGGTACGTTAAGTAAACAGAATCAGAATATACTCCCCCATGTTTTTTTTTTATTTCTGATTGCTTCCCCCACCCTTTTTCTCCCCTTTCTTTCTATTTCTTTCTCTTATTATTCCCTTTTTTCTTCTTTCTTCCTTTATTCTTTTTTCTTTTTCTCTTTTCTTTCCTTCTTTCTCTCCTCTCTTTTTCTCCTTTTCCCAATACAATTTGTTTTTAGCCACTCTGCACTGAGCAAAATGACTAGAAGGAAAACCTCACCTCAAAAGAAAGAATCAGAAACAGTCCTCTCTCCCACAGAGTTTCAAAATCTGATTTACAATTCAATGTCAGAAAGCCAATTCAGAAGTATGATTATACAGCTACTGGTGGTTCTAGAAAAAAGCATAAAGGACTCAAAAGACTTCATGGCTGCAGAATTTAGACCAATCAGGCCGAAATTAAAAATCAATTGAATGAGATGCAATCCAAACTAGAAGTCCTAACGATGAGGGTTAACGAGGTGGAAGAACGAGTGAGTGATATAGAAGACAAGTTTATGGCAAAGAGAGAAACAGAGGTAAAAAGAGACAGACAATTAAAAGACAAGGAGGACAGATTAAGGGAAATAAACGACAGCCTGAAGAAGAAAAACCTACATGTAATTAGGGTTCCCGAGGGCACCAAAATGGATAGAGGACCAGAATAAGTATTTGAACAAATCCTAGCTGAAAACTTTCCTAATCTGTGAAGGGAAACAGACATTCAGATCCAGGAAATAGAGAGATTCCCCCCCCCTAAAATCAATGAAAACCATCCAACACCTCGACATTTAATAGTGAAGCTTGCAAATTCCAAAGATAAAGAGAAGATCCTTAAAGCAGCAAGAAACAAGAAATCCCTGACCTTCATGGGGAGGAGCATTAGGGTAACAGCAGACGTCTCTACAGCGACCTGGCAGGCCAGAAAGGGTTGGCAGGATATATTCAGGGTCCTCAATGAGACGACCATGCAACCAAGAATACTTTATCCAGCAAGGCTCTCATTCAAAATAGAAGGAGAGATAAAGAGCTTCCAAGACAGGCAGGAACTGAAAGAATATGTGACCTCCAAACCAGCTCTGCAGGAATTTTAAGGGGGGGGCTCTTAAAATTCCCCTTTAAGAAGAAGTTCAGTGGAACAATCCACAAAAACAAGGGCTGAATAGATATCATGATGACACTAAACTCATATCTGTCGATTAGTAACTCTGAATGTGAACGGGCTTAATGACCGCATCAAAAGGCGCAGGGTTTCAGACTGGATAAAAAAGCAGGACCCATCTATTTGCTGTCTACAAGAGACTCATTTTAGACAGAAGGACACCTACAATCTGAAAATAATGGGTTGGAGAACCATTTACCATTTAAAAGGTCCTCATAGGAAAGCAGGGGTAGCCATCCTTATATCAGGTAAACTAAAATTTACCCCGAAGACTGTAGTGAGAGATGAAGACGGACACTAAATCATACTTAAAGGATCTATCCAACAAGACGACTTAACAATCCTCAATATATATGCCCCGAATGTGGGAGCTGCCAAATATTTAAACCAATTAATAATGAAAGTGAAGAAATATTTAGATAATTATTATCTTATACTTGGTGACTTCAATCTAGGTCTATCTACCCTCGATAGGTCTTCTAAGCACAACATCACCAAAGAAACGAGAGCTTTAAATGATACACTGGAGCAAATAAATTTCAAAGATATCTACAGAACTTTACATCCAAACTGAACTGAATACACATTCTTCTCAAGTGCACATGGAACTTTCTCCAGAATAGACCATATACTGGGTCACAAATCACATCTGAACCGATACCAAAAGATTCAGATCGTCCCCTGCATATTCTCAGACCATAATGCCTTAAAATTAGAACTAAATCACAACAAGAAGTTTGGAAGGATTTCAAACACGTGGAGGTTAAGGACCATCCTGCTAAAAGATGAAAGGGCCAACCAGGAAATTGAGGAAGAATTCAAAAGATTCATGGAAACTAATGAGAATGAAGACACAAACGTCCAAAATCTTTGGCATGCAGCAAAAGCAGTCCTAAGGGGGAAATACATCACAATAGAAGCATCCATTCAAAAACTGGAAAGAACTCAAATACAAAAACTAACCTTACTCATAAAGGAGCTAGAGAAAAAAAAAAGCAGCTAGATCCTACACCCAACAGTATAAGAGAGTTAATTAAAATATGAGCAGACCTCAAGGAAATCGAGACCAGAAGAAATGTGGAACAGATCAACAAAACCAGAAGTTAGTTCTTTGAAAGAATTAATAACATACATAAACCATTAGCCAGTCTTATTAAAAAGAATAGAGAGAAGACTCAAATTAATAAAATCATGAACGAGAAAGGAGAGATCACTACCAACACCAAGGAAATACAATCGATTCTAAAAACATATTATGAACAGCTATACGGAAATAAATTAGGCAATCTAGAAGAAATGGACGCATTCCTGGAAAGCCACAAACTACCAAAACTGGAACAGGAAGACATAGAAAACCTAAACAGGCCAATACCCAGGGAGGAAATTGAAGCAGTCATCAAAAACTTCACAAGTCAGAAAAGTCCAGGGCCAGATGGCTTCCCAGGGGAATTCTACCAAACATTTAAAGAAGAAACCATACCTCTCCTACTAAAGCTGTTTGGAAAGAAAGAAAGAAAGAGATGGAGTACTTCCAAGTTAGTTCTATGAAGCCAGCATCACCTTAATTACAAAATCAGACAAAGACCCCACCAAAAAGGAGAATTACAGACCAATAGCCGTGATCAACATGGATGCAAAAATTCTCAACAAGATACTGACCAATAAGATCCAACAATACATTAAGAAAATTTTTCACCATGAAAAAGTAGGATTTATCCCCGGGACACAAGGCTGGTTCAACACTCGTCTACAATCAATGTGATTCATCATATCAGCAAGAGAAAAACCAAGAACCATATGATCCTCTCATTAGATGCAGAGAAAGCATTTGACAAAATAGAGCATCCATTCCTGATCAAAACACTTCAGAGCGTACGGATAGACGGAACATTCCTCGACATCTTAAAATCCATCTACGAAAAGCCCACAGCAAATATCATTCTCAGTGGGGCAGCACTGGGAGCCTTTCCCCTAAGATCAGCAACAAGACAGGGATGTCGACTCTCACAACTGCTATTCAATGTAGTATTGGAAGTCCTAGCCTCAGCAATCAGACAACAAAAAGACATTAAAGGCATTCAAATTGGCAAAGAAGTCAAACTCTCCCTCTTCACCGATGACATGACACTCTACCTAGAAAACCCAAACCCCTCCCTCCTCAAGATTGCTAGAACTCATACAGCAATTTGGTAGCATTGCAGAATACAAAATCAATGCCCAGAAATGAATGGCATTTCTATACACTAAGAATGAGACTGAAGAAAGAGAAATTAAGAAGTCAATCTCATTTACAATTGCACCCAAAGCATAAGATACCTAGGAATAAACCTAACCAAGGAGGTAAATGAGGTATACCCTAAAAACTATAGAAAACTTCTGAAAGAAATTGAGGAAGACACAAAGAGATGGAAAAATATTCCATGCTCATGGATTGGCAGAATTAATGTTGTGAAAATGTCAATGTTACCCAGGCAATGTACACGTTTAATGCAATCCCTATCAAAATACCATGGACTTTCTTCAGAGAGTTAGAACAAATTATTTTAAGATTTGTGTTGAATCAGAAAAGACCCCGAATAGCCAGGGAGATTTTAAAAAACAAAACCATATCTAGAGGCATCACAATGCCAGATTTCAGGTTGTACTACAAAGCTGTGGTCATCAAGACAGTGTGGTACTGGCACAAAAACATACATAGATCAATGGAACAGAAATAGAGAACCCAGAAGTCGACCTTGAACTTTATGGTCAACTAATATTCGATAAAGGAGGAAAGACTATCCATTGGAAGAAAGACAGTCTCTTCAATAGATGGTGCTGGGAAAATTGGACATCCACCTTCAGAAGAATGAAACTAGACCACTCTCTTTCACCATACACAAAGATAAACTCAAAATGGATGAAAGATCTAAATGTGAGACAAGAGTCCATCAAAATCGTAGAGGAGAACACAGGCAAAACCCGTTTTCAACATGGCCACAGCAAGTTTTTGCAAGGTACATCCATGAAGACAAAAGAAACAAAAGCAAAAATGAACTATTGTGACTTCATCAAGATAAGAAGCTTTTGCACACCAAAGAATACAGTCAACAAAACTAAAAACAACCTTCAGCATGGGAAAAGATATATTCAAAAGACGTATCAGATAAAGGGCTAGTTTCCAAGATCTATAAAGCACTTCTTAAAATCAACACCAAAGAGACAAACAATCCAATCATGAAATGAGCAAAAGACATGAAGAGAAATCTCACAGAGGAAGACATTGACATGGCCAACATCCACATGAAAAAATGCTCTGCATCACTTGCCATTAGGGAAATACAAATGAAAACAACAGTGAGATACCACGTCACATCAGTGAGAATGGAGAAAATGAACAAGGCAGGAAACCGCAAATGTTGGAGAGGATGCGGAGAAAAGGGAACTCTCTTACACTCTTGGTGGGAATGTGAACTGGTGCAGCCACTGTGGAAAACTGTGTGGAGGTTCCTCAAAGAGTTAAAAATAGACCTGCCCTATGACCCAGCAATTGCAGTGTTGGGGATTTACCCCAAAGATTCAGATGCAATTCAACGCTGGGACACCTGCACCCCGATGTTTATAGCAGAATGTCCACAACCCCCAAACTGCAGATGGAGCCATGGAGTCCATCGAAAGATGAATGGATAAAGAAGATGTGGTTTATGTATACAATGGAATATTACTCAGCCATTAGAAACGACAAATACCCAACATTTTCTTCAAAGTGGATGGAACTGGAGGGTATTATGCTGAGTGAAGTAAGTCAATCCGAGAAGGACAAACAGTGTATGTTCTCATTCCTTTGGGGAATATAAATAATAGTGAAAGGGAATATAAGGGAATGGAGAAGAAACGTGTGGGAAATATCAGAAAGGGAGACAGATCATAAAGACTACTAACTCTGGGAAATGAACTAGGGGTGCTGGAAGGGGAGGAGGGTGGGGGTGGGGGTGAATGTGTGACGGGCACTGAGGGGGACACTTGACGGGATGAGCACTGGGTGTTATTCTGTATGTAGGTCGATTGAACACCAATAAAAAATAAATTTGGGATCCCTGGGTGGCGCAGAGGTTTGGCGCCAGCCTATGGCCCAGGGCGCGGTCCTGGATACCCAGGATCCAGTCCCACGTCGGACTCCTGGTCCATGGAGCCGGCTTCTCCCTCTCCCTCTGTGTCTCTTCCTCTCATTCTCTCTCTCTCTCACTGTGTGCCTATCATAAATAAATAAAAAAATAAAAATAAAAATAAATATATATTTTTTAAAAAAGATCAAACAACTAAATATGCTGCCAACATGGGTGAACCAAAATATAGAAACCAATTAACAACAAACATACAGGAACTCACTGATAGTAATACAATGACAGGGGATTTTAACACCCACTTATGTCATGGACCTATCATCTATGCAGAAAATCAACAGGGGAACAATAGCCTTGACACACTGGACCACAGGGACTCCACAGATATAGTCTGCACATTTACTCCTAAAGCAGAACACACATTCCTTTCACGTGCACATGGGACATTCTCCAGAATAGATCATATAATGGGCCACAAATCAGCCCTCAACAGGTACAAGAAGGTTGGTATCACACCATGTACATTTTCAGACCACGAGGCTATGAAACACAAAGTCGACAGTAAGAAAAAAATTGGACAGACCAAAAATACTTGGAGATTATGATCATGCTACTAGAGAATGAATGGAGCAACCAGGAAATTAAAGAGGAAATTTAAAACAAATGAAAATGAAAACATGTTTCTTCAAAACTCTAGGATATAACAAAGGCAGTCCTTAGAGGGAAGTAGATAGCAATACAGGCCTACCTCAAGAAACAAGAAGTCTGGGAACCCTGGGTGGCGCAGTGGTTTGGCGCCTGCCTTTGACCCAGGGCACAATCCTGGAGACCCGGGATCGAATCCCACGTCGGGCTCCCAGTGCATGGAGCCTGCTTCTCCCTCTGACTATGTCTCTGCCTCTCTCTCTCTCTCTGTGACTATCATAAATAAATTTAAAAAAAGAAACAAGAAGTCTCCAATACACAACACAACCCTACACCTAAAGGAACTGGAAAAGGAATAGGAAACAAAGCCTAAAGCCTGCAGAAGGGAAAAAATAAAGATGAGAGCAGAAAGAAACGATACAGAAACAACAAAAGAGAAGTGAATAACGAAACTAAGAGGTGATTCTTCAAAATAATTAATAAAATGGATCAAGCCCTAGCCAGCATTATCAACGAGAAAAGAGAAAAGAACTAAATAAATAAAATCACAAATGAGAGAAGAGAGATCACAATCAACACCAGAAAAATAAGACAATTATAAGGGAATACTATGAAAGATTATACGTTAACAAACTGGAAGACCTGCAAGTAATGGACAAATCCCTAGAAATGCGCAGACGAGCAAAACTGAAATAGGAAGAAAAAGAAAATGTGAACAGACTCATAAGTAGCAAAGGAATTTAATCAGCAAGGCACCTGGGTGCCTCAGTGGTTGAGCATCTGCTTTGGCTCAGGTCATGATCCCGGGGTTCTGGTGGAGCACGTCCCACATCAGGCTCCCTGCATGGAGCCTCAGTTTTCCCCTGCCTGTACCTCTGCCTCTCTGTGTCTCGCATGAATCCATAAATAAAATCTTTAAAAAAGAAAAAAGATAAAAAGATGAGAAAGGACCCAAATAAAATCACAAATGAGAAAAGAGAAATAACCAACACTATAGAAATACAAATGTTTATAAGAGAACATTATGAAAAATTATATCCCAGCAAACTAGAACCTGGAAGAAATAGATCAATTCCTGGAAATATATAACATAGCAAAAATGAAAAAGGAAGAAATAAGAAACTTGAACAGACAGATAACCAGCAAAGAAATTGAATCAACCCTCAAGAATCTCCCAACATGAGACGCTTAGATCAATAGAACAGAATGGAATTCCAAAACAAGATACAAACCTGTAACTCTATGATCCATTAATCCACAACAAGGCAGGAAGGAATATACAATGGCACAAAGACAGTCTCTACAACAAACCCTAACCCTGACCCCATGATAAGAACAAATGGTGTTGGGAAACCAGGCAGCCACATGCAGAAGAATGAAACTGGACCACTTTCTTACACAATATATATAAAAAATAAATTCAAAATGGATGAAAGACCTAAATGTGAGACCTGAAACCATACAAAGAAGAAAAGATAGGCAGCAAAGTCTTTGAGATTGGCCATTGGATATTCTTTCTTGATATGCCTCTGAGTTGAGGAAAACAAGATCAAAAATACTATTGGGGCTTCATCAAATTCAAAAGCTTCTGCAAAGTGATAGAAACAACCAACGCTAAAAGGCAACATACAAAATGAAAGGAGATATTTGTAAACAACACAACCAATAAAGAGTTAGTATGCAAAATACGTAGAGCAAATATAAATCTCAGCATCCTAAACACAAATTATCCAACTGCAGATGGGCAGAAGACATGAAAGGATTTTGTCTCTGTCAAGACATCCAACGGCCACCAGACACACGGAAAGACACTCAGCGTCACCCATCATCAGGGAAATGCAAATTAAAACCACAATAAGATGTCACTTGACAGCCATCAGTATGGCTAAAATTGACAACAGAAGAAACAACAGGTGTTGTTGAGGCTATGGAGAAGAGGGAGCCACTTACACTCCTGGTGGGCATGCGAACAGGTGCAACTACTGTGGAAAACACTGTGGAGGGTCCTCGAGAAGTTAAAAATAGGGGATCCCTGGGTGGTGCAGTGGTTTGACACCTGCCTTTGGCCCATGTCGTGATCCTGGAGACCCGGGATCGAATCCAACGCTGGACTCTCAGTCCATGAAGCCTGCTTCTCCCTCTGCCTGTGTCTCTGCCTCTCTCTCTGTGACTATCATAAAAAATAATAAAAAAGAAGTTAAAAATAGAGCTACCCTATGATTCCAAAATTGCAGAGCTAGGTATTTACCCCGAGGATACAAAACTCCTTTAGTAGTTTCGATGAGGGACACGCAGCCCAGTGTTTGTAGCAGCATTATCAACAAGAGCCAAACTGTGGATACAGGCCACATGTCCATCAACGGTGAATGGGCTGAGACGATGTGGTAAATATACCCACTGCGACATCACTGGGTCAACAGAAGAGATGAAATGAAGCCATTTACAATGACGTGGGAGAAGTGGAAAGGACTTATGCTAAATGAACTCAGTCAGTCAGAGAAAGACAGATACTAAATACCATACAATTGAATTCACATGTGAATTTTAAGAAACCAAACAAACTGGCAAAGGGGCAGATGGGGGGATGAGAGAAGCAAACAAAAAAACACACTCTTAACCACAGAGAATAAACTAATAAATGCCAGAGGAAGGTGAGGGAGATGGGGAATCAGGGGATGGGGATGGGGATAGTGGAGGGCACCTATGACCAGTACCAGGCGTTGTATCCAAGGGTTGAATCACTATGTGGTAAACCTGAAACTATATCATAATGTGTATACAAACAGGAATTCAAGTAAAACTTTAAAATAATAATTGGTACTATTGATGAAACATGTACGCACTAGAGATAAAATCAGAAAGGCAACTGAAAATCCAAATAAAGAGTCTTTAGAGCCACAAATCCCCTCCTAGCTCAGCTCGGGAGAAGCCTGCCATGTCTATTCTGACGCCATCAGAAGCCTGGATTTTGATTCTCTGGGGAGGCCACTGACTTGGTGGAGTCAGGCTATCTTTGAACCCAAAACCTAAATAGAGTGCATAAAACTAAACGGCCCAAGATGCTAGGAGTCCCAGTGCAGGCACATGCCAAGTGCCAAACTCTAACCATACACAGACATAACCCTAACCCTACACTTAATCGTAATGTTAAACTAACCCTTAAACAAGACCCATCACTAATCGAAAAACAAACACAAACCCCAAGACCAAAACACATTCACTGAACCTTCCTGCCAACCCTCACCCTAACTCCTAAATGCAGGTGCACCTAAACTTAGGTTTCCTTAACCCTGACCCCTACATTAAATCTAACACGAACCCTAACCTCTAACCCTATCCTTAAAATAAGGTATTCAAATCCTATTCCTAACCTTAACCTGTACCCTAACCCTAACCCTCTAATACTAATCCTATCTCATACCGCAAACTGTACCCTAACCTATACCCTAAAGCCAACCCCTAGCCACTCCCTAACCCTATATCTTGCACTTTTCCAAAACCGTACCCTGACCCTGACCTGACCCTAACCCTAAACCCTAACCAAACACTAACACTAACCCTAGCCCTAACCCCTATCCTAATCCTAACCCTCACCCTAACCCTAAACCTAGCCCTAACTTTAACTCTAACCCTTAACTCTAACCCCTAACTCTAACCCCTAACAATAACTCACACCCTAACCCCTAACCCTAACTGCAAACCTAAGCCCAACCCTAACTCTAACCATAATCCTATCCCCAACTCCTAAACTCCTGCCCTCATCCCTAGAGCCTAAACCCTAACCCTAACACTAAATCCTGTCCCTTACCCTAACCACCATCCTAACTCTTAACACTGACCAATACCCTTATGCCTCACCTAACCTCTAATTCGTAACCATAAGCATAATCACTAACCCCTAATATCTAACCTAAGGCTAACCACCAAGTTCCTCCCCTCCCCTAACCCTACCATTCATTCTACGCTTTCACTTACACTGTGGTTCTGAGGAGTCCCTTCTGATATGGACGTGGCCCCCAATGGCTCCTCCAGATTCCTCCAAGGGGTCCTGAGGAAGCCGGGCTCCTGTGAGTGTGGACGTGGCCCCACGTGTTCCTGAGTCATAGTCAGCGGGTCCTGAGGACGCTGGGTCTCCTGTCACTGTGGACTATGCCTCACATCCTCTGGAAGCCTCACAGCAGGTCCTCAGGAGGCCGGGGGCTCCTGTCAGCCTGGACATGGCCCTACGTCCCCCAGAAAACTCACCGCAGGTCCTGAGGAGGCTGTGGGCTCCTGTCAGCATACACGCAGCCCCTTATGTCCCGAAGCCAAAGTGCAGGTCCTGAGGAAGACAGGGTTCCTGTCAGCATTGACGTGGTCCCACATTTTCCTCAAGCCTCACCATAAGACCTGAGGAGGCTGGGGGCTCCTGTCAGCATGGACGTGGCCTCAAATCTTCCCAAAACTTCACAGTATGTCCTGAGGAGGCTGGAGACTCCTGTCACTGTGGATGCGGCACCCACAGTTTTCTTAGGCCTCACCACAGGCCCTGACAAAGCTGGGGTCTTCTGTCCACATGGACGCATCCACATATTTCCCCATGTCTACACCAGGGGTCCTGAGGAAGTCAGCGTCCTGTTGTGTCCATGTGGCCCCAAGTCCTCCTGAAGCGTGGCCGAGGGTTCGAGGAGGCCAGGGCTCCTGTAACCAAGAATGCGGCCCCCCGATTCCAGAAGCCTCAACTTATGTTCTGAGGGGCCCGGGAGCTCCTGCCAGAGTGAACGCGTCGCCACATCTTCCTGAAGCCTCCCCACAGTTCCTGAGGCTGCTCAGGGGCGCCTGTCAGCGTGAATGTGGGCCCACAATTTCCTGAAACCTCCCCGCCAGTCCTGAGGTGCTCAGGGCTCCTGTCTCCGTGAATGTGGGCCCACATCTTCCTGAAGCCTCCCCGCGGGTCCTGAGGCGGCCCAGGGGCTCCTGTCAGGGTGGACGCGGGCCCACATCTTCCTAAGGCCTCAACGCGGGTCCTGAGGAGACCGCGGTTCCTGTCAGCATGAATGTGGCCCAATTTCCCCCTGAAGACTCCCCGCGGGTCCTGAAGAGGCTGCAGCTCATCAGCATAGATGCGTCCCCATGTCTTCTGCAGGCCTCCCCAGCATAGGCTGGCTCCTGTTAGTGCAGGCAGAGGAGGCCTACTGCACATGCATGCCCCATGGGAAGGGCCTGGGCTCAGGCGCCCCCTGCGGGATGCTCTGGTGCTACAGGAGACTGTGCAGGAGGCAGCAGGTGCTCTATGGGCTGCACCTGCCTCCTTTCAGGCTCCAGCTGGGGCCTGTTAGCTTTGGAAACATCTCGCTGAAAAGGAGCCCAACACCCGGCTTCCCAGAAATACTTAAGACAAGGAATTGTAGTCCAAAGGACGTGAAATGAAATGTGGACCACACTTTTACCACGTCCTGCAAAACTCACTCAACCGTCTTCCACTGTGGGCGGGACCGCGGGTTGGTGCAGCCACCCTGGAAACAGTGAGGAGGCCCCTAAGGAAGTTACAAATAGAGCCGCCCTGCGACCAGCAGGTGAATGGCCTGGAGCTCACTCCGAAGATACAGATGCAGTGAGACTTGGGACACCTGCACCTCAATGTCCACAGCAGCTGGGTCCACAGTAGCCACACTGTGGGAGGAGCCTCGGTACCCTCTGCCAGATTATTGATAAAGAGGATGGGAGATAGATGATGGTCATAGAGAGAGGAATGGTACTCAGCTATCAAAGAGAAGGAAATCTTGCCATTTGCAATAATGTGGATAAAACTAAAGGGATCATGTTAAGTGAAGTAAGTCACTCGGGAAAGTGAATGACCGTGTGGTTTCATTCATAGGTGGAATTAAAGAAGCAAAGCAGATGAACAACTGTGAAGGGAAGGAAAAACAAATAAGATGAAAACAGATGCAGGAAATACAGACTCTTAATGATAGGAAACAACCTGAGTGTAGCTGCAGGGGGCAGATAACAGGGGACAGGCATGAAGGAGGGCACGTGATGTCTCAAGCACTGCTGTTATCTCCAACTGATGAATCCCTGAATTCTTCCTCTGAAAGTATAATTTACTATACGTTAATTAATTGGGTTTAAATTAAGTTAAAAAAAATCAGTTCTTTCAGAGCACATTTCCTTCTGGACTCTCTATTTTGCTCATTCAGCTTATGCCGGGACCACACCCGTGGGTCTGTTTTGTCTACGTAGGCTCCACGCCTCATCCTTGGCCCAGCATAGGGCTAGAACTCACAACCTCTGAGATCAGGACCGGAGGTGAGGTCAGGAGTCGGATGCTTAACCGACGGAGCCAGCCAGGAGCCTGAGAACCACACTGCTTTATCTCTGTAACATCTTTTGAAATAGGAAAGTGCTGCGTCCCACTCTGTCATGCTTCTCCAATACTGATTTGCTGTGTGGAGTCATTTGTTGTGGGGGTTGGAGGTTATGTTTTTTTTTTTTTCCTATTTCTAACATCTGCCACCATGATTTTGATAGGAATGACATTGAAACTGAGGGTGGCTTCAGGAACTGCGGACATTTTCACAAGATGAGGCTCCCACCCCACAAGCCCAGGACGGCCTCCCAGAGCCTGGTTTGGGTCAGTGCACAAGTCTTGTGCTCCTTTGGTTCAGTCTCATTATTTATTTTCCTTGATGCTCCTGAGAAGGGCGTCACATCCTTCATTTCCTTCCTGAGTGCTCATTGTCAGGACACAGCAAGGCTACTCTGCTCTGTAGGGTCAGTTTGTGTCCCGTGACTTTTGAACTCACTCCTTAATTCTAACAGGATTTGGTGGAGGCTCTCGGGTTTCTCGTTTCTAGTACCTCTTCTTCAGCATATAGGGACAGTGTGACGTCCCCCTTCCAGGTGTGGAACCTTTGCTGTTTACAGCTTAATGTCCTAGAAAGCCCCACAATTGAATCAAAACTGAGCCCAGGCCAAGGGCAGGAAGCCCCTATTAGAATGAGAACAGGGCTCAATTCCCTTGAAGGCCCCATATCAAAATGTAAACAGAACTTGAGGAATTGCTTCTGCCCTTCTGGAGGTCCCCGAGACCAGTCCTTAAAACTAAGCTAAAACCCACCACAGGGTCCAAGTCCCTCCTCTGCTGTGTCGGGTATACTTGGATACAAGATCGAGCTTGTAAATAATCCCTCATGTGTTTGCATCGGAATCGGCTTCTTGGTGGTTTCTCATATTCGCAATCTTGGGCACAACAGTCTGAGGCAAAAAACAAAACCAAAGAAACTCGGACGCAGGCAGAGTGAAAGCAGGGTTCTGAGAGAAGCGGCAGAGACCCGGGGGCTTGGCGGATCCTTTGGTTCCTGCAGCCTGCAGATTGTGGGACGGAATCCTCAGCCCCAGAGCCAGAGGACCCAGTGACCCCACCCGCATCCCCCCATCAGCACCGAGTCTCAGGGAGCAGCACAGCGCCGCCCGCTGGAGCCCAGAGATACTGACGCCCACCCAGTCTCTGATCCCCGCAGGTGCATATCCCAGGCAGATATGCACCTGACAATCTGCACCACATCCAATCCCCAGACCCCACACAGACCACTCGCTTCCACCAAGTTGTCAGACCACAGAGGCTGCAGAGCTTCAGCTCTGCCTGGAAAGTATGGTCTAGCTTCCTTTGTACTTTGTGCTTTATTTTCATTTATTTTCTTTGATTCTTTTATATTAATTGCCTACTTTAATTTTTATGTATGTACCTTATGAATTTCTTATTTTTAGTTTCATAGTATTTTAATTGTGTTTCTTTTTTAATTTTTTCAATTTATTTATGATAATCACAAACAGAGAGAAAGAGAGAGAGAGCGAAAGAGAGAGAGAGAGGTAGAGACACAGGCAGAGGGAGAAGCAGGCTCCAGGCACTGGGAGCCCGATGTGGGATTTGATCCAGAGTCTACAGGATCGTACCCTTGGACAAAGGCAGGCACTAAACTGCTGCGCCACTGGGGATAACTTTAATTGTTTCTATTTTGGGAGTTAGAATCTTTTAACAAGCAGGCCAAAATAATCTGTTGGTTTTTTTTGGGGGGGAGGGGGGGTATTTGTTATTATTTTTCTTGAATTTCTTTTTCTTCCTTCTTTCTTTTCTGGAAAAAATAATGAGATGGAGAAATTCACCACCATAAAATAACATGAGGTTCTAATCACAGACAGGAAGATCAATACACATATATGATGTCTAACTACAGTTTAAAACAATGATTATAAAGATAGCAGCTGGGCTGGATAAAGAGCACAGAAGAAAACTAGAAAAACGTTTACTGTAGAAATAAAAGAATGAAAATCTAGTCAGGCCAATGTTAAAAATGCTATAACTGAGATGCAGTCCCAAGTGGAAACCTTAAAAACAAGAAAGGTTATGGACCACAGAGACAGACGTAGGGAAGTCAGCCACTTATAAAAACAATAATATTCATATCTTGGGAGACGCAGAAGATGAAGAGAGAGAACAGGTGGGCCTTGCTCAGCCATTCGAAACGACAAATAACCACCATTTGCTTCAACGTGAATGGAACTGGAAGGTATTATGCTGAGTGAAGTAAGTCAATCGGAGAAGGACAAGCATTGTATGTTCTCATTCATTTGGGGAATATAGATAATAGTGAAAGGGGATATAAGGGAACGGAGAAGAAATGTGTGGGAAATATCAGAAAGGGAGACAGAACATAAAGACTCCTAACTCAGGGAAATGAACTAGGGGTGATGGAAGGGGAGGAGGGCGGGCGGTGGGGGTGAATGTGTGATGGGCATTGAGGGGGGCACTTGATGGATGAACACTGGGTGTTTTTCTGTATGCTGGCAAATTGAAAACCAATAAAAAATAAAATTATTATTAAAATAAAAGAAAGAAAGAAAGAAAGAAATGAAAGAAAGAAAGAAAGAGAGAAAGAGAGAAAAGAAAAGAAAAGAAAGAAAGAAAGAAAGAAAGAAAGAAAGAAAGAAAGAAAGAAAAAAGAAAGAAAGAAAGAATGAGTGGCACCTCTGTGGCTCTGTCAGTTAAGCTTTTCCCTTAGGCTCAGATCATGATCCAGGTCCCAAGGAAGGCTCCCTGTTCAGCAGGGAACCTGCTTCTCCCTCTCCCTCTGCCCCTCTCGTTCATGCTTTATCTCTCCTCTCTCTCTCAAATAAATAGAAAACATCTTTGAAAAAGAAACACACCCACAAGGAAGAGAAATCACCTATTTAGAAGAATTTCAAACAATTTGTGAAGACATTCCAGCCTCAAGTTCATGAGCATAGCTTCCCACTCTTAAGTGTGGAATACACATAGTAACTTCCTACTACCAAATATAATATGAAAAACTTAAAATATTGATAATATAATAATAATAATAATAATAATAATCAGTTTACTACGGAGAAAGCTGACAAACACTACCTCAGCAAGATAATCAGATCGATACCAAGACTGATAAATCATGTTGATAGTATCTATCCTTTATATGATATAATGAAAATGGCAGTATATCTCTGTATATAATCCACAAAAACAGTTCAGTCATGAGATAAACAACAGACATGTCCCAGCTGAGGGAAATTTTACAAAATACTCTACTTCTCAAAGTGTTCCAGTTCAACAACAAAAAGGAAAGGCTGAAAGACTGTCACAATCCAGAGGAGCCTAAGGAAACATGAGGACAAATGGAATGTGATATGAGGGATGGAAACTTAGCAAAAACTAAGGAAATCTGTATAAAGTATGGTCTTTGTTTTCGTTTTTGTTTTTGTTTTTGTTTTTTGTTTTTGGTCTTTGTTTAAAGCGAATTTTTTAATATTGATTCATTAGCTAATATTTGTACCATACTAATATAAGATATCAATAATTGGAGAAATTGAGTGCAAGTGCATGCGAATGCTCTGTACTATCTTCTCAATTTCCCTATAAATCTTTGTTTTTTCCTAATAAATAAGATTTATTTTGAAAATTGACTTAAATGAATGAGGCTCCAAATGTGAAGACATTTTTAGAATAGTTGAATTAACTTTTGCCTTATTCTTAAAGAGTTCCTTTGATGGAAACAAAGTAAGAATTTTAGATCAGAAGGAAAGAAAAACACTTTTGAACACGTATAATGCCTCCTCACCCTGAAAAGCAGGAATGGATAATAAATAGCAAAAATCAGATAAAAATACTTCTATTATAATAGACACCATATTGCAAGTGCATTTAAAATTAGCAGCGCATAACATTTATTTCCTTGACATTTGTCTTCCAAAGAGTTCAAAGTGTTTCAGTGTCAGTTGAACCAGGGGAAGAATCTCAGGGAAGAATCCTTCACATAATAATAGGACCATTGGTAATAATGTCTCTCAGTTCATTCCAAATCCATAAAGATGCATTTCCTGATGAGTGACTGAGCTGTTTAGAAAGAGATGAGAAACCCTCATCCCTCTGAATTACTTGTGTCAGAATATTTTCACCATAGTACCACAGATAGTAAATTATCCTTATGAACAGGAAATATGTCTCAGATTGGAATCTGAGCAATCAGATGGGCAGAGAAAAATTGCTTTGACTTGCTCTTCATCTTTTAAAGACAAAGGAGAGCTTCTCTATGTACAAAGTCAGTTGTCAAGATAGCCTTAGGGAATAAGAGTCTGCAGCATGGAATCCCGCTGTGCAGCTGGGAAGCCCGTGCCCCAGGTCTTCCTGATCCCAAATCCCTGGGCCTGTCCCCCAACAGACGCTGCCATGCTGAGGTCATTTGCAATTGCTCTCTTAGGAGCTCTGGGGAAGGGGGAAGGAGATAGTTAGGATGGAACGGGAAGCATGGAGGCCAAGAAAATTAAGGCCATTCCAATTTAAATTCAGTGTTAGCCCAAGTCCACCCATCCCAGGTCCCTGTGAAGAAGAGCTGAAATTTACATTACTTCAGTTACAGGAAAAAAAGAAAAGTTTACAGCTTAATGACCTAGAAAGCCCCACAATAGAATCAAAACTGAGCCCAGGCCAAGGACAGAAAGCCTCTATTAGAATGAGAACAGAGCTCAATGCCCTTGAATGTCCCATATCAAAATGTAAACAGAACTTGAGGAATTGCTCCAGCCCTTCTGGAGGTCTCTGAGACCAGCCCTTAAAACTAATCTTAAACCCGCCTCAGGATCCAAGACCCTGCTCAACTCTGTTGGGTATACTTGGACACAAGGTCGAGCTTGTAAATAAACGCACGTGAGTTTGAATCAGTGTCGGCTTCTCCGTGGTTTCTTGGATTCCCAGTCTTGGGCACAACACTCTGAGATAAAAAAACAAAACCAAAAGAAGCTCGGACACAGGTAGAGTAAACGCAGGCTTCTGAGAGAATCAGCGAGACCCGGGGGCTTGGAGGCTCTTCTGTGGAGGCCCATGGAGACTGGGGGACCAGATGTTCAGCCCCAGAGCCAGAGGACCCAGAGACCCCTCCTGCATCCCGCCCATCAGGGGGGGTCTCAGGGAGCAGCACTGCACCGCCCACTGGAGGCCAGAGGTGCTGACGCCCACCCCGCCTCTGACCCCGCTGGTGCATCTACCACGCAGATGTGCACCTGATAATCAGCGCCAGAGCCCATCCCCAGACCCTGCACAGACCACTCACTGCCACCATGTTGTCGGACCACAGAGGATGCAGAGATTCAGCTCTGCCTGGAAAGTAGGATCTAGCTTCCTTTGTACTTTGTGCTTTATTTTCATTTATTTTCTTTGATTTTTTTATTAATTGCCTTATTTTAATTTTTATGTATGTACCTTATATATTTCTCATTTTTACTTTCATGGTGTTTAATTGTGTTTCATATTTGGGGATTTAGAATCTTTTAAAATGCAGGCCAAAATAATCTGGTGTTTTTTTTTTTGGAGGGCAGTTGTTATTGTTTTCCTTGGTTTTTCTTTTTCTTCCCTCTTTCTTTTCTGGAAAAGGTAATGAGATGGATAAATTCAACTACATAAAATAACATGAGGTAGTACTCACAGCCAGGAAGTCCATCAATACACATATATGATGTCTAACTACAGTTTAAAACAATGATTATAAAGATAGCAGCTGGGCTGGAAAAAGAGTACAGAAGAAAACTAGAGAATCCCTTACTGCAGAAATAAAAGAACTAAAATCTAGTCAGGCCAATGTTAAAAATGCTATAACTGAGATGCAGTCCCAAGTGGAAACCTTAAAAACAAGAAAGGTTATGGACCACAGAGACAGACGTAGGGAAGTCAGCCACTTATAAAAACAATAATATTCATATCTTAGGAGACGCAGAAGATGAAGAGAGAGAACAGGTGGGCCTTGCTCAGCCATTCGAAACAACAAATAACCACCATTTGCTTCAATGTGAATGGAACTGGAAGGTATTATGCTGAGTGAAGTAAGTCAATCGGAGAAGGACAAGCATTGTATGTTCTCATTCATTTGGGGAATATAGATAATAGTGAAAGGGGATATAAGGGAACGGAGAAGAAATGTGTGGGAAATATCAGAAAGGGAGACAGAACATAAAGACTCCTAACTCAGGGAAATGAACTAGGGGTGATGGAAGGGGAGGAGGGCGGGCGGTGGGGGTGAATGTGTGATGGGCATTGAGGGGGGCACTTGAAGGATGAACACTGGGTGTTTTTCTGTATGCTGGCAAATTGAAAACCAATAAAAAATAAAATTATTATTAAAATAAAAGAAAGAAAGAAAGAAAGAAAGAAAGAAAGAAAGAAAGAAAGAAAGAAAGAAAGGAAGGAAGAAAAAAGAGAGAGAGAGTGGCACCTGGGTGGTCACTCAGTTAAGCTTCTGCTGTAGGCGCAGATCATGATCCAGGTCCCAAGGCCTGTTTAGCAAGGAATCTGCTTCTCCCTCTCCCTCTGCCACTCTCGCTCATGCTTTTTCTCCTCTCTCTCTCATATAAATAAATAACATCATTCAAAAAGAAACAAACTCAGAAGGAAGAGAAATCTCCCATGTAGAAGAATTTCAAACAATTCGTGCAGACATACCACACTCAAGTTCATGAGGATAGCTTCAAACATTTATGTGTGCAATATACATAGTAACTTCCTTCTGCAAAATATATTATGAAAAACCTAAAATAATAATGATAATATAATAATAATAATAATAATAATAATTAATAATAAAGAATCACTTAACTACGGAGAAAGATGACAAACACTACCTCAGCAAGATGATGAGATCGATACCAAGACTGATAAATCATGTTCATAGTATCTATCCTTTATATGATATAACGAAAATGGCAGTATATCTCTGTATATAATCCACAAAAACAGTTCAGTCATGAGATAAACAACAGACATGTCCCAACTGAGGGAAATTTTACGAAATACTCTACTTCTCAAAGTGTTCCAGTTCAACAACAAAAAGGAAAGGCTGAAAGACTGTCACAATCCAGAGGAGCCTAAGAAAACAGGAGGACAAATGGAATGTGATATGAGGGATGGTAACTTAGCAAAAACTGAGGAAATCTGAATAAAGTATGGTCTTTGGTTAATGCAACTATTTTAATATTGATTCATTAGTTCATATTTGTACTGTAGTAATGTAAGATATCAATAATTGGAGAAATAGATTGCAAGTGCATGCGTATGCTCTGTACTATCATCTCAATTTCCCTATAAATCTTTGTTTTTTTCCTAATAAATAAGATTTATTTTGAAAATTGACTTAAATGAATCAGGATCCAAGTGTGAAGACATTTTAAGAATCGTTGAATTAACTTTTGCCTTATTCTTAAAGAGTTCCTTCGGTGGGAACAAAGAAATAATTTTATATCAGAAGGAAAGAACAACACTTATGAACATGTATAATGCCTCCTCAACCTGAAAAGCAGGAAAGGATAATAAAAGCAAAAATCAGAAAAAAAATACTTCTATTATAATAGACACCATATTGCAAGTGCATTTAAAATTAGCAATGCATAACATTTATTTCCTTGACATTTGTCTTCCAAAAAGTTCACAGTTTTTCAGTGTCAGTTGAATTAGGGGAAGAATCTCCGGGAAGAATCCTTGACATAATAATAGGACCATTGTAATAAGTTTCTCAGTTCTTTCCAAATCCATAAAGATGCATTCCCTGATGAGTGACTGAGCTGTTTAGAAAGAGATGAGAAAGCATCATCCCTCTGAACTATTTGTGTCAGAATATTTTAACCATAGTACTATGGATAGTAAATTATCCTTATTACCAGGAAATACATCTCAGATTGGAATCTGAGCAATTAGATGGGCAGAGAAAAGAAACTTAGACTCACTCCTCATCTTTTAAAGATAAAGGAGAGCTTTTCTATGTACAAAGTCAGTTGTTAAGATAGCCTTAGGGAATAACAGTCTGCAGCATGGAATCCTGCTGCACAGCTGGGACGCCCACGCCCCAGGTCTTCCTGATCCCAAATCCCTGGGCCTGTCCCCCAACACATGCTGCCAAGCTGAGGTCATTTGCAATTGCTCTCTTAGGAGCTCCAGGGAAGGGGAAAGAGCTAGATAGGATGGGACTGGACACAAAGAGGTCGAGAAAATGAAGGCCTTTCTACTTTAAGTTCAGTGTTCGAACAAGTCCAGCCATCCCAGGCCCCTGTGAAGAAGACCTGAAATTTACATTACTTCAGTTACAGGAAAAAAACAAAGGTTTACGGCTTAATGGCCTAGAAAGCCCCACAATAAAATGAAACTGAGCCCATGTCAAGGGCTGGAAGCGCCTATTAGAATGAGAGCAGAGCCCAATACCCTTGAAGGCCCCATATCAAAATGTAAACATAACTTGAGGAATTGTTCCAGCCCTTCTGGAGGACCCCAAGACAAGCCCTTAAAACTAAGCTAAAACCCACCTCGGGGTCCACGTCCCTGCTCCGCTTTGTTGGGTGTACTTGGACGCAAGCTGGAGTTTGGAAATCAACCCTTGTGTGTTTGCATTGGTGTCAGCTCCTTAGTGGTTTCTCAGATTCACAAACTTGGGCACAACACCCCCATGTCCCCTCCTACCTTGGCTGAACCCCTATCCCCTCCCACCCAGGGTAACACTCAGTCTCCTCCCTGCCTACAACAGCTGGGCACAGGCCGTCACACAGGTCCCATGAGCACGGTGGGGACTCCCGCCATCCCTGGCCTCCCAGAGGAAGAAAGGAGGTTTTGGCAGTAGACACTCCCATGGTGGCCCCAGAGATCCATGCCCAAGACAGACAGGTTGGGGTCTGTGTCCCTGATGCTAGCTCCTCCTCCCCGGTTTTCCCAAGGAAATGAAGGAGTAGACCCTAGTCTCCTCTAGGGACATCACGCTGGGGGACCTGGACATCAACAGGATGTTCAGCAGTCACGTCATGTTTTGGGACTACTAGGGGATAGGGTGAGGCTGAGGGGCCCGGGGGATCGGGACCCGGGAGGACCGGGGGCTTCTGGGTAGGGAACACAGGGCTTAAGAGCCTGGGGAAGAACAGCAGCCAACAACACACCGCTCCATGGTAGATTGTTGGGGATGAACACCGTGCCCCCACCCTCGGGGTCTCAGGGATCAGGAGGCCACTAGGACGGGACCTCCAGGGATTGCCATGTAAGCTGAACCCCAAAGGGGTGAGGGACGGCCTCCTGAAAAGCAGGGGGCTGGGGTGAGGGCCGTGGGGCCAGTAAGGGGACCTGGGGGCAGGGTGCATGGCCGTGACTGGAGGACACACATCGATCTGATGAGGTTCGGACGGGTCAGGGTGATACCCACCCTCAGGACTTTATATATTTCTAAATTCTATGCATTCAATTTGAGACAATTTGCAATTTGTAAACATACATAGTATGATGACCCCCAGATAATGCCCCTGGTCCAGCCAGGGACCTGCACTCACCACAGGGGTCCCCAGGGGCAGGTGTCACAGCATACCCCAGACTGGGGTTGCCTTTATCTGTAGACATCTCCATGTGCATCTTAGAGAAATGGGATGCCCTGTGTCCGCAGGCCCCCCACACCATCCTCCCATTCCCCAGACCCACACCATCCCCTAACATCATCATCCCCTATGGCATAGCCCCTACACCATCCCCCTCACACACTCACAGCCTCACACAATCCCCACCCACACTATACCCCAACACCATCCCCGCTACACCATTCCCCACAACCCACCACCATCATACCCTTGCCCCCACACCATCGACCCCCACACCATCGTCCCTGAGCAAGGACCCAGTGCACCTGCACCCTGTGGGACATGCTCAGACTCCCCGAGGTTCTCTAGATACCCTGCTCACATCAGAAATCCGGGTGTCCCATTGAGTACCCAGCAGTTGCAGGGAGGAGGGAAGGCAGGGAGTCCCGGACAGTGTGTGTGCAGGAGAGTGGTGCAGAAGACACACTGTGCCCTGCCTCCACCCACTGTCCCTCCGGGAGTGCGGCACAACCTGCACAGGACACCAGCCCATAACCCATAGGGACCTGGACTGACTTGGGCCCAGGCTTGTGGGGGCTGGGTTGATTTGAGCCCCCACCAATCCCAACTCAAAGACTAATGGAATCAGGCCCGCATGGCCCTGGCCAACCCTGGATTCTGGCCCCGGGCTGAGCGAGCCCTCTCAAAGTGGATGTGGCCTCGTGGGCCCTGGGCGTGCTCCACCGATACAGGTCGCTTATCTAGGGCAGCCCTGGGGATCCCGGGACACATCAGTGTGGGGAGAGGAGGGGTAAGCCGGTGGGCCACACCGGCACCCACACCATGAGGCAGGCTCCTCCAGGTGCTGGGGCCCCAGAGGGTCCGAGGCAGGGGTCCAGCTGCCCTGCGGGGACCCAGCACAGGAGCCCATGATCAGCAGGTCCAGGTCAGCTCTGCTGTCCTCAGAACTGTCACTCAGGCTGAAACCTCAGGACACATGCCACCACCCGGAGTCCACACATGCTCCCAGATGGGGGACTCCAGCACCCGCCCACCCACCCCATGTGATTCTTGCCCCCACATAAAGGACAGAAAGGTCTCCTTCCCCAGGGGAAGACACGCACCTTCGGTTCTGAGCCCATTTGCTGTACAAAGTCAATAAAGTGTTGTGGTGCGAAAATGCACAGCCAGCCCATTTCTGTGTCTCCCAGAACTCTGTGCACAGGGGGTGAAGAGACCCCCAGAGAGGAGGAGGGGACACCACCTAGGCCCCAACCAGCCCCTGCAGGGGCGCCACCAGGCAAACACAGCTGACGTCCCCACGTGCCTTCCCGGGGCGGCCGGACCCACTGCCAGACATGGGAATGTGGCCGAGCCGGAACTTCCAGCTCAGCTGACCCTCCAGCTGAAAGTCACTGCACGAGTGAGCGCCAGTGTGGCCAGGAGAGCACAGCTAGCTGCCCAGTACCAGCACCAGAAATGATATTCTGTCAACCATTTTGGGGTTTTGGGTGACCCAGCAAGAGGATCCGATAGCTGCACGGGATAGCTGCATGTGATAGACACACACGCACCTCAAAACCAACAAAAGTCGGAATCCCCCCAATGTTGTCAAACAGCAGCCAGATGGTTACATACACTACGCTGTGGTCCCCAATAGGATACATGGAAAACGCTATAAGCCATTACTGCAGAGGTGCTGGAGGCACCGAGATGTGCCTGCTGTGATCCAACAAGGAGTGCAGAGGGGCAGGAAGCATCCTCCAAAGAGGGGGCCCACCTAGGAAAGGACACTAGATCCCTGTGAAGGCTACAGCGGGTGAAATCTGTCCTCTCTTTCAGCTTCTGGTTTTCCTCCTAAATGCCATTTTCCTCAATCATATTAGAAAGAATTTATTTTATGTTTTTAAATTTCTTTTTATTGGAGTCCAATTTGTATGAATTCTTTCTTCAGCAAGGGTGTCATTCAGGAGAGAAGGAGAGATAAAGATTTTCCTAGACAGGCAACATATAAAGGAGTTCATGACCACTTAACCAGTCCAGTAAGGAATTTTAAGAGGGACTTTTCTAGTGGGGGAAAAAAAAGAGACCAAAAGCAACAAAGACTAGAAAGGACCAGAGAATGTCACCAGAAACACCAACTCTTCTGGTAACAGAAATGCACAAAGTTCATATCTTTGAATAATCACTCTGACTGCTGATAGACTAAATGCTTCAATCAAAAGATATAGGGTATCAGAATGGCTTAAAAAGCAGGATCCAGGATGCCTGGGTGGCTCAGGGGTTGACCCTCTGCCTTTGACTCAGGGTGTGATCCTGGAGTCTTGGATCGAGTCCCATATTGGGCTCCTGGTGGGGAGCCTGTTTCTCTCTCTGCCTAATTTTCTGCCTCCCTCTCTCGCTCTCTCTGTCACTATCATAAATAAAATTATTATTAAAAAAACAACATCCATCTGTACACTGCCTATAAGATGCTCACCTTCGACCTATAGACACCAACAGATTGAAAGTCAGGGGATGGAAAATCATCTATGACGCTAATGGATATCAAAAGAAAGCTGGAGGACTCATACTTATATCAGACAAATGAGATTTGAAACCAAAACCTGGGGGACATCTGGTGGCTCGGAGGTTGAGCATCTGCCTTTGGCTCAGGGTGTGATTCTGAGATCCCAGGATCGAGTCCCACATCAGCCTCCCTATGGGGAGCCTGCCTCTCACTCTGCTATGTTCCTTCCTCTGCTTCTCTGTGTAATTCTCATGAATAAATAAATAAATATTTTAAATTTCAAAAAAGAAAGAACAAGTACTGTAAGAAGAGATGAAGAAGGGCATTATTTCATAATTAAAAAGACTCTCTATCATGATCAAACAACTAAATATTTATGCTGCCAACATGGGAGTACCTAAATATAGAAACCACTGTTGGTGGGAATGTGAACTGATGCAGCCACTCTGGAAAACTTTGTGGAGGTTCCTCAATGAGATAAAAATAGACCTTCAAGACAACCCAGAAATTGCACTGTTGGGGAGTTACCCCAAAGATTCAGATGCAATGAAATGCCGGGACACCTGCACCCCGATGCTTATATTAGGAATGTCCACAATAGCCAAACTGTGGAAGGAGCCTCGGTGTCCATCCAAAGTTGAATGAATAAAGAAGATGTGGTTTATGTATACAATGGAATATTACTCAGCCATTAGAAGTGGACTGCTCCCTAGTTACTGTGTGGGCTGGATACAGGTTTCCAGAGCTGGGCGCTGCCACTGGGGTTGTTCCTCCTGGGACCTCACGGGGTAAACTAACCGCACTGAGCCCTACACCAAGCAGGGGACAGAGCAGCTCCCCCAAATGCTAACACCTGAAAATCAGCACAATAGGCCCCTCCGCCAGAAGACCAGCTAGACGGACAAGTTCCAGGGGAAGTCAAGGGACTTAAAATACACAGAAACATAAGATACTCCCCCATGTTTTTTTTTTATTTCTGATTGTTTCCCCCACCCTTTTCCCCATTTTCTTTCTTTTCTTTTTTTATTCTCTTTTATCCTTCTTTCTTCCTTTATTCTTTTTCCTTTTTCTCTTTTCTTTCCTTCTTTCTCTCCTCTCTTTTTCTCCTTTTCCCAATTCAATTTCTTTTTGGCCACTAGGCACTCAGGAAAATGACTAGAAGGAAAACCTCACCTCAAAAGAAAGAATCAGAAACAGTCCTCTCTCACACAGAGTTACAAAATCTGGATTACAACTGAATGTCAGAAAGCCAATTCAGAAGCACTATTATACATCTACTGGTGGCTCTAGAAAAAAGCATAAAGGACTCAAGAGACTTCAGGACTGCAGAATTTAGATCCAATCAGGCTGAAATCAAAAATCAATTGAATGCAATGCAATCCAAACTAGAAGTCCTAATGACGAGGGATAACGAGGTGGAAGAACAAGTGAGTGACATAGAACACAAGTTGATGGCAAAGAGGGAAACTGAGGAAAAAAGAGACAGACAATTAAAGGACTAGGAAGAGAGATTAAGGGAAATAATCGACAGCCTGAGGAAGAAAAACCTATGTGAAATTGGGGTTCCCAAGGGTGCCGAAATGGACAGAGGGCCAGAATATGTATTTGAACAAATCATAGCTGAAAACATTCCTACTCTGAGAAGGGAAACAGGCATTCAGATCCAGGAAATAGGGAGATACGCCCATGAAATCAATAAAAACCGTCCAACACCTCGACATTTAATCGTGAAGCTTGCAAATTCCAAAGATAAAAGGAAGATCCTTAAAGCAGCAAGAGACAAGAAAATCCTGACCTTTATGGGGAGGAGCATTAGGGTAACAGAAGACGTCTCCACAGCGACCTGGCAGGCAAGAAAGGGCTGGCAGGATATATTCAGGTTCCTCCATGAGAAGAACATGCAACCAAGAATCCTTTATCCAGCAAAGCTCTCATTCAAAATGGAAGGAGAGATAAAGAGCTTCCAAGACAGGCAGGAACTGAATGAATATGTGACCTCCAAACTAGCTCTGCAAGAAATTTTAAGGGGGACTCTTAAAATTCCCCTTTAAGAAGAAGTTCAGCGGAACAATCCACAAAAACAAGGACTGAATAGATATCATGATGACACTAAACTAATATCTGTTGATAGTAACTCTGAACGTGAACAGGCTTAATGACCCCATCAAAATGCGCAGGGTTTCAGACTGGATAAAAAAGCAGGACCCATCTATAGCTGTCTACAAGAGACTCATATTAGACAGAAGGGAACCTACAACCTGAAAATGAAACGTTGGAGAACAATTTACCATTCAAAAGGTCCTCAAAAGAAAGCAGGGGTAGCCATCCTTATATCAGATAAACTAAAATTTACCCTGAAGACTGAAGTGAGAGATGAAGAGGGACACTAAATCATACTTAAGTGATCTATCCCACAAGAGGACTTAACAATCCTCAATATATGCCCCGAATGTGGGAGCTCCCAAATATTTAAAGCAATTAATAACCAATAAGTTATCTAATAATAACTTAGATAATAATACACTTATACTTGGTGACTTCAATCTAGCTCTTTCTACCCTCGATAGGTCTCTAAGCACAACATCTCCAAAGAAACAAGAGCTTTAAATGATACACTGGACCAGATGGATTTCACAGAAATCTACAGAACTTTACATCCAAACTCAACGGAATACACATTCTTCTCAAGCGCACATGGAACTTTCTTCAGAATAGACCACATACTGGGTCACAAATAGGGTCTGAACCGATACCAAGGGATGGGGATCGTCCCCTGCATATTCTCAGACCATAATGCCTTGAAATTAGAACTAAATCACAACAAGAAGTTTGGAAGGACCTCAAACACGTGGAGGTGAAGGATCAACCTGCTAAAAGATGAAAGGGTCAACCAGGAAATTGAGGAAGAATTAAAAAGATACATGGAAACTAATGAGAATGAACATACAACCGTTCAAATTCTTTGGGATGCAGCAAAAGCAGTCCTAAGGGGGAAATATATCACAATACAAGAATCCATTCAGAAACGGGAAACTACTCAAATACAAAAGCTTTACACATAAAGGGGCTAGAGAAAAAAAAAAGCTGAAGATCCTACACCCAACAGAAGAATAGAGTTAATTAAAATTCGAGCAGAACTTAAGGAAATCGAGACCAGAAGAACTGTGGAACAGATCAACAGAATGAGGAAATGGTTCTTTGAATGAATTAATAAGATAGATAAACCAGTAGCCAACCTTATTAAAAAGAAGAGAGAAAAGACTCAAGTTAATAAAATCATGAATGAGAAAGGAGAGATCACTACCAACACCGAGGAAATACAAACGTTTTTAACAACATATTATGAACAGCCATACACCAATAAATTACGCAATGTAGAAGAAATGGACGCATTCCTGGAAAGCCAGAAACTACCAAAACTGGAACAGGAAGAAATAGAAAACCTAAACAGGCCAATAACCAGGGAGGAAATTGAAGCAGTCATCAAAAACCTCCCACGACACAAAAGTCCGGAGCCAGATGGCTTCCCAGGGGAATTCTATCATACGTTTAAAGAAGAAAACATACCTATCCTACTAAAGCTGTTTGGAAAGATAGAAAGAGATGGAGTACTTCCAAATTCGTTCTATGAAGCCAGCATCACCTTATTTCCAAAACCAGACAAAGACCCCACCAAAAAGGAGAATTACAGACCAATAGCCCTGATGAACATGGATGCAAAAATTCTCAACAAGATACTAGCCAATAGGATCCCACAGTACATTAAGAAAATTATTCACCATGACCAAGTAGGACTTATCCCTGGGACACAAGGCTGGTTCAACACTCATAAAACAATCACTGTGATTCATCATATCAGCAAGAGAAAAACCAAGAACCATATGATCCTCTCATTAGATGCAGAGAAAGCATTTGACAAAATAGGGCATCCATTCCTGATCAAAACACTTCAGAGCATAGGGAGAGACAGAATATTTCTTGTAATCTTAAAAGCAATCTAGGAAAAGCCCACAACAAATATCATTCTCAGTGGGGCAGCACTGGGAGCCTTTCCCCTAATATCAGGAACAAGACAGGGATGTCCACTCTCACCACTGCTATTCAACATAGTCTGGAAGTCCTAGCCTTAGCAGTCAGACAGCAAAAAGACATTAAAGGCATTCAAATTGGCAAATAAGTAGTCAAACACTCCCTCTTCTCTGATGACATGATACTCTATCTAGAAAACTCAAAAGTCTCCACTCCAAGATTGCTAGAACTCATACAGCAATTTGGTAGCATTGCAAGATAAAAACTCAATGCCCAGAAATCAATGGCATTTCTATACACTGACAATGAGACTGAGGAAAGAGAAATTAAGGAGTCAATTTCATTTACAATTGCACCCAAATCATAAGATACCTAGGAATAAACCTAACCAAGGAGGTAAATGATCTATACCCTAAAAACTATAGAAAACTTCTGAAAGAAATTGAGGAAGACACCAAGAGATGGAAAAATATTCCATGCTCATGGAATGGCAGGATTAACATTGTGAAAATGTCGATTGTACCCAGGCAATGTACATGTTTAATGCAAACCCTATCTAAATACCATGGACTTTATTCAGAGAGTTAGAACAAATTATTTTAAGATTTGTGTTGAATCAGAAAAGACCCCGAATAGCCAGGGGAATTTTAAAAAAGACAACCATATTTGGGGGCATCACAATGCCAGATTTCAGGTTCTACTACAAAGCTGTGGTCATGAAGACAGTGTGGTACTGCCACAAAAGCAGACACATAGATCAATGGAACAGAATAGAGAACCCAGAAGTGGACCCCGAAATTTATGGTCAACTAATATTCGATAAATGAGGGAAGACTATCCATTGGAAGAAAGACAGTCTCTTCAATAGATGGTGCTGGGAAAATGGTCATCCACATGGAGAAGAATGAAACTAGACCACTCTCTTTCACCATACACAAAGATAAACTCAAAAATGGATGAAAGATCTAAATGTGAGACAAGAGTCCATCAAAATCCTAGAGGAGTACACAGGTAACACCCATTTTGAACTCAGCCACAGTAACTTCTTGCAAGATTCATACACGAAGGCAAAAGAAACAAGAGCAAAAATGAACTATTGTCACTTCATCAAGATAAGAAGTTTTGCACAGCAAAGGATACAGTCAACAAAACTGAAAGACAACCTACAGAATGGGAGAAGATATTTGAAAAAGACGCATCAGATAAAGGGCTAGTTTCCGAGATCTATAAAGAACTTCTTAAACTCAACACCAAAGAAACAAACAATCCAATCATGAAATGGGCAAAAGACATGAAGAAAAATCTCACAGAGGAAGACATTGACATGGCCAACATGCACGTGAAAAAATGCTCTGCATGACTTGCCATCAGGGAAATACAAATCAAAACCACAAAGAAAACCACCTCACACCAGTGAGAATGGGGAAAATTAACAAGGCAGGAAACCACAAATGTTGGAGAGGATGCGGAGGAAAGGGAACCCTCTTACACTGTTGGTGGGAATGTGAACTGGTGCAGCCACTCTGGAAAACTGTGAGGAGGTTCCTCAAAGCGTTAAAAATAGGGATCCCTGGGTGGCGCAGCAGTTTGGCGCCTGCCTTTGGCCCAGGGCGCGATCCTGGAGACCCGGGACTGAATCCCACATCGGGCTCCCGGTGCATGGAGCCTGCTTTTCCCTCTGCCTGTGTCTCTGCCTCTCTCTCTCTCTCTGTATGACTATCATAAATAAAAATTTTTAAAAAAGAGTTAAAAATAGATCTGCCCTAAGACCCAGCAATTGCACTGTTGGGGATTTTCCTCAAAGATTCAGATGCAATGAAATGCTGGGACACCTGCACCCCGATGTTTATAGCACCAATGTCCACAATAGCCAAAATGTGGAAGGAGTCTTGGAGTCCATTGAAAGATGAATCGATAAGGAATAAGTGGTTTATGTATACAATGGAATATTACTCAGCCTATAGGAACGACAAATACCCACCATTTTTCTCAACGTGGATGGAACTGGAGGGTATGATGCTGAGTGAACTCAATCGGAGAAGGACACACAGTGTATGTTCTCATTCATTGGGGAATATAAATAATAGTGAAAGGAATATAAGGGAATGGAGAAGAATTGTGTGGGAAATATCAGAAATGGAGACAGAACATAAAGTCTCCTAACTCTGGGAAACGAACTAGGGGTGGTAGAAGGGGAGGAGGAAGGGGGATGGGGGTGAATGTTTGACGGGCACTGAGAGGGGCACTTGACGGGATGAGCATTGGGTGTTATTATGTATGTTGGTAAATTGACCACAAGTAAAAAGTTAATTTATTAAAAAAATATTCATGGAAACTAATACGAATGAAGATACTACCGTACAAAATCTTAGGAATGCAGCAAAAGCATTCTAAGGGGGAAATACATCACAGTACAAGCATCCATTCAAAAACTTGAATGAACTCAAATAGAAAAGCTAACATTACTCATAAAGGAGCAAGAGAAAAAGCAGCAGATAGATCCTACACCCAACAGAAGAGAATTAATTAAAATTCGAGCAGACCTCAAGGAAAACGATACCAGAAGAAATGTGGAACAGATAAACAAAACCAGGAGTTTGTTCTTTGAAATAATTAATAAGATACATAAACCATTAGCCAGCCTATTAAGAAAAAGAGAGAATAAAGTCTCAAATTAATAAAATCATGAATGAGAAAGGAGAGATCACTACCAATACCACGGAAATACAAACGATTTTAGAACATATTATGAACAGCAATATGCCAATAAGTTAGGCAATCTAGAAGAATTGGACGCTTTCCTGGAAAGCCAGAACCTACCAAAACTGGAACGGGAAGAAATAGAAAACGTGAACAGGCCAATAACCAGGGAGGTAATTGAAGTAGTCATCCAAAACCTCCCAAGAAACAAAAGTCAAAAGCCAGATGGCTTCCCAGGGGAATTCTATCAAACGTTTAAGAAAGAAACCATACCTATCCTACTAAAGCTGTTTGGAAAGATAGTAAGAGATGGAGTACTTCCAAATTCATTCTATGAGGCCGGCATCACCTTAACTCCAAAACCAGACAAAGACCCCACCAAAAACTAGAATTATAGACCAATAGCCCTGATGAACATGGATGCAAAAATTCTCAACAAGATACTAGCCAATAGAATCCAACAATAAATTAAGAAAATTATTCAGCATGACCAAGTAGGATTTATCCTCGGGACACAAGGCTGGTTCAACACTTGTAAAACAATCAATGTGATTCATTATATCCGCAAGAGAAAAACCAAGAACCATATGATCTTCTCATTAGATGCAGAGAAAGCATTTGACAAATAAAGCATCCATTCCTGATCAAAACACTTCAGAGTGTAGGGATAGAGGAAACATTCCTCATCATCTTAAAAGCCATCAATGAAAAGCCCACAGCAAATATCATTCTCAATGGGGAAGCACTGAGAGCCTTTCACCTAAGATAAGGAACAAGACAGGGATGTCCACTCTCACCAGTGCTATTCAACATAGTACTGGAAGTCCTCGCCTCAGCAATCAGACAACAAAAAGACATTGAAGGCATTCAAATTGGCAAGGAAGCAGTCAAACTCTCCCTCTTCGCTGATGACATGATACTCTACCTAGAAAAACCAAAAGCTTCCACCCCAAGATTGCTAAAACTCATACAGCAATTTGGTACCATTGCAGGATGCAAAATCAATGTCCAGAAATCAGTGGCATTTCTGTACACTAACAATGAGACTGAAGAAAGAGAAATCGAGGAGTCAATCCCATTTATGATTGCACCCAAAAGCATAAGATACCTAGGAATAAACCTAACCAAAGAGGTGAAGCATCTATACCCTAAACATTATAGAACACTTCTGAATGATATTAAGGAAGACACAAAGAGAAGGAAAAATATTCCATGCTCATGGATTGGTAGAATTAATATGAAAATGTCAATGTTATGAAGGACAATGTACACGTTTAATGCAATCCCTATCAAAATACCATGGAGTTTCTTCAGAGAGTTAGAACAAATTATTTTTGTAGATTTGTGTGAAATCAGGAAAGATCCCGAAAAGCCAGGGGAATTTTAAAAAAGACAACCATATCTGGGGGCATCACAATGCCAGATTTCAGGTGTACTACAAAGCTGTGGTCATCAAGACAGTGTGGTACTGGCACAAAAACAGACACATCGATCAATGGAACAGAATAGAGACCCAGAACTTTATGGTCAACTAATATTTGATAAAGGGGGAAAGACTATCCACTGGAAGAAAGACAGTCTCTTAAATGGATGGTGGTGGGAAAATTGGACATCCACATGCAGAAGAATAAAACTACACCAGTCTCTTTCACCATACACAAAGATAAACTCAAAATGGATGAAAGATCTCAATGTGAGACAGGAGTCCATCAAAATCCTAGAGGAGTACACAGGCAACACGCTTTTTGAACTCGGCCACAGTAAATTCTTGCAAGATTCATCCACGAAGGCAAAAGAAACAAAAGCAAAACTGAACTATTGTGGCTTCATCAAGATAAGAAGCTTTTGCACAGCAAAGAATACAGTCAACAAAACTAAAAGACAACCTACAGAATGGGAGAAGATATTTGCAAAAGACGAATCAGATAAAGGGCTAGTTTCCAAGATCTATAAAGAACTTCTTAAACTCAACACCAAAGAAACAAACAATCCAATCATGAAATGGGCAAAACACATGAACAGAAATCTCACAGACGAAGACATAGATGTGGCCAACATGCACATGATAAAATGCTCTGCATCACGTGCCTCAGGGATATACAAATCAAAACTACAATGAGATACCACCTCACACCGGTGAGGATGGGGAAAATTAACAAGGCAGGAAACCACAAATGTTGGAGAGGATGTGGAGAAAATGGAACCCTCTTACACTGTTGGTGGGAATGTGAACTGGTGCAGCCACTCTGGAAAACTGTGTGGAGGTTCCTCAAAGAGTTAAAAATAGACCTGCCCTACAACCCAGCAATTGCACTGTTGGGGATTTACCCCAAATATTCAGATGCAATGAAAGGCCGGGATACCTGCACCCCGATGTTTTTAGCAGGAATGTCCACAATAGCGAAACTGTGGATGGAGCCATGGTGTCCATTCAAAGATGAATGGATAAAGAAGATGTGGTTTATGTATACAATGGAATATTACTCAGCCATTAGAAACGACAAATACCCATCATTTGCTTCAACGTGGATGGAACTGGAGGGTATTATGCTGAGTGAAGTAAGTCAATCAGATAAGGACAAATGTATGTTCTCATTCAATTGGTTAATATAAATAAGTGAAAGGGAATATAAGGGAATAGAGAATAAATGTGTGAGAAATATCAGAAAGGGAGACAGAATATAAAGACTCCTAACTATGAAAAGGAACTAGGGAGCTGGAAGGGGAGGAGGGCAGGGGGTGCGAGTGAATGGGTGACAGGCACTGAGGGGGGCACTTGCCGGGATGAGCACTGGGTGTTATTCTGTTTGTTGGTAAATTGAACACCAATAAAAATGAATTTATTTAAAAAAAGTTCAAATAACTAAATATTTATGCTGCCAACATGGGAGTACCTAAATATAGAAACCATTTAACAACAAATTTACAGGAACTCACTGATAATAATACAATGACAGGAGATTTTAACACCCACCCACTTATGGCAATGGACCGATCGTCTATGCAGAAAATCAACAGGGGAACAATAGCTTTGACACACTGGACCACAGGGACTCAACAGATATAGTCTGAACATTTCAATCTAAAGCAGAATACACATTCCTTTCAAGTGCACATGGGACATTCTCCAGAACAGATCATATCATGGGCCACAAATGAGCCCTCAACAGGTAGAACACGTAGAAGAAGGTTGATATCACACCCTGTACATTTTCGGACCATGACGCTATGAAACTCAAAGTCGACAATAAGAAAAAAAATTGGACAGACCAAAAATACGTGGAGATTATAAACATCCTACTAGAGAATGAATGGAGCAATCAGGAAATTAAAGAGGAAATTTAAAACAAATGAAAATGAAAACATGTTTCTCCAAACCTCTGGGATGTAGAAAGGCAATCCTAAGAGGGAAGTACATAACAATACAGGCTTATGTCAGGAAACAAGAAGTCTCCAATACACAACCAAACCCTACACCTAAAGGAGCTGGAAAAGGATAGCAAACAAAGCCTAAAGCCTAAGAAGAAGGGAAAAATAAAGATGAGAGCAGAAATAAAGAATGCAGAAAAAACAAAACAGTAGAATGGAATAACAAAACTAAGAGCTGGTTCTTCATAATAATTAATAAAATGGATCAAGCCTTAGCCCGGCTTATCAACGAGAAAAGAGAAAACCTAAATAAATAAAATCACAAATGAGAGAAGAGAGATCACAATCAACACCAGAAAAATTAGACAATTATAAGGGAATACTATGTAAGATTATACGCTAACAAACTGGGAGACCTGGAAGAAATGGACAAATCCCTAGAAATGTGCAAACGAGCAAAACTGAAATAGGAAGAAATAGAAAATATGAACAGACCCATAACGAGCAAAGAAATTGAATCAGCAAGGCACCTGGGTTCCTCAGGGGTGGAGCATCTGCTTTGGCTCAGGTCATGATCCCGGGGTCATGGGGGATAACGTCCCACATCAGGCTCCCCGCATGGAGCCTCATTTTCCCTCTGCCTATACCTCTGCCTCTGTGTCTCTCATGAATACATAAATAAAGGTGCAGCCACTGTGCAAAACAGTCTGGAGGGTCCTCGAGAAGTTAAAAATAGGGGATCCCTGGGTGGCGCAGTGGTTTGGCGCCTGCCTTTGGCCCAGGGCATGATCCTGGAGACCCGGGATCGAATCCCACGTCGGGCTCCCGGTGCATGTAGCCTGCTTCTCCCTCTGCCTGTGTCTCTGCCTCTCTCTCTGTGACTATCATAAAAAAAAAATTAAAAGTTAAAAATAGAGCTACCCTACGATTCCAAAATTGCACAGTTAGGTATTTACCCCGAGGATACAAAAGTAATTTAGTAGATTCGAAGGGGAACACGCAGCCCAGTGTTGGTAGCAGCATTATCAACAACAGCGAAACTGTGTATACAGCCCAGATGTCCATAGACAGATGAATGGGCAGAGACAATGTGGTAAATATACACACTGCAACATCACTTGGTCATCAGAAGGGATGAAATGAAGCCATTTACAGTGATGTGGGAGAAGTGGAATGGACTTATGCTAAATGAACTCAGTCAGTCAGAGAAAGATACCAAATACCATACAATTGCATTCACATGTGAATTTTAAGAAATCAAAAAAACTGGCAAAGGGGCGAAGGCGGGGATGAGAGATGCAAACTAAGGAACACACTCTTAACCACAGAGAATAAACTAATAAATACCAGAGGAAAGTGGGGGGGATGGAGAATCAGGAGATGAGGACAATGGAGGTCAACTCTGACCAGTACCAGGTGTTGTATTCAAGGGTTGAATCACTATGTGGTAAATCTGAAACTATATCATACTGAGTTTACAAAGAGGAATTCAAGTAAAACTTTAAAATAATAATTGGTAGTATACAGGAAGCATGTGCGCAGAAGAGATAAAATCAGAAATGCAACTGATAATCCAAACAGAGAGTCTTTAGAGCCACAAATCCCCTCCTTAGCTCAGCTCGGGAGAAGCCTGCCATGTCTATTCTGACCCCAGCAGAAGCCTGGATACTGATTCTCTGGGGAAGCCACTGACTTGGTGGAGTCAGGCTATCTTTGAACCCAAAACCTAAATAGAGTGCATAAAACTAAACTGCCCAAGATGCTAGGAGTCCCAGTGCAGGCACATGACAAGAAACAAACTCTAACCATACAAAGACATAACTAACCCTACACTTAAGCCTAATGTTAACCTAACCCTAAAACAAGAACTATCACTAATAAAAAACCAAACACAAACCCCAAGACCCAAACACATTCACTGAACCTTCCTGCCAACCCTCACCCTAACTCTTAAACCTATTCTAAACCCTTAACCCTGACCCTTACCTTAAATCTAACCCTAACGCTAACCTCTAACAATAACCTTAACTTAATGTACTCTAATCCTATTCCTCACCCTAACCTCTACCCTAACCCTTACCCTCTAATAATAATCCTATCTCATACCCCAAACTGTACCCTAACCCGTACCCTAAAACTAATCCCTAACCCATTGCCTAACTCTCTCTTACCCTTTTCCAAAACCGTACCCTGACACTGACCTGACCCTAACCCTAAACCCTAACCAAACACTAAACCTAACTCTCGCCCTAACCCTAAACCTAGCCCTAACTTTAACTCTAACCCCTAACCCTAACCCACATCCTAACCCCTAACCGAAACTGCAAACCTAGCCCAACCCTAACTCTAACCATAATCCAAACCCCAACTCCTAACCTCCTTCCCTAAATCCTAAAGTATAACCCTAACCCTAACTCTAACTCCTGTCCCTAACCCAAACCCCCATCCTAACTCCTAACCACTGACCCTTACACTTATCCCTTACACTAACCTCTAATCCATAACTATAAGCATAATCACTAACCCCTAACATCTAACCTAAGCCTAACCATCAACTGACTCCCCTCCCCTGACCCTACCATTCATTCTAACCATTCACTTACTCTACGTTTCTGAGGAGTCCCTTCTGACATGGACGTGGCCCCCAATGGCACCTCCAGAGTCTTCCAGGGATTCCTGAGGAATCTGGGCTCCTGTGAGTGTGGACGTGGCCCCACGTGTTCCAGAGTCATAGTCAGCGGGTCCTGAGGACACCGGGACTCCTGTCACCGTGGAGTATGCCTCACATCCTCTGGAAGCCTCACAGCAGGTTCTCAGGAGGCTGGTGGCTCCTGTCAGCCTGGACATGGCCCCACATCCCCTGAAAACTTACCGCGCATCCTGAGGAGGCTGTGGGTTCCTGTCAGCCTAGACGCAGCCACATGTGTCCCAAAGCCAAAGTGCAGGTCCTGAGGAGGAAGGGGGTCCTCTCAGTCTTGACGTGGCCCCACATTTTCCTCAGCCTCACCATAAGATCTGAGGAGGCTGGGGGCTCCTGTCAGCATGGACGTGGCCACAAATCATCCCAATCCTTCACAGTGCATCCTGAGGAGGCCAGAGAATCCTGTCAGTGTGGATTCGGCATCCACATCTTTCTTAGGCCTCATCACAGGCTCTGACAAGGCTGGGGTCTTCTGTCCACATGGACGCATCCCCATATTTCCGAAAGTCTACACTGGGGGTCATGAGGAAGTCAGCGCCCTGTTGTGTCCATGTGGCCCCAAGTCCTCCCGAAGCATCACCGAGGGTTCTGAGGAGGCCGGGGCTCCTGTAACCATGAATGCGGCCCCCAGCTTCCAGAAGCCTCAACTTATGTCCTGAGGGGCCCGGGAGCTCCTGCCAGAGTGGACGCAGCGCCACATCTTACTGAAGCCTCCTCTCAGGTCCTGAGATGGCTCAGGGGCTCCTGTCAGCGTGGATGGGGACCCATATCTTCCTGAAACCTCACTGAAGGTCCTGAGGCTGCTCATGGGCTCCTGTCAGCGTGGATGCGGGCGCACAATTTCCTGAAGCCTCGACGCAGGTCCTGAGGTGGCTCAGGGCTCCGGTCAGCGTGGATGAGGGCCCACATCTTCCTGAAGCCTCCCCGCTGGTCCTGAGGCGGCCCAGGGGCTCATGTCAGGGTGGATGCGGGCCCACATTTTCCAAAAGCCTCACCGCGCGTCCTGAGGAGACCGAGGCTCCGGTCAGCATGAACGCGGCCCAATTTCGCCCTGAAGACTCCCCACGGGTCCTGAGGAGGCTGCAGCTCATCAGCATAGACACATTACCACGTCATCCTCAGGCCTCCCAGCACAGGCTGGCTCCTGTTAGTGCAGGGACCGCAGGTTGGTGCAGCCGCCCTGGAAACAGTGTGCAGGCCTCTCAGGAATTTACAAATAGAGCTGACCTGCGACCAGCAGGTGAACGGCCTGGAGCTCATTCCGAGGATACAGATGCAGTGAGACTCGGGACACCTGCACCCTAATGTCCACAGCAGCTGGGTCCACAGTAGCCACACAGTGGTAGGACCTCGGTGCCCTGAGGCAGATGATGGATAAAGAGGATGGGAGATAGATGATGGTCAAAGAAAGAGAAATGGTACTCAGCGATCAAAGAGAAGGAAATCTTTCCATTTGCAATGATGTGGATAGAACTAAAGGGATCATGTTAAGTGAAGTAAATCAGTCAGGAAAGAGAATGACCGTGTGGTGTCATTCATAGATGGAATTATAGAAGCAAAGCAGATGAACTACTGTGAAGGGAAAGAAAAAAATAAGATGAAAACAGATGCAGGTAATACAGTCTCTTAATGATAGGAACGGAACTGAGGGTCTCTGGAAGGGGGGGGATAACAGGGGACCAGCATGAAGGAGGGCACGTGATGTCACGGGCACTGCTGTTATCTCCAACTGGTGAATCCCTGAATTCTTCCTCTGAAAGTATAATACACTATACATTTATTAATTGGGTTTAAATTAAATTAAGTTAAAAAATCAATTGTATCAGAGCACATTTCATTCTGGAATCTCTGTTTTGCTCATTCAGCTTATGCCGGGACCACCCTCTGTGGGTCTGGTTTGTCTAAGTAGGCTCCACGCCTCGTCCATGTCCCAGCCCAGGGCTAGAACTCAAGACCCCTGAGATCAGGACCAGAGGTGAGGTCAGGAGTCGGATGCTTAACCGATGGAGCAGGCGGGGGCCCGGACCACGCTGCTTTATCCTGTGTCTCTGTGATATCATTTGAAATAGAAAGTGCTGGGTCTGACTATGTCATGCTTCTCCAATACTGATTTGCTGTTCGGGGCATTTGTTGTGGGGGATGGAGGTTATGGGTGTTTTTTTCCTATTTGTAAGATCTGCCACCATGATTTTGATAGGAATGACATTGAAACTGAGGGTGGCTTCAGGAACTGCGGACATTTTCACAAGATGAGGCTCCCACCCCACAAGACCAGGACGGCCTCCCAGAGCCTGGTTTGGCTCAGAGCACAAGTCTTGTGCTCCTTTGGTTCAGTCTCATTATTTATTCTCTTTGATGCTCCTGAGAAGGCCTTCATGTCTTTCCTTTCCTTCCTGAGTGCTCATTGTCGGGACACAGCAAGGCTACTCTGCTCTGTAGGGTCAGTTTGTGTCCCGTGACTTTACTTAACTCACTCCTTAGTTCTAACAGGTTTTGGTGGAGGCTCTCGGGTTTCCTGTTTCTAGTACCGCGTCTTCAGCATATAGGGACAGTGTGACGTCCCCGTTACAGGTGTGGAACCTTTGCTGTTTACAGCTTAATGTCCTAGAAAGCCCCACAATTGAATCAAAACTGAGCCCAAGCCAAGGGCAGGAAGCCCCTATTAGAATGAGAACAGAGCTCAATGCCCTTGAAGGCCCCATATCAAAATGTAAACAGAACTTGAGGAATTGCTCCAGCCCTTCTGGAGGTCCCCGAGTCCAGCCCTTAAAACTAAGCTAAAGCCCTCCTTGGGGACCAAGTCTCTGCTCCACTGTGTTGGGTATACTTCGACACAAGATCAAGCTTGTAAATAATCTCACATGTGTTTGCATCGGAATCGGCTTCTTGGTGGTTTCTCAGATTCGCAATCTTGGGCACAACAGTCTGAGATAAAAAAACAAAATCAAAAGGAGCTCGGATGCGGGCAGAGTGAAAGCAGGGTTCCGAGAGAAGCGGCGGAGACCCGGGGGCTTGGGTGCCCTTCTGTGGAGGGCCTGCAGACTGGGGGTTGGAATGCTCAGCCCCAGAGCCAGGGGACACAGCGTCTCCACCCGCATCCCGCCCATCAGCGCCAAGTCTCAGGGAGCAGCACAGCACTGCCCGCTGGAGGCCAGAAGGGCTGACACCCAACCCGCCTCTGACACAGCAGTCAGATGTGCACCTGACATCACTGCTATGGCCAATCCTCAGACCCCACACAGACCACTCCCTGCCACCAAGGTGTCAGACCACAGAGGCTGAAGAGATTCAGCTCTACCTGGAAAGTAGGGTCTAGCTTCCTTTGTACTTTGTGCTTTATTTTCATTTAGTTTCTTTGATTCTATTTTATAAATTGCCTTATTTTAATTTTTATGTATGTACCTTATATATTTCTTATTTTTAGTTTCATGGTACTTTAATTTTCTTTCTTATTTTGGGATTTAGAATCTTTTAACAACCAGGTCAAAATAATCTGGTGATTCTTTTGGGGGGAGGGCAGTTGTTATTGTTTTTCTTGGTTTTTCTTTTTCTTCCTTCTCCCTACTTTCTATTTCTGGAAAAAATAATGAGATGGAGAAATTCACCTCCATAAAAAAACATGAGGTAGTACTCACAGCCAGGAAGTCCATCAATACAAATATATGATGTCTAACTACAGTTTAAAGCAATGATTATAAAGATAGCATCTGGGCTGGAAAAAGAGCACAACAGAAAACTAGAGAATCCCTTACTGTAGAAATAAAAGAACTAAAATCTAGTCAGGCCAACGTTAAAAATGCTATAACTGAGATGCAGTCCCAAGTGGAAGCCTTAAAAACAAGAAAGGTTATGTGCAGACATTCCACACTCAAGTTCATGAGCATAGCTTCCCAGTCTTATGTGTGGAATACCCATAGTAACTTCGTTCTACAAAATATATTATGAAAAACTTAATAATGATAATATAATAATAATATTAATAACAATAAAGAATGACTTTACTATGGAGAAACCTAACACTACCTCAGCAAGATGATCAGATCTATACCAAGAATGATAAATCATGTTGATAGTATCTATCCTTTATATGATATAATAAAAATGGCAGTATATCTCTGTATAGAATCCACAAAAACAGTTCAATCATGAGATAAACAACAAACATGTCTCAACTGAGGGAAATTTTACAAAATACTCTACTTCTCAAAGTTTTCCAGTTCACCAACAGCAAGGAAAGGCTGAAAGACTCTCACAATCCAGAGGAGCTTAAGAAAACATGAGGACAAATGGAGTGTGATATAAGGGATGGTGACTTAGCAAAAACTAAGGAAATCTGGATAAAGTATGGTCTTTGGTTATTGCAAATTTTTTAATATTGATTCATTAGCTAATATTTGTACCGTACTGATATAAGATATCAATAATTGGAGAAATTGAGTGCAAGTGCATGAGAATTCTCTGTGCTATCTTCTCAATTTCCCTATGAAGCTTTCTTTTCTTTCTAAGAAATAAGATTTAATTTGAAAATTGACTTAAATGAATCAGGCTCCAGTGTGAAGACATTTTAAGAATCATTGAATTAACTTTTGCCTTATTCTTAAAGATTTCCTTCGATGGGAACATAGTAAGAATTTTATATCAGAAGGAAAAAAAACACTTATGAACACGTATAATGCCTCTTCAACCTGAAAAGCAGGAACGGATAATAAATAGCAAAAATCAGATAAAAATACTTCTAGTATAATAGACACCATTTGCATTTAAAATTAGCAATGTATAACATTTATTTCCTTGACATTTGTCTTCCAAAGAGTTCACAGTGTTTCAGTGTCAGTTGAAACAGGGGAGAATCTCAGGGAAGAATCCTTCACTTAATAATAGGACCATTGGTACTAATGTCTCTCAATTATTTCCAAATCCATAAAGATTCATTTCCTGATGAATGACTGAGCTGTGAAGAAATAGATGAGAAAGCCTCATCCCTCTGAATTACTTGTGTCAGAATATTTTAAACATAGTACTATGGATAGTAAATTATCCTTATTTACAGGAAATACGTCTCAGATTAGAATCTGAGAAATCAGATAGGCAGAGAAAAAATGCTTTAAATCGCTCCTCAAGTTTTAAAGACAAAGGAGAACTTTTCTATGTACAAAGTCAGTTGTCAAGATAGCCTTAGGGAATAAGATTCTGCAGCATCTAATCCTGCTGCACTGCTGGGACGCCTGCACCCCAGGTTTTCCTGATCCCAAATCCCTGGGCGTGTCCCCGAACACAGGCTGCCAGGCTGAGGTCATTTGCAATGTCTCTCTTAGGAGCTCCAGGGAGGGGTGCATGAGCTAGATAGGACAGGACGGGATGCGTGGAGGCTGAGAACATTATGGCCATTCTACTTTAAGTTCAGTATTAGCACACGTCCAGCAATCCCAGGTCCCTGTGAAGAAGAGCTGAAATTTGCATTACTTCAGTTACTGGAATAAAACAAAAGTTGACAGCTTAATGTCTTAGAAAGCCCCCAATAGAATAAAAACCGAGCCTAAGCCAAGGGCTGGAAGCACCAATTAGAATGAGAGCTCAATGCCCTTGAAGGACTCATATCAAAATGTAAACAGAACTTGAGGAATTGCTCCAGCCCTTCTGGAGGTCCCTGAGACCAGCCCTTAAAACTAAGCTAAAACCCTCCTCGGGGTCCAAGACCCTGCTCCACTGTGTGGGGTATACCTGGACCCTTGCTTGAGTTTGTAAAACAACCCACGTGTGTTTGCATAAGTGTCGGCTCCTTAGTGGTTTCTCGGATTCGCAATCTTGGACACAACACCCGAATGACCGCTCCCCACCTGGACTGACCTCCTGTCCCCTCCCACCCAGGCTGACCGTCAGTCACCTCCCCACTCACCACAGCTGGGCACAGGCCCTCACACAGTTCCATGGGCACGGTGGGCACTCCCGCCGTCCCCGGCCTCCCAGGCAATGGAAGGAGGTTTCGGCAGGACACACTCCCATGGTGGCCCCAGGGCTCCCTGCCCAGGAGAGCACCTGGTGACAGGTCGGGGTCTGTGTCCCTGATGCCAGCTACTCCTCCCAGGTTTTCCCGCAGGAAATGAGAGGAGGACCTGGTCTCCTCCAGGGACATCACGCAGGTGGACCTGGACGTCAACAGGATGTGCAGCAGTCATCATATTTTGGGACTACTACGGGGTAGGGTGAGGTTGAGGGGCTAGGGGGGATCAGGACCCAGTGGAGGACCGGGCTATTCTGGGTAGGGAAAACGGGGATTCTGAGTCGGGGGGCAGAAAGCAGCCAATAACACACCACTCCATGGTAAGGTGTTGGGGATGACCTCTGTGCCCCCACCCCCGGGGCCTCGGACATGAGGAGGCCAATAGGATGGGGTCTCCAGGGCTTGCCATGGGAGCTGAACCCCAAAGGGGAGAGGGACGGTCCTCTGAGTAGCAGGGGATGAGGTGGGGGACGTGGGGGGCAGGAACTAGACCTGGTGGCCAGGCGGCATGGCCACGGCTGGACCAGGACACACATTGATTCCATGAGGGTCGGACGGGTCAGAGTGACACCCACTCTTGGTGATTTATATATTTCTAAGTTTTATGCATTTAATTTGAGACATTTTGCAATTTGAAAACACACATAGTATGATGAACCCCAGATAATGCCCCCGGTCCAGCCAGGGTCCTGCAATGACCACACCCCGCCCCAGGGACAGGTGTCTCAGCAAACCCCAGACTGGAGTTGCCTTTAAGTGTAGACGTCTCCTTGTGCATCTTAGAGGAAGGGGATGCCCTGTGTCCGCAGGCCCGCCATGATATCCCCCTCATTCCCCACTCCCACTCTATCCCCCTACATCATCATTCCCCATGGCATCCCACCTACACCACCCGACTCAAACCCACACAGCCCCACACAATCCCCACCCACACTATACCCCAACACCATGCCCCCATACCATCCACCCCCACACCATGAGCCCCCATCAAGGACCTGGTGCAGGTGCCCCCTGTGGGACATGCTCAGCCTCCCCGGGGATCTCTCGATACCCTACTCCCATCAGAAGCCTGGGGGTCCCATAGAGTACATAGGGGTTGCAGGGAGGAGCGAAGACAAGGAGCCCACAACAGGGTGTGTGCAGGTGAGTGGTGCAGAGGATGCACTGTCCCTCCTGGAGGGCGGCACACCCTTCACAGGACACCAGCCCATAACCCAGGGGATCTGGGCTGGCCTGGCCCCAGGCTCTGTGAACGTGGGGGTGATTTCAGACCCCGCCCCAGGCCCAACAGAAAGACTAATGGGATCCAGCCCCCCATGGCCCTGTCCAGCCCTGGATTCTGTCGCTACACTGAGCGAGCCTTCTCACAGCTGGATGTGGCCTCCTGGGCCCTGGGGGTGCCCCACAGATCCAGATCGCTGACCTAGGGCAGCCCTGGGGATCCCGGGACATCCAAGGTTGGGGAGAGCAGAGGTAGGCCGGTGGACCCTACCCGCACCCACACCAGGAGGCAGGCTCCTCCAGGTGCTGGCGCCACAGGAGCCCCATGACCAGGGTCCACCTGCCCTGTGGGGACCCAGCGCAGGAACCCATGAGCTGCAGGTCAAGGTCAGCTCTGCTGTCCTCACAACCGTCTCTCATGCTGAAACCTCAGGACACACGCCCCCACCCGGAGTCCACACATGCTCCCCGGTGAGGGACTCCAGCACTTGCCCCGCATCCATGTGATTCTTGCCCTCCCCTAAAGGACAGAATAGTCTCCCTTCCCAGGGGAAGGCACGCACACTCGACTCTGAGCCCGTTTGCTGTAGAATGTCAATAAAGTATTGTGGTGTGAAAATGCACAGCCAGCCCGTTTCTGTGCCTCCCAGAACTCTGAGTACGGGGCGTGGAGAGACCCACAGAGAGGAGGAGGGGTCACCACCCAGGCCCCAACAGCCCCTGCATGGGCACTGCAAGGCACAGCTGACGTCCCCACGTGCCTTCCAGGGGCGGCCAGATGTCAGGGTCAGGACACCACACACTATACTGGGACTCAGCCTGTGCCCCATGGGCCAGGAGGGCCTGGGACAGAGTGACAGCCAGGGAGCCTCAGGTCACCAGGGTCTGTGAAAAGCGACCTGGGATGTCTGTGCTCCCTCTGTCCAGGGGGCCGAGGCTGGCCCGGTTCCGGGGCATGTACTCCCCTCCCTGCATTCCCGTGCCAGTGTGCCTGGGGCACTGAAGGCCTGTGGGGCGCTCAGAGTGGCCGTGGAAGGGACGTCAGGACAGCAGGCCCTTGTGTTGTGCCCAAGAATGCGAATCTGAGTAACCACTGATGAGCTGACACCGATGCAAACTCCTGAGGGTTTCTCTACAAGCTGTAGCTTGGGTCCAAGTGCACCTGACACAGTGGAGCAGGGACTTGAACCCCGAGACTAAGAGGCATAGCAGCTTTATAGGGGCAGTGGACCGTGGGATATGCAGAAATTTGCAGTCATGTTGGTCCACACGCAAGTGGCTGATTGAATTACACCTTACCCTATAGTATCCACTTGAGCTGGTCTATTACTTTGGTCAGAATTGGCTCACAGTTCTGGGGGGCACAAAGCAGAGTTACATTGTTATGAGCCAATTTCCGATTAGGGTGTGCCCAGCTGTTTGACTCGGGTGGGGCAGCACCTTAAGCCATAAGCAGGTCATGTGGGGGTCAGAGGGGAGGTGGCGGGTGTAGCACAAAATGGAATCAGTCCTGCGCTGCTTGTCCAGGGGTAGGGGATTTTTATTAAATTTCCTGTGTCCCAACTTGCAGCTCATGCACCTGGGCAATGCTCACCAGGTGGACTCAGCGTGCACACCTTGTGGTGCTGGATGTCTCACAAGAGCGTGTGGAGGGCATCCTCCTTGCCCTAGTGAGTAAGGGCTGGGTGAGCATGGGGCTCGGCCTGAAAGCCAGGCAGCACAGGGGACCAAAGAACCCCAGCCCCGTCCACACCCCGACCTCCACACACAGGCAGCCCCAGGGCACCCCGCCATGGGTACCCGACTCCTCAGGAGCTCCCCCCAGGGTTGCCCTGAGGTCTGACTCCCTGCTGGAGAGGCATCGGCGAGAAGAGAAGCAGCCGGTGCTCGGCGAGACCCACTGTCGGACATGGGGTTGGCTGAGCCAGTCCTTCCACCTCAGCTGAACCTCCAGCTGAAATTCACTACAGGAGCGAGCCCCGGGTCAGCCAGGAGAGCCCAGCTAGCCACCCAGCACCAGCACCAGAAATGATGTTGTACCAATCATTTCGGTGTTAGGGTTACCCAGCCAGAGGATCCGATAGCTACACGTGATAGATTCATGTGATAGACAAACACACACCCCACAATGAACAAAAGTCAGAATCACCCCAATGCTGTCAAACAGCAGCTGGATGGTTACAAACATGACGCCGTGGTCCCCAATAGGATACATGGAAGACGCTATAAACCACGACTGCAGAGGTGCTGGAGGCACGGAGATGTGCCTGCTGGGTTCCAAAAAGGAGCGCAGAGGGGCAGGAAACATCCTACGGAGGGGGGGCCCCCTTAGGAAAGGACACCAGGTCCCTGTGAATGCTAAGGATGGTGAAATCTGTCCTCCTCCCTTTCAGCTTCTGCTTTTCCTCCTAAATGCCATTTTCCTCAGTCATATGAGCAAAAATTTATTTTATGTTTTTAACTTTCTTTTTATTGGAGTCCAATTTGTATGAATTCATTCTTCAGGAAGTGTGTCATTCAGGAGAGAAGGAGAGAGAAAGATTTTCCCTGACAGGCAAAGTATAAAGGAGTTCATGACCACTAAACCAGTCCATTAAGCAATTTTAAGAGGGACTCTTCTAGTGGGGTAAAAAAAGATACCAAAAGCAACAAAGACTAGAAAGGACCAGAGAACGTCACCAGAAACACCAACTCTATCACTAACAACAAGGCACAAGTTCATATCTTTGAATAATCACTCTGAATGCTGATACTAAATGCTCTAATCAAAAGATATAGGGTGTCAGAGTGGCTTAAAAAACAGGATCCGGGATGCCTGGGTGGCTCAGGTGTTCAGTTCTGCCTTTGACTCAGGGTATGATCCTGGAGTCTGGGATCCAGTCCCATATTGTGCTCCTGGTGGGGAGCATGCTTCTCTCTCTGTCTAATTTTCTGCCTCTCTCTCTCTCTCTCTCTCTCTCTCTCTCTCTCTCATGCTCTCAAAAATAAAATTGTTATTAAAAAAACAAGATCCATCAGTATGCTGCCTAGCGGCTCACCTTAGACCTATAGACACCAGCAGATTGAAAGTCAGGGAATGGAAAATCATCTATCACACTAATTGTTATGAAAAGAAAGTTGTAAGACCAATACTTATATAAGACAAACTAGATTTGAAACCAAACCCTGGGGGACACCTGGTGGCTCAGTGGTTGAGCATCTGCCTTCGGCTCAGGGGTTGATCCTGGGATCCCAGGATCGAGTCCCACATTGGCATCCTTTGGGGAGCCTGTCTCTCCCTCTGCCTATGTTTCTGCCTCTGCTCCTCTGTGTATCTCTCATGAATAAATAAATAAAATATTTAAATCTCAAAAAGAAAGAACAAATACTGTAAGAAGAGATGAAGGAGGGCATTATTTCATAATTAAAAAGACTCTCTATCAGGATCAAACAAATAAATATTTATGCTGCCAACATGGCAGTACCTAATATGGAACTCAATTACCAATAAACATACAGGAACTCACTGATAATGATACAATGACAGGGGATTTTAAAACCTATCCAGTAATGGCAATGGACTGATCGTCTATGCAGAAAATCAAAGGGGAACAATAGCCTAGACACACTGGACCACAGGGACTCAACAGATATAGTCTGAACATTTCTTCCGAAAGCAGAATACACATTCCTTTCAAGTGCACATGGGACATTCTCCAAAACAGATCATATCATGGGCCACAAATCACCCCTCAACAGGTACAAGAATGTTGATATCACACCCTGTACCTTTTCGGAGCATGATGCTATGAAACTCGAAGTCAACAGTAAAAAAAAATTTGGACAGACCAAAAATACGTGGAGATTATGAACATCCTACTAGAGAATGAATGGAGCAACCAGGAAATTAAAGAGGAAATTTAAAACAAATGAAAATGAAAACATGTTTCTCCAAACCTCTGGGATGTAGAAAAGGCAGTCCAAAGAGAAAAGTACATAGTAATATAGGCCCACCAGAAGAAACAAGAAGTTTCCAATACACAGCCAATCCCTACACCTAAAGGAGCTGGAAAAGGAATAGCAAACAAAGCCTAAAGCCTACAGAAGAAGGGAAAAAATAAAGATGAGAGCAGAAATAAACAATACAGAAATAAAAAAACATTAGAATGGAATAACGAAACTAAGAGCTATTTCTTCAAAATAATTAATAAAATGGATCAAACCCTATCCACCCTTAGGAACGAGAAAAGAGAAAAGACCTAAATAAATAAAATCACAAAAGAGAGAAGAGTGATCACAATCAACACCAGAAAAATTAGACATTTATAAGGGAATACAATGGAAGATTATATGCTAACAAACTGGGAGACCTGGAAGAAATGGACAAATCCCTAGAAATGTGCAAATGAGCAAAAGTGAAATAGGAAGAAATAGAAAATGTGAAGAGACCCATAACTAGCAAAGGAATTGAGTCAGCAAGGCAACTGTGTGCCTCAGTGGTTGAGCATGTGCTTTGGCTCAGGTCAGGATCCCAGGATCCTGGTGGATCAAGACCCACATCAGGCTCCCCGCATGGAGCCTCATTTTCCCTCTGCCTATACCGCTGCCTCTCTGTGTCTCTCATGAATACAAATATAAAATCTTTAAAAAAGGAAAAACATAAAAAGATGAGAAGACCCAAATAAAATCACGAATGAGAAAAGAGAAATAACAACCAACACTACAGAAATACAAACAATAATAAGAGAATATGATTAAAAAGTATATGCCAGCAACCTAGAACCTGGAAGAAATAGATCAATTCCTAGAAATATATAACATATCAAAAATAAAAAAATGAAGAAATAAGAAACTTGAACAGACCGTTAACCAGCAGAGAAATTGAATCATCAATCAGGGATCTCCCAACAGGAGATGCTTAGATCAATAGAACAGAATGGAAAGCCAAAACAAGATACAAACCTGTAACTCTATGATCCATTAATGGACAACAAGGCAGGAAGGAATATCCAATGGCACAAGGACAGTCTCTTCAAGAAACCCTAAACCTGACCCCAGGATAAGAACAAATGGTGTTGGGAAAACCAGGCAGCCACATGCAGAAGAATGAAACTGGACCACTTTCTTACACCATATATATAAAAAATAAATTCAAAATGGATGAAAGACCCAAATGTGAGACCTGAAACCATACAAAGAAGAAAAGATAGGCAGCAAAGTCTTTGACATTGGCCATTGGATCTTCTTTCAGGATATGCCTCTGAGGTTAGGGAAACAGAAGCAAAAATACTATTGGGATTTCATCAAATTGAAAAGCTTCTGCAAAGTGAAGGAAACAACTAAAGCTAAAAAGCAACATACAGGTGGAGAGGCAAGATGGCGGAAGAGAAGGGTCCCCAAGTCACCTGTCCTGACCAAATTACCTAGATAAACTTCAAATCATCCTGAAAATCTAGGAATTCAGCCTGAGACTTAAACAGAGACCAGAGAGAATGCTACAGTGAGAAAAGTTCACACTTCTATCAAGGTAGGAAGATGGGGAAAAAAAAATAAAGATACAAAAGGCATCCAAGGGGGAGGGGCCCCACAGAGCCAGGCTAAGGCCAGGGCGAGTGCCCCCCGGGCAGGAGAGCTCTGTCCCTGAGAAGCAGGAGCTGCACCATTCTTCCAGGGGGAAATGACGCCCGCAGGGATTCAGAGCAAGACCCCGGGAGAGCGGGGATACCCTTGGGCTCCATGGGACACAAACATACACCTGCACTCCCAGGAGATTGCACCGAGCTCCCTAAGGGCTGTAGGGCACATGCACTGACCCAGGAGCAGCTCTGAGGGGATCCGGCAGCGGCTCTGTCCGGGGGGGGGCAACGGGTCCCTGGGAACAGCTAGGTGGCGGCGCCTAGGGCAGAGGAAGTGGCTTCGTGTGCAGGGGGCTGCGGGGCCCCAGGAGCAGCTCAGAGGGGCTATGGCGGCTCCGTAGAGAGGTGCCTACCCGGCCAGGAGCGAAAATCCAACAGCGCAGGTCGGGGAGCACAGGGCTGGGACACAGCCCAGGATTTGGCCGCTCCCGGGACAGGCAGAGGCCTGGAGGGCCCAGGACAGCAAGGACGCTCCTGCTCAGAGCTGAGAAGATCAGCAGCCCTGCCCCAGAGCCTCCAGGCCCTGCAGACGGACTGCTCCAGAGTTACTGGGGAGGCTGAATACAGGTGTTCTGACCTGGCTGCTGCCACTGGGGTTGTTCCTTCTTGGGCGTCACAGGGTATACAACCCCCACTGAGCGCTTCACCAGGAAGGGGGAGAGGAGCTCCCCCAAGGGCTAGCACCTGAAAATCAGCACAACAGGCCCCTCCCCCAGAAGACCAGCTAGACGGACAAGTTCCAGGGGAAGTCAAGGGACTTAAAGTATACAGAATCAGAAGATACTCCCCCATGTTTTTTTTTAAATTTCTGATTGCTTCCCCCATCCTTTCCCCCTTTCTTTCTTTTTCTTTCTCCTTTTATTCTCTTTTTTGCTTTTTTCTTCCTTTTTCCTTTTTTCTTTTTCTCTTCTCTTTTTTTCTTTCTCTCTTCTCTTTTTCTCCTTTTCCCAATACAAGTTGTTTTTGACCACTCTGCACTGAGCAAAATGACTAGAAGGAAAACCTCACCTCAAAAGAAAAAACAGTCCTCTCTCCCACAGAGTTACAAATCTCGATTAAAACTCAATGTCAGAAATCCAATTCAGAAGCACTAGTATACAGCTACTGGTGGCTCTAGAAAAAAGCATAAAGGACTCAAGAGACTTCATGACTGCAGAATTTAGATACAATCAGGCAGAAAGTAAAAAAACAATTGAATGAGATGCAATCCAAACTAGAAGTCCTAATGACGAGGGTTAACGAGGTGGAAGAATGAGTAAGTGACATAGAAGACAAGTTGATGGCAACGAGGAAAACTGAGGAAAAAAGAGACAGACAATTAAGAGACCAGGAAGACAGATTAAGGGAAATAAACAACATCCTGAGGAAGAAAAACCTATGTGTAATTGGGGATCCTGATGGCGCCGAAAGGGACAGAGGGACAGAATATGTATTTGAACAAATCCTAGCTGAAAACTTTTCCTAATCTGGGAAGGGAAACAGGCATTCAGATCCAGGAAATAGAGAGATCCCCCCTAAAATTAATAAAAACCGTCCAACACCTCGATTTAATAGTGAAGCTTGCAAATTCCAAAGATAAAGAGAAGATCCTTAAAACAGCAAGAGACAAGAAATCCCTGACCTTTATGGGGAGGAGCAGACCTCTCCACAGCGACCTGGCAGCCCAGAAAGTGCTGGCTGGATATATTCAGGGTCTTCCATGAGAATAACATGCAACCAAGAATACTTTATCCAGCCAGGCTCTCATTCAAAATGGAAGGAGAGATAAAGAGCTTTCAAGACAGGCAGGAACTGAAAGAATATGTGACCTCCAAACCAGCTCTCCAAGAAATTTTAAGGGGGACTCTTAAAATTCCCCTTTAAGAAGAAGTTCAGTGGAACAATCCACAAAAACAAGGACTGAATAGATGTCATGATGACACTAAACTCATATCTGTTGATAGTAACTCTGAACGTGAATGGGCTTAATGACCCCTTCAAAGGCACAGTGTTTCAGACTGGATAAAAAATCAGGACCCAACTATTTGCTTTCTACAAGAGACTCATATTAGACAGAAGGACACCTACAATCTGAAAATAATGGGTTGGAGAACCATTTACCATCCAAATGGTCCTCAAAAGAAAGCAGTGAAAAAAAAAAAAAGAAAGAAACCAGTGGTAGCCATCCATATATCAGATAAACTAAAATTTACCCCGAAGGCTATAGTGAAAGATGAAGACGGACACTAAATCATACTTAAAAGATCTATCCAACAAGAGGTCTTAACAATCCTCAATATATATTCCCTGAATATCGGAGCTGCCAAATATTTAAACCAATTAATAACTAAATTGAAGAAATACTTAGATAATAATTATCTTATACTTGGTGACTTCAATCTAGGTCTTTCTACCCTCGATAGGTCTTCTAAGCACAACATCTCCAAAGAAATGAGAGCTTTAAATGATACACTGGAGCAGATAGATTTCACAGATATCTACAGAACTTTACATCCAAACTGAACTGAATAAACATTCTTCTCAAGTGCACATGGAACGTTCTCCAGAATAGACCACATACTGGGTCACAAATCACGTCTGAACCGATACCAAAAGATTCAGATCATCCCCTGCGTATTCTCAGACCATAATGCCTTAAAATTAGAACTAAATCACAACAAGAAGTTTGGAAGGACCTCAAACACGTGGAGGTAAAGGACCATCCTGCTAAAAGATGAAAGGTTCAACCAGAAAATTGAGGAAGAATTAAAAGGATTCATGGAAACTAATTGGAATGAAGATACAAATGTTCAAAACCTTTGGCATGCAGCAAAAGCAGTCCTAAGGGGGAAATACATCACAATAGAAGCATCCATTCAAAAACTGGAAAGACTCAAATACAAAAGCTAACCTTACTCGTAAAGGAGCTAGAGAAAAAAACAGCAGCTAGATCCTACACCCAAACAGAATAAGAGATTTAATTAAAATTAGAGCAGACCTCAAGGAAACTGAGACCATAAGAAATGTGGAACAGATCAACAAAACCAGGAGTTGGTTCTTTGAAAGAATTAATACCATACATAAACTATTAGCCAGTCTTATTAAGAAGAGAGACAAGACTCAAATTAATAAAATCATGAATGAGAAAGGAGATATCATTACCAACACCAAGGAAATACAAACGATTTTAAAAATATATTATGAACAGCTATACGGAAATAAATTAGGCAATCTAGAAGAAATGGACGCTTTCCTGGAAAGCCACAAACTACCAAAACTGGAACAGGAAGACATAGAAAACCTAAACAGGCCAATAACCAGGGAGGAAATTGAAGCAGTCATCAAAAACCTCCCAAGTCACAAAAGTCCAGGGCCAGATGGCTTCCCAGGGGAAATCTATCAATCGTTTAAAGAAGAAACCATACTTCTCCTACTAAAGCTGTTTGGAAAGATAGAAAGAGATGGAGTACATCCAAATTCGTTCTATGAAGCCAGCATCACCTTAATTCCAAAACCAGACAAAGACCCCACCTAAAAGGAGAATACAGACCAATATCCCTGATGAACATGGATGCAAAAATTCTCAACAAGATACTAGCCAATAGGATCCAACAATACATTAAGAAAATTATTCACCATGACCGAGTAGGATTTATCCCCGGGACACAAGGCTGGTTCAACACGTGTAAAAAAATCAATGTCATTCATCATATCAGCAAGAGAAAAACCAAGAACCATATGATCCTCTCATTAGATGCAGAGAAAGCATTTGACAAAATAGAGCATCCATTCCTGATCAAAACTCTTCAGAGCGTAGGGATAGAGGGAACATTCCTCGACATCTTAAAAGCCATCTACGAAAAGCCCACAGCAAATATCATTCTCAGTGGGCAGCACTGGGAGCCTTTCCCCTAATATCAGGAACAAGACAGGGATGTCCACTCTCACCATTGCTATTCAACATAGTCTGGAAGTCCTAGCCTTAGCAGTCAGACAGCAAAAAGTCATTAAAGGCATTCAAATTGGGGATCCCTGGGTGGCGCAGCGGTTTGGCGCCTGCCTTTGGCCCAGGGCACGATCCTGGAGACCCGGGATCGAATCCCACGTCGGGCTTCCGGTGCATGGAGCCTGCTTCTCCCTCTGCCTATGTCTCTGCCTCCATCTCTCTCTGTGTGACTATCATAAATAAAATAAACTGAAACTTTAAAAAAAAAATAAAGGCATTCAAATTGGCAAAGAAGAAGTCAAAATCTCCCTCTTCTCAGATGACATGATACTCTACCTTGAACACCCAAAAGCCTCCACCCCAAGATTGCTAGAACTCATACAGCAATTTGGTAGCATTGCAATATAAAAACTCAATAGCCAGGGATCCCTGGGTGGCGCAGCGGTTTGGCGCCTGCCTTTGGCCCAGGGCGCGATCCTGGAGACCCGGGATCGAATCCCACGTCCGCCTCCCGGTGCATGGAGCCTGCTTCTCCCTCTGCCTGTGTCTCTACGCCTCTCTCTCTCTCTGTGACTATCATAAATAAATAAAAATTAAAAAAAAAACTCAATAGCCAGAAATCAATGGCATTTCTATACACTGACAATGAGACTGAGGAAAGAGAAATTAAGGAGTCAATTTCATTTACAGTTGCACCCAAATCAAAAGATACCTAGGAATAAACCTAACCAAGGAGGTAAATGATCTATACCCTAAAAACAATAGAACACTTCTGAAAGAAATTGAGGAAGACACAAAGAGATGGAAAAATATTCCATGCTCATGGATTGGCAGAATTAATATTGTGAAAATGTCAATGTTACCCAGGCAATGTACACGTTTAATGCAATCCCTATCAAAATACCAGGGACTTTCTTCAGAGAGTTAGAACAAATTATTTTAAGATTTGTTTGGAATCAGAAAAGACCCCGAAAGCCAGGGGGATTTTAAAAAAGAAAACCATATCTGGGGGCATCACAATGCCAGATTTCAGGTTGTACTACAAAGCTGTGGTCATCAAGACAGTGTGGTACTGGCACAAAAACAGACACTTAGATCAATGGAACAGAATATAGAACCCAGAAGTGGACCTTGAACTTTATGGTCAACTAATATTCGATAAAGGAGGAAAGACTATCCATTGGAAGAAAGACAGTCTCTTCAATAGATGGTGCTGGGAAAATTGGACATCCACCTTCAGAAGAATGAAACTAGACCACTCTCTTTCACCATACACAAAGATAAACTCAAAATGGATGAAAGATCTAAATGTGAGACAAGAGTCCATCAAAATCCTAGAGGAGAACACAAGCAACACCCGTTTTAAACTTGGACACAGCAACTTCTTGAAACGTACATCCATGAAGGCAAAGGAAACAAAAGCAAAAATGAACTATTGTGACTTCACCAAGATAAGAAGCTTTTGCACAGCAAAGGATACAGTCAACAAAACTAAAAGACAACCTACAGCATGGGAGAAGATATATGCAAAAGACGTTTCAAATAAAGGGCTAGTTTCCAAGATCTATAAAGAACTTCTTAAAATCAACACCAAAGAGACAAACAATCCAATCATGAAGTGGGCAAAAGACATGAAGAGAAATCTCACAGAGGAAGATACTGACATGGCAACATGCACATGAAAACATGCTCTGCATCACTTGCCCTTAGGGACATACAAATCAAAACCACAATGAGATACCACCTCACACCAGTGAGAATGGGGAAAATTAAAAAGGCAGGAAACCACAAATGGAGAGGATGCGGAGAAAAGGGAACCCTCTTACACTGCTGTTGGGAATGTGAACTGGTGCAGTCACTCTGGAAAACTGTGTGGAGGTTCCACAAAGTGTTAAAAATAGACCTGCCCGATGACTCAGCAATTGCACTATTGGGGATTTACCCCAAAGATTCAGATGCAATGAAACGCCGGGACACCTGCACCCCGATGTTTATAGCAGAATGTCCACAATAGCCAAACAGTGTCAGGAGCCTTGGTGTCCATCGAAAGATGAATGGATAAAGAAGATGTGGTTTATGTATACAATGGAATAATATTCAACCATTAGAAACGACAAATACCCCACATTTGTTTCAACGTGGTTGGAACTGGAGGCTATTATGCTGAGTGAAGTAAGTCAATCGGAGAAGGACAAACAGTCTATGTTCTCATTCCTTTGGGGAATATAAATAATAGTGAAAGGGAATATAAGGGAATGGAGAAGAAACGTTTGGAAGTATCAGAAAGGGAGAGAGATCATAAAGACTCCTAACTCTGGGAAAAGAACTAGCAGTCCTGGAAGGGGAGGAGGGCGGGGGGTGGGGGTGAAGGGGTGACGGGCTCTGAAGGGGACACTGGAAGGGATGAGCACTGTGTGTTATTCTGTATGTTGGTCAATTGAACACCAATAAAAAATAAATTTATTTAAAAAAAAGATCAAACAACTGCATATTTATGCTGCCAACATGGGAATACCGAAATATAGAAACCAATTAACAACAAACGTACAGGAACACACTGATAATAATACAATGACTGGGGATTTTAACACCCACTTATGGCAATGGACCGATCGTCTATGCAGAAAATCAAAAGGGGAACAATAGGCTTGACACACTGGACCAAAGTGACTCAACAGATATAGTCTGAACATTTCTTCCTAAAGCAGAATACACATTCCTTTCAAGTGCACATGGGACATTCTCCAGAATACATTATAGCATGGACCACAAATCAGCCCAAACAGGTACAACGGGTACAAGAAGGATGGTATCACACCATGTATATTTTCGGACGACGACGCTATGCAACTTGAAGTCGACAGTAAGAAAAAATTTGGAGAGACCAAATATTTGTGGAGATTATGATCATCCTACCAGAGAAGGAATGGAGTAACCAGGAAATTTAAGAGGAAATTTAAAACAAATGAAAATGAGGGCAGCCCCGGTGGCGCAGCGGTTTAGCGCCGCCTGCAGCCCGGGGCGTGATCCTGGAGACCCTGGATCAAGTCCCACGTCAGGCTCTCTGCATGGAGGCTGCTTCTCCCTCTGCCTCTCTGCCTCTCACTCCCTCTCTGCATCTCTATGAATAAATAAATAAAATCTTTAAAAAAAAAAACAATTGAAAATGAAAACATGTTTCTTCAAACCTCTAGGATGTAGCAAAGACAGTCCTTAGAGGGAAGTAGATAGCAATACAGGCCTACCTCAAGAAACAAGAAGTCTCCAATACACAACCCAACCCTACACCTAAAGGAGCTGGAAAAGGAATAGGGAACAAATCCTAAAGCCTCCTTAAGAAGGAAAAAATAAAGATGAGAGCAGAAATAATCAATACAGAAACAACAAAACAGTAGAATGGAATAATGAAACTAAGAACTGATTCTTCAAAATAACTAAGAAACTGGATCAAGCCCTAGCCAGCCTTATCAACAAGAAAACAGAAAAGAAATAAATAAATAAAATCACAAAAGAGAGAAGAGAGATCACAATCAACACCAGAAAATAAGACAATTATAAGGGAATACTATAAAAGATTATACGCTAACAACCTGGGAGACCAGGATGAATTGGAGAGATCCCTAGAAATGTGCAAACGAGCAAAACTGAACGAGGAAGAAATAGAAAATGTGACTAGACCCATAACTAGCAAAGGAATTTAATCAGCAAGGCACCTGGGTGCCTCAGTGGTTGAGCATCTGCTTTGGCTCAGGTCATGATCCCGGGGTCCTGGGGAATCATGTCCCACATCAGGCTCCCTGCGTGGAGCCTCAATTCCCCCTGCCTATACCCCTGCCTCTCTGTGTCTTGCATGAATACATAAATAAAATATTTAAAAAAGAAAAAAGATAAAAAGATGAGAATGGACCCAAATAAAATCACAAATGAGATAAGAGAAATAACAACCAAAACTAGAGAAATAAGAACGTTTATAAGAGAACATTATGAAAAATTATATGCCAGCAACCTAGAACCTGGAAGAAATAGATCAATTCCTGGAAATATATAACACAGCAAAAATGAAAAAGGAAGAAATAAGAAACTAGAACACACAGATAACTAGCAACGAAATTGAATCAGCAATCAGGAATCTCCCAACAGGAGACGCTTAGATCAATAGAACAGAATGGAATGCCGAAACAAGATACAAACCTGTAACTCTATGATCCATTAATCGACAACAAGGCAGCAGGGAATATCCAATGGCACAAAGACAGTCTCTTCAACAAACCCTAACCCTGAACCCAGGATAAGAACAAATGGTGTTGGGAAAACCAGGCAGCCACATGCAGAAGAATGAAACTGGACCACTTTCTTACACAATATATATAAAAAATAAATTCAAAATGGATGAAAGACCTAAATGTGAGACCTGAAACCATAAAAAGAAGAAAAGATAGGCAACGTCTTTGACGTTGGCTATTGGATCTTCTTTCTAGATGTGCCTCTGAGTTGAGGGAAACAAAAGGAAAAATACTCTTGGGACTTCCTCAAATTCAAAAGCTTCTGCAAAATGAAACAACCAACGCTAAAAGGCAACATACAAAATGAAAGGAGATATTTGTAAATAACACATCCAATAAACAGTTAGTATGCAAAATACGCAAAGCAAATATAAATCTCAACCTCCTAAACACAAATTATCCAACTGCAGATGGGTAGAAGACATGAATGGACTTTGTAACTGACAAGACAACCAAATGGCCACCAGACACCGAAAGACACTCCGCGTCACCCATCATCAGGGAAATTCAAATGAAATCACAATAAGATGTCACCTGACAGCCGACAGAATGGCTAAAATTAACAACAGAAGAAACAACAGGTGTTGTTGAGGCTATAGAGAAGAGGGAGCCCCCTTACACTCCTGGTGGGAATGCGAAGAGTGGCAGCCACTGTGAAAAACACTGTGGAGGGTCCTCGAGACATTAAAAATAGGGGATCCCTGGGTGGTGCAGCGGTTTGATACCTGCCTTTGGCCCATGTCGCGATCCTGGAGACCTGGGATCGAATCCACGTCGGACTAACAGTGCACGAAGCCTGCTTCTCCCTCTGCCTGTGTCTCTGCCTCTCTCTCTGTGACTATCATAGAAAGAATTAAAACAGAAGTTAAAAATAGCGCTACCCTACGATTCCAAAATTGTAGAGCTAGGTATTTACCCGAGGATACAAAAGTCTTTTAGTAGATTCCAAGTAGGACACGCAGACCAGTGTTTGTAGCAGCGTTATCAACAACAGCCAAACTGTGGATACAGCCCAGATGTCCATCGACTGATGAATGGGCAGAGACGATGTGGTAAATATACCCACTGCAACATCACTGGGTCATCAGAAGCGATGAAATGAAGCCATTTACAATGATGTGGGAGAAGTGGAAAGGACTTATGCTTAATGAACTCAGTCAGTAAGAGAAAGATATGAAATACCATACAATTGCATTCAAATGTGAATTTTAAGAAACCAGACAAACTGGCAAAGGGGCAGAGGGGTGGATGAGAGAAGCAAACAAAAAAACACACTCTTAACCACAGAGAATCAACTAATAAATACCAGAGGAAGGTGAGGGAGATGGGGAATCAGGGGATGGGGATAGTGGAGGGCACCTGTGGCCAGTACCAGGCGTTGTAACCAAGAGTTGAATCACTATGTGGTAATCCTGAAACTATATCATAATGTGTATACAAATAGGAATTCAAGTAAAACTTTAAAATAATAATTGGTAGTATTGATGAAACATGTACGCACTAGAGATAAAATCAGAAAGGCAACTGAAAATCCAAATAAAGAGTCTTTAGAGCCACAAATCCCCTCCTAGCTCAGCTCGGGAGAAGCCTGCCATGTCTATTCTGACACCATCAGAAACCTGGATTTTGATTCTCTGGGGAGGCCACTGACTTGGTGGAGTCAGGCTATCTTTGAACCCAAAACCTAAATAGAGTGCATAAAACTAAATGGCCCAAGATGCTAGGAGTCCCAGTGCAGGCACATGCTAAGTCCCAAACTCTAACCATACACAGACATAACCTTAACCCTACACTTAATCATAATGTTAACCTAACCCTTAAACAAGACCCATCACTAATCGAAAAGCAAACACAAACCCCAAGACCAAAACACATTCACTGAACCTTCCTGCCAACCCTCACCCTAACTCCTAAATGCAGGTGCACCTAAACTTAGGTTTCCTTAACCCTGACCCCTACATTAAATCTAACACGAACCCTAACCTCTAACCCTATCCTTAAAATAAGATATTCAAATCCTATTCCTAACCTTAACCTGTACCCTAACCCTAACCCTCTAATACTAATCCTATCTCATACCGCAAACTGTACCCTAACCCATACCCTAAAACCAACCCCTAACCCACTCCCTAACCATATATCTTGCCCTTTTCCAAAACCGTACCCTGACCCTGACCTGACCCTAACCCTAAACCCTAACCAAACACTAACACTAACCCTAGCCCTAACCCCTATCCTAATCCTAACCCTCGCCCTATCCCTAAACCTAGCCCTAACTTTAACTCTAACCCTTAACTCTAACCCCTAACTCTAACCCCTAACAATAACTCACACCCTAACCCCTAACCCTAACTGCAAACCTAAGCCCAATGCTAACTCTAACCATAACCCTATCCCCAACTTCTAACCTCCTGCCCTCAACCCTAGAGCCTAAACCCTAACCCTAACACTAAATCTTGTCCTTTACCCTCACCACCATCCTAACTCTTAACACTGACCAATACCCTTATGCCTCACCTAACCTCTAATTCGTAACCATAAGCATAATCACTAACCCCTAACATCTAACCTAAGGCTAACCACCAACTTCCTCCCCTCCCCTAACCCGACCATTCATTCTACACTTTCACTTACACTGTGGTTCTGAGGAGTCCCTTCTGATATGGACGTGGCCCCCAATGGCTCCTCCAGATTCCTCCAAGGGGTCCTGAGGAAGCCGGGCTCCTGTGAGTGTGGACGTGACCCCAGTGTTCCTGAGTCATTGTCAGCAGATCCTGAGGACGCTGGGTCTCCTGTCACTGTGGACTATGCCTCACATCCTCTGGAAGCCTCACAGCAGGTCCCCAGGAGGCCGGGAGCTCCTGTCAGCCTGGCCATGGCCCCACGTCCCCCAGAAAACTCACCGCAGGTCCTGAGGAGGCTGTGGGCTCCTGTCAGCATACACGCAACCCCTTATGTCCCGAAGCCAAAGTGCAGGTCCTGAGGAAGACAGGGTTCCTGTCAGCATTGACGTGGTCCCACATTTTCCTCAAGCCTCACCATAAGACCTGAGGAGGCTGGGGGCTCCTGTCAGCATGGACGTGGCCTCAAATCTTCCCAATACTTCACAGTGTGTCCTGAGGAGGCTGGAGACTCCTGTCACTGTGGATGCAGCACCCACAGTTTTCTTAGGCCTCACCACAGGCCCTGACAAAGCTGGGGTCTTCTGTCCACATGGACGCATCCACATATTTCCCCAAATCTACACCAGGTGTCCTGAGGAAGTCAGCGTCCTGTTGTGTCCATGTGGCCCCAAGTCCTCCTGAAGCGTAGCCGAGGGTTCGGGGAGGCCAGGGCTCCTGTAACCATGAATGCGGCCCCCCGCTTCCAGAAGCCTCAACTTATGTCCTGAGGGGCCCGGGAGCTCCTGCCAGAGTGAACGCGTTGCCACATCTTCCTGAAGCCTCCCCACAGTTCCTGAGGCTGCTCAGGGGCGCCTGTCAGCGTGGATGTGGGCCCACAATTTCCTGAAACCTCCCCGCCAGTCCTGAGGTGCTCAGGGCTCCTGTCACCGTGAATGTGGGCCCACATCTTCCTGAAGCCTCCCCGCGGGTCCTGAGGCGGCCCAGGGGCTCCTGTCAGGGTGGACGCGGGCCCACATCTTCCTAAGGCCTCAACGCGGGTCCTGAGGAGACCGCCGTTCCTCTCAGCATGAATGTGGCCCAATTTCCCCCTGAAGACTCCCCGCGGGTCCTGAGGAGGCTGCAGCTCATCAGCATAGATGCGTCCCCATGTCTTCTGCAGGCCACCCCAGCACAGGCTGGCTCCTGTTAGTGCAGGCAGAGGAGGCCTACTGCACATGCCTGCCCCTTGGGAGGGGCCTGGGCTCAGGCGCCCTCTGCGGGATGCTCTGGTGCTACAGGAGACTGTGCAGGAGGCAGCAGGTGCTCTATGGGCCGCACCTGCCTCCTTTCAGGCTCCAGCTGGGGCCTGTTAGCTTCGGAAACATCTCACTGAAAAGGAGCCCAACACCCGGCTTCCCAGAAATACTTAAGACAAGGAATTGGAGCCCACAGGACGTGAAATGAAATGTGGACCAGATTTTACCACGTCCTGAAAAACTCACTCAACCCTCTTCCACTGTGGGTGGGACCGCGGGTTGGTGCACCCACCCTGGAAACAGTGTGGATGCCCCTCAGGAAGTTACAAATAAAGCCACCCTGCGACCAGCAGGTGAACGGCCTAGAGCTCACTACGAGGATACAGATGCAGTGAGACTTGGGATACCTGCACCCCAATGTCCACAGCAGCTGGGTCCACAGTAGCCACACTGTCGAGGAGCCTCGGTACCCTCTGCCAGATGATGGATAAAGAAAATGGGAAATAGATAATGGTCATAGAGAGAGGAATGGTACTCAGCTATCAAAGAGAATGAAATCTTTCCATTTGCAATAATGTGGATAGAACTAAAGGGATCATGTTAAGTGAAGTAAGTCACTCGGGAAAGAGAATGACCGTGTGGTTTCATTCATAGGTGGAATTAAAGAAGCAAAGCAGATGAACAACTGTGAAGGGAAGGAAAAACAAATAAGATGAAAACAGATGCAGGAAATACAGACCCTTAATGATAGGAAACAACCTGAGGGTAGCTGGAGGGGGTAGATAACAGGGGACAGGCATGAAGGAGGGCACATGATGTCTCAAGCACTGCTGTTATCTCCAACTGATGAATCCCTGAATTCTTCCTCTGAAAGTATAATACACTATACGTTAATTAATTGGGTTTAAATTAAGTTAAAAAAATCAGTTCTTTCAGAACACATTTCCTTCTGGACTCTCTATTTTGCTCATTCAGCTTATGCCGGGACCACCCCCTGTGGGTCTGGTTTGTGGACGTAGGCTCCACGCCTCATCCTTGGCCCAGCATAGGGCTAGAACTCACAACCCCTGAGATCAGGACCGGAGGTGAGGTCAGGAGTCGGATGCTTAACCGACGGAGCCAGCCAGGAGCCTGAGAACCACACTGCTTTATCTCTGTAACATCTTTTGAAATAGGAAAGTGCTGCGTCCCACTCTGTCATGCTTCTCCAATACTGATTTGATTTGTGGAGTCATTTGTTGTGGGGGTTGGATGCTACGGGTTTTTTTTTCCTATTTCTAACATCTGCCACCATGATTTTGATAGGAATGACATTGAAACTGAGGGTGGCTTCAGGAACTGTGGACATTTTCACAAGATGAGGCTCCCACCCCACAAGCCCAGGACGGCCTCCCAGAGCCTGGTTTGGGTCAGTGCACAAGTCTTGTGCTCCTTTGGTTCAGTCTCATTATTTATTTTCCTTGATGCTCCTGAGAAGGGCGTCACATCCTTCATTTCCTTCCTGAGTGCTCATTGTCAGGACACAGCAAGGCTACTCTGCTCTGTAGGGTCAGTTTGTGTCCCGTGACTTTTGAACTCACTCCTTAATTCTAACAGGATTTGGTGGAGGCTCTCGGGTTTCTCGTTTCTAGTACCTCTTCTTCAGCATATAGGGACAGTGTTACGTCCCCCCTCCAGGTGTAGAACCTTTTCTGTTTACAGCTTAATGTCCTAGAAAGCCCCACAATTGAATCAAAACTGAGCCCAGGCCAAGGGCAGGAAGCCCCTATTAGAATGAGAACAGGGCTCAATTCCCTTGAAGTCCCCATATCAAAATGTAAACAGAACTTGAGGAATTGCTTCTGCCCTTCTGGAGGTCCCCAAGACCAGTCCTTAAAACTAAGCTAAAACCCACCACAGGGTCCAAGTCCCTGCTCTGCTGTGTCGGGTATACTTGGATATAAGATCGAGCTTGTAAATAATCCCTCGTGTGTTTGCATTGGAATCGGCTTCTTGGTGGTTTCTCATATTCGCAATCTTGGGCACAACAGTCTGAGATAAAAAACAAAACCAAAGAAACTCGGACGCGGGCAGAGTGAAAGCAGGGTTCTAAGAGAAGCGGCAGAGACCCGGGGGCTTGGCGGCTCCTTTGGTTCCTGCAGCCTGCAGACTGGGGGACGGAATCCTCAGCCCCAGAGCCAGAGGACCCAGCGTCCCCACCCGCATCCCCCCATCAGCCCCGAGTCTCAGGGAGAAGCTCAGGGCCGCCTGCTGGAGCCCAGAGATGCTGACGCCCACCCCGTCTCTGATCCCCGCAGGTGCATATCCCAGGCAGATGTGCACCTGACAATCTGCACCACATCCCATCCCCAGACCCCACACAGACCACTCGCTTCCACCAAGTTGTCAGACCACAGAGGCTGCAGAGCTTCAGCTCTGCCTGGAAAGTATGGTCTAGCTTCCTTTGTACTTTGTGCTTTATTTTCCTTTATTTTCTTTGATTCTTTTATAGAGAGAGAGAGAGAGAGAGGTAGAGACACAGGCATAGGGAGAAGCAGGCTCCAGGCACTGGGAGCCCAATGTGGGATTTGATCCAGAGTCTACAGGATCGTGCCCTGGGCCAAAGGCAGGCACTAAACCGCTGCTCCACCAGGGATCACTTTAATTGTTTCTATTTTGTGAGTTAGAATCTTTTAACAAGCAGGCCAAAATAATCTGTTGTTTTTTTTTGGGGGGGGAGGGCAGTTGTTATTGTTTTTCTTGAATTTCTTTTTCTTCCTTCTTTCTTTTCTGGAAAAAATAATGAGATGGAGAAATTCACCTCCATAAAATAACATGAGGTTCTAATCAAAGCCAGGAAGATCATAAATACACATATATGATGTCTAACTACAGTTTAAAACAATGATTATAAAGATAGCAGCTGGGCTGGATAAAGAGCACAGAAGAAAACTAGAGAAACTTTTACTGTAGAAATAAAAGAATGAAAATCTAGTCAGGCCAATGTTAAAAATGCTATAACTGAGATGCAGTCCCAAATGGAAACCTTAAAAACAAGAAAGGTTATGGACCACAGAGACAGACGTAGGGAAGTCAGCCACTTATTAAAACAATAACATTCATACCATAGAGACTCAGAAGATGAAGAGAGAGAAAAGGTGGGACTTGCTTAGACATTAGAAACGACAAATTCCCACCATGTACTTCAAGGTGGATGGAACTGGAAGGTATTATGCTGAGTGAAGTAAGTCAATTGGAGGACAAACATTGTATGTTCTCATTCATTTGGGGAATATAGATAATAGTGAAAAGGAATATAAGGGAACGGAGAAGAAATGAGTGGGAAATATCAGAAAGGGAGACAGAACATAAAGACTCCTAACTCAGGGAAATGAACTAGGGGTGATGGAAGGGGAGGATGGCAGGCGGTGGGGGTGAATGGGTTACGGGCACTGAGGGGGGCACTTGACAGGATGAGCAGTGGGTGTTATTCTGTATGTTGGCAAATTGACACCAATAAAATATAAAATTATTATTAAAAATAGAGGAAGAAAGAAAGAAAGAAAGAAAGAAGAAAGAAAGAAAGAAAGAAAGAAAGAGAAGAAAGAAAGAAAGAAAGAAAGAAAGAAAGAAAGAAAGAAAGAAAGAAAGAAAGAAAGAGTGGCACCTGTGTGGCTCTGTCAGTTAAGCTTTTCCCTTAGGCTCAGATCATGATCCAGGTCCCAAGGAAGGCTCCCTGTTCAGCAGGGAACCTGCTTCTCTCTCTCCTTCTGCCCCTCTCGTTCATGCTTTATCTCTCCTCTCTCTCTCAAATAAATAGAAAACATCTTGAAAAAGAAACAAACAAACCCACAAGGAAGAGAAATCGCCCATTTAGAAGAATTTCAAACCATTTGTGAAGACATTCCAGCCTTAAGTTCATGAGCATAGCTTCCCACTCTTAAGTGTGGAATACACATAGTAACTTCCTACTACCAAATATAATATGAAAAACTTAAAATATTGATAATATAATAATAATAATAATAATAATAATCAGATTACTATGGAGAAAGCTGACAAACACTACCTCAGCAAGATGATCAGATCGATACCAAGACTGATAAATCATGTTGATAGTATCTATCCTTTATATGATATAATGAAAATGGCAGTATATCTCTGTATATAATCCACAACAACAGTTCAGTCATGAGATAAACAACAGACATGTCCGAGCTGAGGGAAATTTTACAAAATACTCTAATTCTCAAAGTGTTCCAGTTCAACAACAACAAGGAAATGCTGAAAGACTGTAACAATTGAGAGGAGCCTAAGAAAACAGGAGGACAAATGGAATGTGATATGAGGGATGGTAACTTAGCAAAAACTAAGGAAATCTGAATAAAGTATGGTCTTTGGTTAATGCGACTATTTTAATATTGATTCATTATTTCATATTTGTACCGTACTAATATAAGATATCAATATTTGGAGAAATTGAGTGCCAGTGCATGCGAAAGCTCTGTACTATCTTCTCAATTTCCCTTTAATCTTAGTTTTTTTCCTAATAAATAAGATTTATTTTGAAAATTGACTTAAATGAATCAGGATCCAAGTGTGAAGACATTTTAAGAATAGTTGAATTAACTTTTGCCTTATTCTTTTTTTTTTAATTTATTTTTTATTGGTGTTCAATTTACTAACATACAGAATAACACCCAGTGCCCGTCACCCATTCACTCCCACCCCCCGCCCTCCTCCCCTTCTACCACCGCTAGTTCGTTTCCCAGAGTTAGCAGTCTTTACGTTCTGTCTCCCTTTCTGATATTTCCCACACATTTCTTCCCCCTTCCCTTATATTCCCTTCCACTATTATTTATATTCCCCAAATGAATGAGAACATATAATGTTTGTCCTTCTCCAACTGACTTACTTCATTCAGCATAATACCCTCCAGTTCCATCCACGTTGAAGCAAATGGTGGGTATTTGTCATTTCTAATAGCTGAGTAATATTCCATTGTATACATAAGAGTTCCTTCGGTGGGAACAAAGAAATAATTTTATATCAGAAGGAAAGAACAACACTTATGAACACGTATAATGCCTCCGCATCCTGAAAAGCAGGAAAGGATAATAAAAGCAAAAATCAGAAAAAAATACTTCTATTATAATAGACACCATATTGCAAGTGCATTTAAAATTAGCAATGCATAACATTTATTTCCTGGACATTTGTCTTCCAAAGAGTTCACAGTTTTTCAGTGTCAGTTGAATTAGGGGAAGAATCTCAGGGAAGAATCCTTCACATAATAATAGGACCATTGTAATAATGTTTCTCTGTTCTTTCCAAATCCATAAAGATGCATTCCCTGATGAGTGACTGAGCTGTGAAGAAAGAGATGAGAAAGCATCATCCCTCTGAACTATTTGTGTCAGAATATTTTAACCATAGTACTACGGATAGTAAATTATCCTTATTACCAGGAAATACGTCTCAGATTGGAATCTGAGCAATTAGATGGGCAGAGAAAAAAAACTTAGACTCACTCCTCATCTTTTAAAGATAAAGGAGAGCTTTTTTATGTACAAAGTCAGTTGTTAAGATAGCCTTAGGGAATAAGAGTCTGCAGCATGGAATCCCGCTGCGCAGATGGGAAGCCCGTGCCCCAGGTCTTCCTGATCCCAAATCCCTGGGCCTGTCCCCCAACACACGCTGCCAAGCTAAGGTCATTTGCAATTGCTCTCTTAGGAGCTCCAGGGGAGGGGAAAGAGCTAGATAGGATGGGACTGAACACAAGGAGGTCGAGAAAATGAAGGCCTTTCTACTTTAAGTTCAGTGTTCGAACAAGTCCAGCCATCCCAGGCCCCTGTGAAGAAGACCTGAAATTTACATTACTTCAGTTACAGGAAAAAAACAAAGGTTTACAGCTTAATGGCCTAGAAAACCCCACAATAAAATGAAACTGAGCCCATGTCAAGGGCTGGAAGCGCCTATTAGAATGAGAGCAGAGCCCAATACCCTTGAAGGTCCCATATCAAAATGTAAACATAACTTGAGGAATTGCTCCAGCCCTTCTGGAGGACCCCGAGACAAGCCCTTAAAACTAAGCTAAAACCCACCTCGGGGTCCACGTCCCTGCTCCGCTGTGTTGGGTGTACTTGGACGCAAGCTGGGGTTTGGAAATGAACCCTTGTGTGTTTGCATTGGTGTCAGCCCCTTAGTGGTTTCTCAGATTCGCAAACTTGGGCACAACACCCCCATGTCCCCTCCTACCTTGGCTGAACCCCTATCCCCTCCCGCCCAGGGTAACACTCAGTCTCCTCCCTGCCTACAACAGCTGGGCACAGGCCGTCACACAGGTCCCATGAGCACGGTGGAGACTCCCGCCGTCCCTGGCCTCCCAGAGGAAGGAAGGAGGTTTTGGCAGTAGACACTCCCATGGTGGCCCCAGGGATCCATGCCCAGGACAGACAGGTTGGGGTCTGTGTCCCTGATGCAAGCTCCTCCTCCCCGGTTTTACCACAGGAAATGAAGGAGGAGACCCTAGTCTCCTCTAGGGACATCACACTGGGGGACCTGGACATCAACAGGATGTTCAGCAGTCACGTCATGTTTTGGGACTACTAGGGGGTAGGGTGAGGTTGAGGGTCCAGGGGGATCGGGACCCAGGAGGACCGGGGGCTTCTGGGTAGGGAACACAGTGCTTAAGAGCCTGGGGAAGAACAGCAGCGAACAACACACTGCTCCATGGTAGATTGTTGGGGATGAACACCGTGCCCCCAGCCTCGGGGTCTCAGGGATGAGGAGGCCACTAGGACGGGGCCTCCAGGGATTGCCATGTAAGCTGAACCCCAAAGGGGTGAGGGACGGCCCCCTGAAAAGCAGGGGGCTGGGGTGAGGGCCGTGCGGCCAGTAAGGGGACCTGGGGGCAGGGTGCATGGCCGTGACTGGAGGACACACATCGATCTGATGAGGGTCGGACAGGTCAGGGTGATACCCACCCTCAGGACTTTATATATTTCTAAATTCTATGCATTCAATTTGAGACAATTTGCAATTTGTAAACATACATAGTATGATGACCCCCAGATAATGCCCCTGGTCCAGCCAGGGCCCTGCACTCACCACAGGGGTCCCCAGGGGCAGGTGTCACAGCATACCCCAGACTGGGGTCGCCTTTATCTGTAGACGTCTCCGTGTGCATCTTAGAGAAAGGGGATGCCCTGTGTCCGCAGACCCCCTACACCATCCTCCTATTCCCCAGACCCACAACATCCCCTAACATCATCATTCCCCATGGCATAGCCCCTACACCATCCCCCTCACACACTCACAGCCTCACACAATCCCCACCCACACTATAACCCAACACCATCCCCGCTACACCATCCCCCACAACCCACCACCATCATACCCTTGCCCCCACACCATCGACCCCCACACCATCGTCCCTGAGCAAGGACCCAGTGCACCTGCACCCTGTGGGACATGCTCAGACTCCCCGGGGTTCTCTGGATACCCTGCTCACATCAGAAGCCCGGGTGTCCCATTGTGTACCCAGCAGTTGCAGGGAGGAGGGAAGGCAGGGAGTCCCGGACAGTGTGTGTGCAGGAGAGTGGTGCAGAAGACACACTGTGCCCTGCCTCCAACCACTGTCCCTCCAGGAGTGCGGCACAACCTGCACAGGACATCAGCCCATAACCCAGAGGGACCTGGACTGACTTGGGCCCAGGCTTGTGGGGGCTGGGTTGATTTGAGCCCCCACCAGTCCCACCAGTCCCAACTCAAAGACTAATGGAATCAGGCCCCCATGGCCCTGGCCAACCCTGGATTCTGGCCCCGGGCTGAGCGAGCCCTCTCAAAGTGGATGTGGCCTCCTGGGCCCTGGGCGTGTCCCACCGATACAGGTCGCTTATCTAGGGCAGCCCTGGGGATCCCGGGACACACCAGTGTGGGGAGAGGAGGGGTAAGCCGGTGGGCCACACCGGCACCCACACCATGAGGCAGGCTCCTCCAGGTGCTGGGGCCCCAGAGGGTCCGAGGCAGGGGTCCAGCTGCCCTGCGGGGACCCAGCACAGGAGCCCATGACTAGCAGGTCCAGGTCAGCTCTGCTGTCCTCAGAACTGTCACTCAGGCTGAAACCTCAGGACACATGCCACCACCCGGAGTCCACACATGCTCCCAGATGGGGGACTCCAGCACCCGCCCACCCACCCCATGTGATTCTTGCCCCCACATAAAGGACAGAAAGGTCTCCTTCCCCAGGGGAAGACACGCACCTTCGGTTCTGAGCCCATTTGCTGTACAAAGTCAATAAAGTGTTGTGGTGCGAAAATGCACAGCCAGCCCATTTCTGTGTCTCCCAGAACTCTGTGCACAGGGGGTGAAGAGACCCCCAGAGAGGAGGAGGGGACACCACCTAGGCCCCAACCAGCCCCTGCAGGGGCGCCACCAGGCAAACACAGCTGACGTCCCCACGTGCCTTCCCGGGGCGGCCGGACCCACTGCCAGACATGGGAATGTGGCCGAGCCGGAACTTCCAGCTCAGCTGACCCTCCAGCTGAAAGTCACTGCACGAGTGAGCGCCAGTGTGGCCAGGAGAGCACAGCTAGCTGCCCAGTACCAGCACCAGAAATGATATTCTGTCAACCATTTTGGGGTTTTGGGTGACCCAGCAAGAGGATCCGATAGCTGCACGGGATAGCTGCATGTGATAGACACACACGCACCTCAAAACCAACAAAAGTCGGAATCCCCCCAATGTTGTCAAACAGCAGCCAGATGGTTACATACACTACGCTGTGGTCCCCAATAGGATACATGGAAAACGCTATAAGCCATTACTGCAGAGGTGCTGGAGGCACCGAGATGTGCCTGCTGTGATCCAACAAGGAGTGCAGAGGGGCAGGAAGCATCCTCCAAAGAGGGGGCCCACCTAGGAAAGGACACTAGATCCCTGTGAAGGCTACAGCGGGTGAAATCTGTCCTCTCTTTCAGCTTCTGGTTTTCCTCCTAAATGCCATTTTCCTCAATCATATTAGAAAGAATTTATTTTATGTTTTTAAATTTCTTTTTATTGGAGTCCAATTTGTATGAATTCTTTCTTCAGCAAGGGTGTCATTCAGGAGAGAAGGAGAGATAAAGATTTTCCTAGACAGGCAACATATAAAGGAGTTCATGACCACTTAACCAGTCCAGTAAGGAATTTTAAGAGGGACTTTTCTAGTGGGGGAAAAAAAAGAGACCAAAAGCAACAAAGACTAGAAAGGACCAGAGAATGTCACCAGAAACACCAACTCTTCTGGTAACAGAAATGCACAAAGTTCATATCTTTGAATAATCACTCTGACTGCTGATAGACTAAATGCTTCAATCAAAAGATATAGGGTATCAGAATGGCTTAAAAAGCAGGATCCAGGATGCCTGGGTGGCTCAGGGGTTGACCCTCTGCCTTTGACTCAGGGTGTGATCCTGGAGTCTTGGATCGAGTCCCATATTGGGCTCCTGGTGGGGAGCCTGTTTCTCTCTCTGCCTAATTTTCTGCCTCCCTCTCTCGCTCTCTCTGTCACTATCATAAATAAAATTATTATTAAAAAAACAACATCCATCTGTACACTGCCTATAAGATGCTCACCTTCGACCTATAGACACCAACAGATTGAAAGTCAGGGGATGGAAAATCATCTATGACGCTAATGGATATCAAAAGAAAGCTGGAGGACTCATACTTATATCAGACAAATGAGATTTGAAACCAAAACCTGGGGGACATCTGGTGGCTCGGAGGTTGAGCATCTGCCTTTGGCTCAGGGTGTGATTCTGAGATCCCAGGATCGAGTCCCACATCAGCCTCCCTATGGGGAGCCTGCCTCTCACTCTGCTATGTTCCTTCCTCTGCTTCTCTGTGTAATTCTCATGAATAAATAAATAAATATTTTAAATTTCAAAAAAGAAAGAACAAGTACTGTAAGAAGAGATGAAGAAGGGCATTATTTCATAATTAAAAAGACTCTCTATCATGATCAAACAACTAAATATTTATGCTGCCAACATGGGAGTACCTAAATATAGAAACCACTGTTGGTGGGAATGTGAACTGATGCAGCCACTCTGGAAAACTTTGTGGAGGTTCCTCAATGAGATAAAAATAGACCTTCAAGACAACCCAGAAATTGCACTGTTGGGGAGTTACCCCAAAGATTCAGATGCAATGAAACGCCGGGACACCTGCACCCCGATGCTTATATTAGGAATGTCCACAATAGCCAAACTGTGGAAGGAGCCTCGGTGTCCATCGAAAGTGGAATGAATAGGGATCCCTGGGTGGCGCAGCGGTTTGGCGCCTGCCTTTGGCCCAGGGCGCGATCCTGGAGACCCGGGATCGAATCCCACGTCGGGCTCCCGGTGCATGGAGCCTGCTTCTCCCTCTGCCTGTGTCTCTGCCTCTCTCTCTCTGTGACTATCATAAATAAATAAATAAATAAATAAATAAATAAATAAATAAATAAATAAAAAGAAAGTGGAATGAATAAAGAAGATGTGGTTTATGTATACAATGGAATATTACTCAGCCATTAGAAGTGGACTGCTCCCGAGTTACTGTGTATGCTGGATACAGGTTTCCAGAGCTGGGCGCTGCCACTGGGGTTGTTCCTCCTGGGACCTCACGGGGTAAACTAACCGCACTGAGCCCTGCAGCAAGCAGGGGACAGAGCAGCTCCCCCAAATGCTAACACCTGAAAATCAGCACAATAGGCCCCTCTGCCAGAAGACCAGCTAGACGGACAAGTTCCAGGGGATGTCAAGGGACTTAAAGTACACAGAAACAGAAGATACTCCCCCATGTTTTTTTTTTATTTCTGATTGCTTCCCCCACCCTTTTTCCCATTTTCTTTCTTTTCTTTCTTTTTTTATTCTTTTTCCTTCTTTCTTCCTTTATTCTTTTTCCTTTTTCTCTTTTCTTTCCTTCTTTCTCTCCTCTCTTTTTCTCCTTTTCCCAATTCAATTTGTTTTTGGCCACTAGGCACTCAGGAAAATGACTAGAAGGAAAACCTCACCTCAAAAGAAAGAATCAGAAACAGTCTTCTCTCACACTGAGTTACAAAATCTGGATTACAACTGAATGTCAGAAAGCCAATTCAGAAGCACTATTATACAGCTAATGGTGGCTCTAGAAAAAAGTATAAAGGACTCAAGAGACTTCAGGACTGCAGAATTTAGATCCAATCAGGCTGAAATTAAAAATCAATCGAATGCAATGCAATCCAAACTAGAAGTCCTAATGACGAGGGATAACGAGGTGGAAGAACGAGTGAGTGACATAGAAGACAAGTTGATGGCAAAGAGGGAAACTGAGGAAAAAAGAGACAGAAAATTAAGATACCAGGAAGACAGATAAAGGGAAATAAACGACAGCCTGTGGAAGAAAAACCTATGTGAAATTGGGGTTCCCAAGGGTGCCGAAATGGACAGAGGGCCAGAATATGTATTTGAACAAATCATAGCTGAAAACATTCCTACTCTGGGAAGGGAAACAGGCATTCAGATCCAGGAAATAGAGAGATACCCCCCTAAAATCAATAAAAACCATCCAACACCTCGACATTTAATCGTGAAGCTTGCAAATTCCAAAGATAAAAGGAAGATCCTTAAAGCAGCAAGAGACAAGAAAATCCTGACCTTTATGGGGAGGAGAATTAGGGTAACAGCAGACGTCTCCACAGCGACGTGGCAGCCCAGAAAGGGCTGGCAGGATATATTCAGGGTCCTCCATGAGAAGAACATGCAACCAAGAATACTTTATCCAGCAAGGCTCCCATTCAAAATGGAAGGAGAGATAAAGAGCTTTCAAGACAGGCAGGAACTGAAAGAATATGTGACCTCCAAACCAGCTCTGCCAGAAATTTTAAGGGGGACTCTTAAAATTCCCCTTTAAGAAGAAGTTCAGTGGAACAATCCACAAAAACAAGGACTGAATAGATATCATGAAGACACTAAACACATATCTGTAGATAGTAACTCTGAACGTGAACAGGCTTAATGACCGCATCAAAAGGCGCAGGGTTTCAGACTGGATAAAAAAGCAGGACCCATCTATAGCTGTCTACAAGAGACTCATATTAGACAGAAGGACACCTACAACCTGAAAATGAAATGTTGGAGAACAATTTACCATTCAAACGGTCCTCAAAATAAAGCAGGGGTAGCCATCCTTATATCAGATAAACTAAAATTTACCCAGAAGACTGTAGTGAGAGATGAAGAGGGACATTAAATCATACTTAAGGGATCTATCCCACAAGAGGACTTAACAATCCTCAATATATGCCCCGAATGTGGGAGCTCCCAAATATTTAAACCAATTAATAACCAAAGTGAAGAAATACTTAGATAATAATACACTTATACTTGGTGACTTCAATCTAGCTCTTTCTACCCTCGATAGGTCTCTAAGCACAACATCTCCAAAGAAACAAGAGCTTTAAATGATACACTGGACCAGATGGATTTCACAGAAATCTACAGAACTTTACATCCAAACTCAACTGAATACACATTCTTCTCAAGTGCACATGGAACTTTCTTCAGAATAGACCACATCCTGGGTCACAAATAGGGTCTGAACCGATACCAAGGGATGGGGATAGTTCCCTGCATATTCTCAGAGCATAATGCCTTGAAATTAGAACTAAATCACAACAAGAAGTTTGGAAGGACCTCAAACACGTGGAGGTGAAGGATCAACCTGCTAAAAGATGAAAGGGTCAACCAGGAAATTGAGGAAGAATTAAAAAGATACATGGAAACTAATGAGAATGAACATACAACCGTTCAAATTCTTTGGGATGCAGCAAAAGCAGTCCTAAGGGGGAAATATATCACAATAGAAGAATCCATTCAGAAACGGGAAACTACTCAAATACAAAAGCTAACTTTACACATAAGGGGGCTAGAGGAAAAAAAGTTGATAGATCCTACACCCAACAGAAGAATAGAGTTAATTAAAATTCGAGCAGAACTTAAGGAAATCGAGACCAGAATAACTGTGGAACAGATCAACAGAATGAGGAAATGGTTCTTTGAATGAATTAATAAGATAGATAAACCATTAGCCAACCTTATTAAAAAGAAGAGAGAGAAGACTCAAATTAATAAAATCATGAATGAGAAAGGAGAGATCACTACCAACACCAAGGAAATACAAACGATTTTAACAACATATTATGAACAGCCATACACCAATAAACTACGCAATGTAGAAGAAATGGATGCTTTCTGGAAAGCCAGAAACTACCAAAACTGGAACAGGAAGACATAGAAAACCTAAACAGGCCAATAACCAGGGAGGAAATTGAAGCAGTCATCCAAAACCTCCCAAGACACAAAAGTCCGGGGCCAGATGGCTTCCCAGGGGAATTCTATCAAAAGTTTAAAGAAGAAACCATACCTATCCTACTAAAGCTGTTTGGAAATATAGAAAGAGATGGAGTACTTCCAAATTTGTTCTATGAAGCCAGCATCACATTAATTCCAAAACCAGACAAAGACCCCACCAAAAAGGAGAATTACAGACCAATAGCCCTGATGAACATGGATGCAAAAATTCTCAACAAGATACTAGCCAATAGGATCCCACAGTACATTTAGAAAATTATTCACCATGACCAAGTAGGACTTATCCCTGGGACAGAAGCCTGGTTCAAAACTCATAAAACAATCACTATGATTCATCCTATCAGCAAGAGACAAACCAAGAACCATATGATCTTCTCATTAGATGCAGAGAAAGCATTTGACAAAATAGAGCATCCATTCCTGGTCAAAACACTTCAGAGCGTAGGGATAGAGGGAACATTCCTCGACATCTTAAAAGCCATCTAGGAAAAGCCCACAGCAAATATCATTCTCAATGGGGAAGCACTGGGAGCCTTACCCCTAAGATCAGGAACAAGACCGGGATGTCCACTCTGACCACTGCTATTCAAAATAGTACTGGAAGTCCTGCCTCAGAAATCAGACAACAAAAAGAAATAAAGTCATTCAAATTGACAAAGAAGTCAAACTCTCCCTCTTCGCCGATGACATGATACTCTACCTAGAAAAACCAAAAGCCTCCACCCCAGGATAGCTAGAACTCATACAGCAATTTGGTAGCGTTGTAGGATACAAAATCAATGCCCGGAAATCAATGGCATTTCTATACACTAACAATGAGACTGAAGAAAGAGAAATTAGGGAGTCAGTCTCATTTACAATTGCACCGAAAAGCATAAGATACCTAGGAATAAACCTAACCAAGGAGGTAAAGGATCTATACCCTAAAAACTATAGAAAACTTCTGAAAGAAATTGAGGAAGACACAAAGAGATGGAAAAATATTCCATGCTCATGGATTGGCAGAATTAACATTGTGAAAATATCAATTTTACCAAGGCAATGTTCACTTTTAATGCAAACCCTATCAAAATACCATGGACTTTCTTTAGAGACTTAGAACTAATTATTTTAAGATTTGTGTGGAATCAGGATCCCTGGGTCATGCAGCGGTTTGGCGCCTGCCTTTGGCCCAGGGCACGATCATGTAAACCCAGGATTGAATCCCATGTCAGGCTCCTGGTGCATGGAGCCTGCTTCTTCCTCTGACTGTGTCTCTGCCTCTCTCTCTCTCTCTCTGTTTGTGACTATCATAATAAAAAAAGACTTGTGTGGAATCAGAAAAGACCCTGAATAGCGAGGCGAATTTTAAAAAAGACAACCATATCTAGGGGCATCACAATGCCAGATTTCAGGGTGTACTACAAAGCTGTGGTTCAAGACAGTGTGGTACTGGCACAAAAACAGACAAATGGATCAATGGAATAGAAGAGAGAACCCAGAAGTGGACCCTGAACTTTATGGTCAACTAATATTCGATAAAGTTGGAAAGACTATCGATTGGAAGAAAGACAGTCTCTTCAATAAATGGTGCTGGGAAAATGGACATACACATGCAGAAGAAAGAAGGAAACTACACCACTCTCTTTCACCATACACAAAAATAATCTCAAAATGAATGAAAGATCTAAATGTGAGACAAGAGTCCATCAAAATCCGAGAGGAGAACACTGGCTATATCTTTTTTTGAACTTGGCCACAGTAACCTCTTGGAGATACATCCACGAAGGCAAAATAAACAAAAGCAAAAATGAACTATTGTGATTTCATCAAGATAAGAAGCTTTTGCACAGCAAAGGATACAGTCAACAAAACTAAAAGACAACCTACAGAATGGGAGAAGATATTTGCAAATGACGTATCAGATAAAGGGTTAGTTTCAAAGGTCGATAACGAACTTCTTAAAATCAACAACAAAGAGACAAAGAATCCAATCATGAAATGGGCAAAAGACATGAAGAGAAATCTCACAGAGGACGACATTGCCATGGCCAACATGAACATAAAAAAAATGCTCTGCATCACTTGCTATCATGGAAATACAAATCAAAACCACAATGAGAACCACCTTACACCACTGAATGGATATAATTAACAAGGGAAGAAAAAAACAAATGTTGGAGAGGATGCAGAGTAAAGGGAAGACTCTTACACTTTTGGTGGTAATGTGAACTGGTGCAACCACTCTGGAAAACTGTGTGGAGGTTCCTCAAAGAGTTAAAAATAGACCTGCCCTATGACCCAGCAATTGCACTGTTGGGGATTTACCTCAAAGATTCAGATGCAATGAAACGCGGGGACACCTGCACCCCGATGTTCATAGCAGCAACGTCCACAATAGCCAAAATGTGGAAGGAGGCTTGGAGTCCTTTGAAAGATGAATGGATAAGGAACATGTGGTTTATGTATACAATGGAATATTACTGAACCATTAGAAACGACAAATACCCACCTTTTGCTTCAACCTGGATGAAACTGGAGGGTTTGACGCTGAGTGAAGTAAGTCAATCGGAGAAGGACAAACATATGTTCTCATTCAATTGGTTAATATAAATAATAGTGAAAGGGAATATAAGGGAATGTAGAAGAAATGTGTGGGATATATCAGAAAGGGAGACAGAACATAAAGACTCCTGACTCTGAGAAAGGAACAAGGGATGCTGGAAGGGGAGGAGGGCAGGGGGTGCGGGTGAATGGGTGACGGGCACTGAGGGGGGCACTTGCCGGGATGAGCCTGGGTGTTACTCTGCTTGTTGGTAAATTGAACACCAATAAAAAATAAATTTATTTTTTAAAAAAAAGTTCAAACAACTAAATATTTATGCTGCAAACATAGGAGTACCTAAATATAGAAACCAATTAATGACAAACGTACAGGAACTCACTGATAATAATACAATGACAGGGGATTTTACCACCCAATGATGGCAATGGACTGATCGTCTATGCAGAAAATCAACAGGAGAACAATTGCCTAGACACATTGGACCACAGGGACTCAACAGATATAGTCTGAACATTTCATCCTAAAGCAGAATACACATTCCTTTCAAGTGCACATGGGACATTCTCCAGAACAGATCATATCATGGCCCACAAATCAGCCATCAACAGGTACAACAGGTACAAGAAAGTTGATATCACACCCTGTATATTTTCAGACCACGATGCTAAGAAACTCGAAGTCGACAGTAAGAAAAAAGTTGGACAGACAAAAAATACGTGGAGATTATGAACATCCTACTAGAGAATGAATGGAGCAACCAGGAAATTAAGGAGGAAATATAAAACAAATGAAAATGAAAACGTTTCCCCAAATGTCTGGGATGTAGCAAAGGCAGTCCTAAGAGGGAAGTACATAGCAATCCAGGCCTACCTCAAGAAATAAGAAGTCTCCAATACACAACCTAACCCTACACCTAAAGGAGCTGGTAAAGCAATAGCAAACAAAGCCTAAAGCCTACAGAGGAAGGGAAAAATATAAAGATATGAGCAGAAATAAACAATACAGAAATAACAAAAGAGTAGAATGGAATAACGAAACTAAGAGCTGGTTCTTTTTTTTTTATTTTTTGATAGTCACACAGAGAGAGAGAGAGAAAGGCAGAGACACAGGCAGAGGGAGAAGCAGGCTCCATGCACCGGGAGCCCGACGTGGGATTCGATCCCGGGTCTCCAGGATCGCGCCCTGGGCCAAAGGCAGGCGCCAAACCACTGCGCCACCCAGGGATCCCTAAGAGCTGGTTCTTCAAAATAATTAATAAAATGTATCAAGCCCTTGTCAGCCTTATCAACGAGCAAAGAGAAAACCTAAATAAATAAAATCACAAATGAGAGAAGAGAGATCACAATCAACACCAGAAAAATAAGACAATTATAAGGGAATACTATGAAAGATTATATGCTAACAAACTGGGAGACCTGGAAGAAATGGACAAATCCCTAGAAATGTGCAAACGAGCAAAACTGAAATAGGAAGAAATAGAAAATATGAACAGACCCATAATTAGCAAAGACACAGAATCAGTAAGGCACCTGGGTGCCTCTTTGGTTGAGCATCTGCTTTAGCTAAGGTCATGTTCCCAGGCTCCTAGGGGATCACGTCCTACATCAGGTTCCCCGCATGGAGCCTCATTTTCCCTCTGCCTATAACTCTGCCTCTCTGTGTCTCTCATGAATACGTAAATAAAGGTGCAGCCACTGTGGAAAACAGTCTGGAGGGTCCTTGAGAAGTTAAAGATACGGGATCCCTGGGTGGCACAGCGGTTTGGCAACTGCCTTTGGCCCAAAGCCTGATCCTGGAGACCCAGGATCGAATCCCACGTCGGGCTACTAGTGCATGTAGCCTGCTTTTTTCTCTGCCTGTGTCTCTGCCTCTCTCTCTCTGTGACTATCATAAAAAAATTTTTTAAAAAGAAGTTAAAAATAGAGCTACCCTACGATTCCAAAATTGCACAGCTAGGTATTTACCCTGAGGATACAAAAGTAGTTTAGTAGATTCGAAGGGGAACACGCAGCCCAGTGTTGGTAGCAGCATTATCAACAACAGCGAAACTGTGTATACAGCCCAGATGTCAATCAACGATGAATGGGCAGAGACGATGTGGTAAATATACACACTGCAACATCACTGGGTCATCAGAAGGCATGAAATGAAGCCATTTACAATGACGTGGGAGAAGTAGAAGGGACTTACACGAAATGAACTCAGTCAGAGTAAGACAGGTACCAAATACCATACAATTGCATTCACATGTGAATTTTAAGAAACCAAACTGGCAAAGGGGCAAATGGGGGGATGAGAGATGCAAACCAAGATACACACTCTTAACCACACAAAATAATCTAATAAATACCAGAGGAAGGTGGGGCGGATGGGGAATCAGGGGATGGGGATAGTGGAGGTCACCTCGGACCAGTACCAGGCGTTGTATTCAAGGGTTGAATCACTATGTTGTAAACCTGAAACTATATCATACTGTGTTTACAAAGAGGAATTCAAGTAAAACTTTAAAATAATAATTGGTAGTATAGAGGATACATGTGCGCACAAGAGATAAAATCAGAAAGGCAACTGAAAATCCAAACAAAAGTCTTTAGAGCCACAAACCCCTCCATACCTGAGCTCAGGAGAAGCCTGCCATGCCTATTCTCACCCCAGAGAAGCCTGGATTTTGATTCTCTGGGGAGGCCACTGACTTGGTGGAGTCAGGCTATCTTTGAAACCAAAACCTAAATAGAGTGCATCAAACTAAACTGCCCAAGATGCTAGGAGTCCCAGTGCGGGCACATGCCAAGACTCAAACTCTAACCATACACAGACATAACCCTTACCCTACACTTAAGCCTAATATTAACCTAACCCTTAAACAAGAACTATCACTAATCAAAAACCAAACACAAACCCCAAGACCGAAACACATTCACTGAACCTTCCTGCCAACCCTCACCCTAACTCCTAAACCTATTCTAAACCCTTAACCCTGACCCTTACCTTAAATCTAAACCTAACCTCTAACCATAACCTTAACTTAATGTACTCAAATTGTATTCCTAAACTTAACCTGTACCCTAACCCTAACCCTCTAATACTAATCCTATCTCATACCCAAAAGTGTACCCTAACCTGTACCCTAAAACTAATCCCTAACCCACTGCCTAGCCATCTCTTAACCTTTTCCAAGCCGTACCCTGACCCTGACCTGACCCTAAACCTAACCCATACCAAACACTAACCCTAATCCTATCCCTAACCCCTATCCTAAACCTAACCCTCGCCCTAACACTAAATCTAGCCGTAACTTTTACTCTAACCCCTAACCCTAACCCCTGACCCTAACTCACACCCTAAACCCTAACCGCAAACCTAGCCCAAACCTAACTCTCACCATAACCCAAACCCCAACTCCTAACCTCTTGCCCTAATCCCTAAAGTCTAAACCCTATCCGTAACTCTAACTCCTGTCCCTCCACAAACCCCCATCCTAACTCCTAACCACTGACCCTTACCCTTATCCCTCACCCTAACCTCTAATCCGTAACCATAAGCATAATAATAACCCTAACATCTAACTTAAGCCTAACCACCAAATGCCTCCCCTCCCCTGACCCTACCATTCATTCTACCCATTCACTTACCCTATGGTTCTGAGGAGTCCCTACTGATATGGACGTGGTCCGAATGGCACCTCCAGAGTCCTCCAGGATGTCCTGTGGAAGACGGGTTCCTGTGAGTGCAGACGTGGCCCCACGTGTTCCAGAGACTTAGTCAGTGGGTCCTGAGTATGCCGGGTCTCCTGTCACCGTGGGTATGCCTCCCATCCTCTGGAAGCCTCACAGCAGGTTCTCAGGAGGCCCGGGGCTCCTGTCAGCCTGGACATGGCCCCATGTCCCCCAGAAAACTCACCGCAGGTCCTGAGGAGGCTGTGGGTTCCTGTCAGCCTAGATGCAGCCCCATGTCTCCCAAAGCCAAAGTGCAGGTCTTGAGGAGGACGGGGGTCCTCTCAGTCTTGACGTGGCCCCACATTTTCCTCAGCCTCACCATAAGACCTGAGGAGGTTGGGGGCTCCTGTCAGCATGGACGTGGCCCCAAATCATCCCAGTCCTTCACAGTGCATCCTGAGGAGGCCGGAGACTCCTGTCAGTGTGGATTCGGCATCCACATTTTTCTTAGGCCTCACCACAGGCTCTGACAAGGCTGGGGTCTTCTGTCCGCACGGACGCATCCCCATATTTCCCAACATCTACACCGGGGGTCCTGAGGACATCAGTGTCCGGTTGTGTGGACGTGGCCCCACGTCCTCCCGAAGCATCACCACAGGTTCTGAGGTGGCCGAGGCTCCTGTCACTGTGGATGCGGCCCCCAGCTTCCAGAAGCCTCAACTTATGTCCTGAGGGGCCCATTAGCTCCTGCCAGAGTGAACGCGGCACCACATCTTTCAGAAGCCTCCCCGCGTGTCCTGAGGAGACCGGGACTCCTGTCATCATGAACGCTGCCCAGTATCCCCCTGAAGACTCCCCGCAGATTCTGAGGAAGCTGTGGCTCATCAGCGTGGACGTGTCCCCACGTCTTACTCAGGCCTCCCCAGCACAGGCTTGCTCCTGTTAGTGCAGGCAGATGAGGCCTACTGCACATGCGTGCCCTCTGGGTGGTACCTGGGTTCAGGCGCCCCCTGCAGGATGCTCAGGCGCTGCAGGAGGCTGTGCAGGAGGCAGAGTGCCCATCCCCAGGCCCACCTCTGCCTCCTTCCAGGCTCCAGCTGGGGCCTGTTATCTCCAGAAACGTCTGACTGAAAAGGAGCCCAACACCCAGCTTCCCCAAAAATACTTAAGGAGAAGGAATTGGAGCCCAAAAAGCGAAATGAAATGTGGACCAGATTTTTACTACGTCCTGTAAAACTCACTCAACCCTCTTCCACTGTGGGCGGGACAACGGGCTGGTGCAGCCGCCCTGGAAACAGTGTGGAGGGTCCTCAGGAAGTTACAAATAGAGCCGCCCTGCGACCAGCAGGTGTACAGCCTGGAGCTCACTTTGAAGATTCAGATGCAGTGAGATGTGGGACAACTACACCCCAATTTCCACAGCAGCCGTGTCCACAGTAGCCACACTTGGGAGGAGCCTCGGTGCCCTCTGCCAGATGATGGATAAAGAGGATGGGAGATAGATGATGGTCATAGAGAGAGGAATGGTACTCAGCTATCAAAGAGAAGGAAATCTTGCTATTTGCAATGACGTGGATAGAACTAGAAGGATCATCCTAAGTGTAATAGGTCAGTCGGAAAAGAGAATGACCGTGTGGTGTCATTCATAGCTGGAATTAAAGAAGCAAAGCAGATGAACATCTGTGAAGGGAAGGAAAAACAAATAAGATGAAAACAGATGCAGGAAATACAGACTCTTAATTAAAGGAAACAAACTGGGGATCCCTGGGTGGCGCAGCAATTTGGCGCCTGCCTTTGGCTCAGGGCGCGATCCTGGAGACCCGGGATCGAATCCCACATCGGGCTCCCGGTGCATGGAGCCTGCTTCTCTCTCTGCCTGTGTCTCTGTCTGCAACCCCCCCCCCTCTCTCTGTGCGTGTGTGTCTATGGTAAATAAATAAATACGTAATTAAAAAAAATAAAGGAAACAAACTGAGTGTCGCTGCTAGGCGGGGACGGGGGAGGGGATAACATGGGACCAGCATGAAGGAGGGCACGAGTACTGCGGTTATCTCCAACTGTTTAATCCCTGAATTCTTCCTCTGAAAGTATAATACACTATACTTTAATTAATTGGGTTTAAATTAAATTAAGTTAAAAAAATCTGTTGTATCAGAACACGTTTCCTACTGGACTCTCTGTTCTGTTCCTTCACCTTATGCTGGGACCAACCCACATGGGTGTGGTTTGTTAAGTAGGCGTCAGGCCTCATCCATGGACCACCCCAGGGCGAGAACTCACGACCCTGATATCAGGACCAGAGGTGAGGTCAGGAGTCGGATGCTTAATTGATGGAGCCAGGAGGGGTCCTGAGGAAAACACTGCTTTATCCTGTGTCTCTGTGACATCGTTTGAAATAGGAAAGTGCTGCGTCCCACTCTGTCCTGCTTTTCCAATACTGATTTGCTGTCCGGGGTCATTTGTGGGGGCGGATGGATGTTATGGGTTTTTTTTTCCTATTTATAGGATGTGCCACCATGATTTGACAGGAATGACATTTAAATTGAGGGTGGCTTTAGGAACTGCGGACATTTTCACACGATGAGGCTCCCAACCCACGAGCCCAGGATGGCCTCCCAAAGCCTGGTATGGCTAAGTGCACAAGTCTTGTGCTCCTTTGGTTCAGTCTCATTTATTCTCTGTGATGCTCCTGAGAAGGGAGTCACGTCCGTCATTTCCTTCCTGAGGGCTCATTGTCAGGACACAGCAAGCCCCACAATAGAATAAAAACTGAGCCCAGACCAACGGCAGGAAGCTTCTATTAGAACAGATCTCAATGCCCTTGAAGGCCCCATATCAAAATGTAAACTGAACTTGAGGAATTGCTCCAGCCCTTTGGGAGTTCCCCGAGACCAGCCCTTAAAACTAAGAAAACCCACCTCGGGGTCCAAGTCCCTGCTCCGCTCTGTCGGGTATACTTGGACACAAGCTCGAGCTTGTAAATAAACCCTCGTGTGTTTGCATCAGTGTCAGCTTCTTGGTGGTTTCTCAGATTCGCAATCTTGGGCACAACAGTCTGAGATAAAAAAACAAAACCAAAAGAAGCTCGGATGCAGGTAGAGTGAACACAGGGTTCTGAGAGCAGCGGCGGAGACCCGGGGGCTTGGGGGCTCTTCTCTGGAGGCCCCAGCAGACAGGGGGGTGGGATGCTTAGCCCAGAGCCAGAGGACCTAGCATCCCCACCGGCATCCCGCCCATCAGGGCCGGGTCTCAGGGAGCAGCCCAGCGCTGCCCGCTTGAGCCCAGAGACGCTGACGCCCACCCCCCCTCTGACCCCCGCAGGATCAACTCCTAGGCAGATGTGGACCTGACAATCAGCACCACGGCCCATCCCCAGACCCCACACAGCCCATTTGCTGCCGCCAAGTTGTTGGACCACAGAGGCTGCAGAGCTTCAGCTCTGCTTGGAATGTAGGGTCTAGATTCCTTTGTACACTGTGTTCTTTTTTAATTTATTTTCTTTGATTCTTTTTTATTAATTGCCTTATTTTAATTTTTTGTATGTACCTTATATATTTCTTTTTTTACTTTCATGGTACTTTAATTGTTTTTCATATTTTGGGATTTAGAATCTTTTAACAAGCAGGCTAAAATAATCTGGTTTTTTTTGGGGGGGGAGGGCAGTTGTTATTGTTTTTCTTGATTTTTCTTTTTCTTTCTTCTTTCTTTTTTGGAAAAAATAATGAGATTGAGAAATTCTCCTCCATAAAATAACATGAAGTAGTGCTCACAGCCAGGAAGTTCATCAATAAACATATATGATGTCTAACTACAGTTTAAAGCAATGATTATAAAGATAGCAGCTGGGCTGGAAAAAGAGCACAGAAGCAAACTAGAGAATCCCTTACTGTAGAAATAAAAGAACTTAAATCAAGTCAGTCCAACGTTAAAAATTCTATAACTGAGATGTAGTCCCAAGTGGAAGTCTTCAAAACAAGAAAGGTTATGGACCAAAGAGGCAGACTTAGGGAGTTCAGCCACTTATTAAAACTATAACATTCATATCATAGGAGACTCAGAAGATGAAGAGAGAGAAAAGGTGGACCTTGATCAGCCATTAGCAACGACAAATACCCACCATGTACTTCAAGGTGGATGGAACTGGAAGGTATTATGCTGAGTGAAGTAAGACAATCAGAGAAGGACAAACATTGTATGTTCTCATTCATTTGGGGAATATAGTGAAAGGGAATATAAGGGAAGGGAGTAGAAATGTGTGGGAAATATCAGAAAGGGAGGCAGAACATAAAGTCTTCTAACTCTGGAAATGAACTAGGGGTGATTGAATGGGAGGAGGGCAGGGGTGAGGATGAATGGGTGACGGGCACTGAGGGGGGTACTAGACGGGATGGGAACTGGGTGTCATTCTATATTTGGCAAATTGAACACCAATAAAAAATAAATTTATTATTAAAAAAAAGAAAGAGTGGCACCTGGGTGGCTGAGTTAGTTAAGCTTCTACTTTAGGCTCAGATCATGATCCAGGTCCCAGGGCAGGCTCCCTGTTCAGCATGGAACCTGTCACCTCTCCCTCTACCCCTCTCGCTCATGATTTTTCTCCTCTCTCTCTCTCATATAAATAAATAACATCTTTGAAAAAAAATTAAACAAACCTAGAGGGAAGAGAAATCTCCCATGTAGAAGAATTTCAAAGAATTTGTGCAGACATTCCACCGTCAAGTTCATGAGCATACCTTCCAACTCTTATGTGTGCAATACACATGGTAACTTCCTTCTAAAAATATATTATGAAATACCTAAAATAATAATGATAATACACTAATAATAATAAAAATAATAATAAAAATAACAAAAATGAATCAGTTTACTACGGAGAAAGCTGACAAACACTACCTTAGCAAGATGATCAGATCGATACCACGACTGATAAATCATGTGATAGTACCTATCCTTTACATGATATAATAAAAATGGCAGTATATCTCTGTATATAATCCACAAAAACAGTTCAATCATGAGATAAACGACAGACATGTCCCAACTGAGGGAAGTTTTTCAAAATACTCTCCTTCTCAAAGTGTTCCAGTTCAACAACAACAAAAAGGCTGAAAGACTGTCACAATCCAGAGGAGCCTAAGAAAACATGAGGACAAATGGAATGTAATACGAGGGATGGTAACTTAGCAAAAACTAAGGAAATCTGAATAAAGTATTGTCTTTGGTTAATGCGACTATTTTAATATTGATTCATTAGCTAATATTTGTACTGTACTAATATAAGATATCAATAATTGGAGAAATAGAGTGCCAGTGCATGTGAATGCACTATACTATCTTCTCAATTTCCCTATAAATCTTTGTTTTTTTCCTAATAAATAAGATTTATTTTGAAAATTGACTTAAATGAATCAGGCTCCAAGTGTAAAGACATTTTAAGAATAGTTGAATTAACTTTTGCCTTATTCTTAAAGAGTTCCTTTGATGGAAACAAAGTAAGAATTTTAGATCAGAAGGAAAGAAAAACACTTATGACCACGTATAATGCATCCTCAACCTGAAAAGCAGGAACGGATAATAAATAGCAAAAATCAGATAAAAATAATTCTAGTATAATAGACACCATACTGCAAGTGCATTTAAAATTAGCAATGGGGGATCCCTGGGTGGCATAGCGGTTGGGCGCCTGCCTTCGGCCCAGGGCGCAATCATGGAGACCCGGTATCGAGTCCCACGTCGGGCTCCCAGTGCATGGAGCCTTCTTCTCCCTATGCCTGTGTCTCTGCCTCTCTCTCTCTCTGTGACTATCATAAATAAATAAAAGAAAAAAAAATAAAAAAATAAAATTAGCAATGCATAACATTTATTTCCTTGACATTTGTCTTCCAAAGAGTTCACAGTGTTTCAGTGTCAGTTGAAATAGGGGAAGAATCTCAGGGAAGAATCCTTCACATAATAATAGGACCATTGGTAATAATGTCTCTCAGTTCATTCCAAATCCATAAAGATGCATTTCCTGATGAGTGACTGAACTGTGAAGAAAGAGATGAGAAACCCTCATGCCTCTGAATTACTTGTGTCAGAATATTTTAACCATAGTACTACAGATAGTAGTAAATTATCCTTATTAACAGGAAATACATCTCAGATTGGAATCTGAGCAATCAGATGTGCATAGATAAAACTCTGTGACTCGCTCCTCAACTTTTAAGGACAAAGGAGAGCTTTTCTATGTACAAAGTCAGTTGTCAAGATAGCCTCAGGGAATAAGATTCTGCAGCTTCAGATCCCGCTGCACAGCTGGGACGCCCGTGCTCCAGGTCTTCCTGATCACAAATCACTGGGCCTGTTGCCCAACACAGGATGCCACGCTGAGGTTATTTGTAATTGCTCTCTTAGGAGCTCTGGGGAAGGGGGAAGGAGCTAGATAGGTGGGACAGGAAGCAAGGAGGCTGAGAAAATTAAGGCCATTCCAATTTAAATTCAGCATTAGCACACGCCCAGCCATCCCAGGTCCCTGTGAAGAAGAGCTGAAATTTACATGCCTTCAGTTACAGGAAAAAAACAAAAGTTTACAGCTTAATGTCCTAGAAAGCCCCACAATTGAATCAAAACTAAGCCCATGCCAAGGACTGGAACCGTCTATTAGAATGAGAGCAGAGCTCAATACCCTTGAAGGCCCCATATCAAAATGTCAACAGAACTTGAGGAATTGCTCCAGCCCTCTGTAGGACCCCAAGACAAGCCCTTAAAACTAAGCTAAAACCCACCTCGGGGTCCAAATCTCTGCTCCGCTGTGTTGGGAGTACTTGGACGCAAGCTCGACTTTGGAAATCAATCCTTGTGTGTTTGCATTGGTATCAGATACTTAGTAGTTTCTCGGATTCGCAATCTTGGGCACAACACTCCCATGTTCCCTCCCACCTTGGCTGAACCCCTATCCCCTCCCACGCAGGGTGAAACTCAGTCACCTCCCCGCCCACAACAGCTGGGCACAAGCCGTCACACAGGTCCCACGGGCCCGGTGGGCACTCCCGTCATCCCTGGACTTCCCGAGGAAGGAAGGAGGTTTCCACAGGACACACTCCCATTGTGGCCCCAGGGCACCCTGCCCAGCATGGCAGCTCGTGACAGGTCGGGGTCTGTATCCCTGGCGCCTGTTCCTCCTCCCTGGTTTTCCCACAGGAAATGAAGGAGGATACCCTTTTCTTCTCCAGGGACATCACGGAAGTAGACCTGGACGTCAACAGGACGTTGGGCAGCCACATCATGTTTTAGTACTACTAGGGGGTCGGGTGAGGCTGCTTGTACAGGGGGCTTTGGCGCCCCAGGGGCTTCTGGGTAGGGAAAATAGGGCCTCTGTGCCAGGGGGAGGAACGGCAGCCAACAAGACACTGCTCAATGGTAGGGTGATTGGGATGACCCCCGTGCCCACCCCCCGGGCATCAGGGATGAGTGGCCAGTAGGATGGGGCCTCCAGGGGTTGCCATGGGAGCTGAACACCAAAAGGGATAGGGACGGCCCCATGAGAAGCAGGGGATGGGGTGGGGGATGTGGGGGGCAGGGACCGGACCTGGGGGCCATGCAGCATGGCCGGGGCTGGAGCAGGACACACATCGATCCCATGAGGGTCGGATGGGTCAGAGTGACACCCACTCTCGGTACTTTATATATTTCTAAATTCTATGCATTTAATTTGAGACAATTTGCAATTTGAAAGCATACACATTATGATGACCCCCAGATAATGCCCCCGGTCCAGCCAGACACCTGCACTGACCACACCGTGCCCCAGGGGAAGGTGTCACAACAAACCCCAGACTGGGGTCGCCTTTAACTGTAGAAGTCTCCTTCTGCATCTTAGGGGAAGGAAATACCCTGTGTCCGCAGGCCCCCCATGACATCCCCCTCATTCCCCACTCCTACTCCACATCCCTACATCATCATTCCCAATGGCTTCCCACCTACACCATCCCCCTCACACCCACACAGCCCCACGCAAACCCAACCCACACTATACCCCAACACCATCCCCCTACACCATCCCCCACACTCCACCACAATCATACCCCTGCCCCCACACCATCCACCCCCACACCATTTACCCCCAGCAAGGACCAGGTGCAGGTGAACCCTGTGGGACATGCTCAGCCTCCCGGCATTTCTCTGCAGACCCTGATCCCATCAGAAGCCCGGGTGTCTCAAAGAGTACCCGAGGGTTGCAGAGAGGAGGAAAGACAGGGAGCCCCCGACAGGGTGGGTGCAGGTGAGTGGTTCAGAGGATGCACCGTGCCCTGCCTCTGCACACTGTCCCTCCTGGAGGGCGGCACACCCTGCACAGGACACCAGCCCCTATCCCATAGGGACCTGGGCTGGCCTGGCCCTGGGCTCTGTGGGGGCTGAGTTGATTTGAGCCCCTCCAGGCCCAACACAAAGACTAATGGGATCCAGCCCCCCATGGCCCTGGCCAGCCCTGGATTCTGGCCCCAGGCTGAACGAGCCCTCTCACAGCTGGATGTGGCCTCTTGGGCCCTGGGCGTACCCCACAGATCCAGGTCACTCACCTAGGGCGCCCTTTGGATCCTGGGACACCCCAGGGTGGGGAGAGCAGGAGTAGGCCGGTGGGCCCCACCCGCACCAACACCAGGAGGCAGGCTGCTCCAGGTGCTGGGGCCACTGGGAGCCCAAGGCCGGGGTCCAGCTGCCCTGCAGGGACCCAGTGCAGGAGCCCATGAGCTGCAGGTCCAGGTCAGCTCTGCTGTCCTCAGAACCGTCTCTCAGGCTGAAACCTCAGGACATATGCCCCCACCCAGATTCCACACAACTCCCAGGTGGGGGACTCCAGCACCCGCCCCCCCCACCCGTGTCATTCTTTCCCTCCCCTAAAGGACAGAAATCTCTCCCTCCCCAGGGGAAGTTCAGAATTGGCATGCAGTTTTGGGGGACACAAAGCAGGGTTACATTGTTATGAGCTCATTTCCGATTAGGGTGTGCACAGCGGCCTGACTATGGTGGGGCAGCACCTTAAGCCATAAGCAGGTCATGTGGGGGTCATCCTGGAGGTGGCAGGTGTAGCATAAAATGGAATCAGTCCTGCTCTGCTTGTCCAGGGCTAGGAGATTTTTGTTAAATTTCCTGGGTCCCACACTTGCAGCTCATGCACCTGGGCCACCCTCACCAGGTGGACTCAGCCTGCACACCTTGTGGTGCTGGATCTCTCACACCAGCGTGTGGAGGGCACCCTCCTTGCCCGAGTGAGTAGGGGCTGGGTGAGCATGGGGCTCAGCCTGAAGGCCAGGCAGCACAGTAGACCGAGGAACCCAACCCCGTCCCCACCCCAACTCCCACACACAGGCAGCCCCTGGGCTCCCCGCCATGTGCACCCAGCTCCTCAGGAGCTCCCCGCATGGCGGCCCCGAGTTTGGCTCCCTGCTGGAGAGGCATCGGGGAGAAGAGAAGCAGCCGCCATTGGCGGGCCACAGTTCCGGACATGAGAATGTGGCTGAGCTGGACCTTCCAGCTCAGCTGCCCCTCCAGTGGAATGTCACTGCACAAGCGAGCACCAGGTCGGCCAGGAGTGCCTGGCTAGCCGTCCAGCTCCAGCACCAGAAATGATATTGTACCAACCATTTCGGCATCAGGGTGACCCAGCCAGAGGATCTGATAGCTGCATGTGATAGCTGCATGAGATAGACACACACACACCCCAAAACCAACAAAAGTCAGAATACCCCCAGTGTTGTCAAACAGCTCCCGGATGATTCCATACACGACGCTGTGGTCCCAAGAGGATACATGGAAGGCGGTATAAAGCATGACTGCAGAGGTGTGGGAGGTATGGAGATGTGACTGCTGGGTTTCAACAAGGAGCACAGAGGGTCAGGAAGGGGGGGCCAATCCTAGGAAAGGATACCAGGTTGCTGTAAAGGCTACGGATGGTGAAATCTGTCCTCCTCCGTTTCAGCTTCTGGTTTTCCTCCTAAATGCCATTTTCCGCAATCATAATAGCAAAAATTTATTTTATGTTTTTAAATTTCTTTTTATTGGGGTCCAATTTGTATGAATTCTTTCTTCAGCAATGGTGTCATTCAGGATAGAAGGAGAGAGAAAGATTGTCCCAGACAAGCAAAATATAAAGGAGTTCAGGACCACTTAACCAGTCCAGTAAGGAATTTTAAGAGGGACTGTTCTAGTGGGTGAAAAGAAGACACCAAAAGCAACAAAGACTACAAAGGACCAGAGAACGTCACCAGAAACACCAACTCTACCGGTAACACAAAGGCAATAAGTTCATATCTTTCAATAATCACTCTGAATGCTGATAGACAAAATGCTCCAATCAAATGATAGAGGGTATCTGAGTGGCTTAAAAAGCAGGATCCGGGATGCCTGGGTGGCACAGGGGTTGAGCCTCTGCCTTTGACTCAGGGTGTGATCCTGGAATCTGGGATCCAGTCCCATATTGGGCTCCTGGTGGGGAGCCTACTTCTCTCTCTGCCTAATTTTCTGCCTCTCTCTGTCTCTCTCTCTCTCTCTCGCTCATAAATAAAATCGTTATTAAAAAAACCAGATCCATCGGTATGCTGCCTACAAGATGCTCACGTTAGACCTATAGACACCGGGAGATTGAAAGTAGGGCATGGAAAACCATCTATAAAAGTAATGGATATCAGGGGATCCCTGGGTGGTGCAGCGGTTTGGCGCCTGCCTTTGGCCCAGGGCGCGATCCTGAAGACCCGGGATCGAATCCCACATTGGGCTCCCGGTGCATGGAGCCTGCTTCTCCCTCTGCCTATGTCTCTGCCTCTCTCTCTTTCTCTCTCTGTGAATATCATAAATAAATAAAAAAATTTAAAAAAAGTAATGGATATCAAAAGAAAGCTGGAAGACCCATACTTATATCAGACTAACTAGATTTGAAACCAAACCCTGGGAGACACCTGGTGGCTCAGTGGTTGAGCATCTGCCTTCAGATCAGGGGGTGATCCTGGAATCCAAGGATCGAGTCCCACATCGGCCTCCCTTTCGGGAGCCTGCCTGTCCTTCTGCCTATATTTCTGCCTCTTCTTCTCTGTGTATCTCTCATGAATAAATAAATAAAATATTTACATTTCAATAAAGAAAGAACAAATACTGTAAAAAGCGATGAAGAAGGGCATTATTTCATAATTTAAAAGACCCTCTACAAGATCAGAAAACTAAATATTTATGCTGCCAACATGGGAGTACCTAAATATAGAAACCAATTAACAACAAATGTAGAGAAACTCACTGATGATAATACAATGACAGGGGATTTTAACAACCACTTATGGCAATGGACCGATCGTCTATAGAGAAAATCAACAAGGGAAAAATAGCCTTGACACACTGGACCACAGGGACTCAACAGATATAGTCTGAACATTTCAACCTAAAGCAGAATATACATTCCTTTCAAGTGCACATGGGACATTCTCCAGAACAGATCATATCATGGCCCACAAATCAGCCATCAACAGGTACAACAGGTACAAAAAGGTTGATAGCACATCCTGTACATTTTCAGACCACGACGCTATGAAAATCGAAGTCAAAAGTAAGAAAAGATTTGGACATAGCAAAAATATGTGGAGATTATGAACATCCTACTAGAGAATGAATGGGGAACCAGGAAATTAGAGAGGAAATTTAAAACAAATGAAAATGAAAACATGTTTCTCCAAACCTCTGGGATGTAGCAAAGGTAGTCCTAAGAGGGAAGTACATAGCAATCCAGGCCTATCTCAAGAAACAAGAAGTCTCCAATACACAGCCTAACCCTATACCTTAAGGAGCTGGAAAAGGAATAGCAAACAATGCCTAAAGGCTATAGAAGAGGGGAAAAAATGAAAGCAGAAATAAACAATACAGAAACAACAAAGCAGTAGAATGGAATAACGAAACAAAGGGACGGTTCTTCAAAACAATTAAGAAAATGGATCAAGCCCTAGCCACCCTTATCAACGAGAAAAGAGAAATGACCTAAATAAATAAAACCACAAATGAGAGAAGAGAGATCACAATCAACACCAGAAAAATTAGACAATTATAAGGGAATACTATGAAAGCATATACGCTAACATACTGGGAGACCTGGAGGAAATGGACAAATGCCTAGAAATGTGCAAATGAGCAAAACTGAAATAGGAAGAAATAGAAAATGTGAACAGACCCACAACTAGCAAAGGAATTGAATCAGCAATGCACCTGGGTGCCTCATTGGTTGAGCATCGACTTTGGCTCAGTTCATGATCCCGGGGTCCTCGGGAATCAAGTCCCACATCAGGCTCCCCGCATGGAGCCTCAATTTCCCTCTGCCTATAGCTCTGCCTCTCTGTGTCTCTCACGAATACATAAATATAATCTTTAAAAAAGAAAAAAGATGAAAAGATGAGAAAGGACCCAAATAAAATCACAAATGAGAAAAGAGAAATAACAACCAACACTAGAGAAACACAAAGGATTATAAGAGAACATTATGAAAAATTATGTGCCAGCAACCTAGAACCTGGAAGAAATAGATCAATTCCTAGAAATATTTAACACAGCAAAAATAAAAAAGGAAGAAATAAGAAACTTGAACAGACAGATAACCAGCAAAGAAATTGAATCAGCAATCAAGGGTCTCCCAACAGGAGACGCTTAGAACAATAGAACAGAATGGAAATCCGAAACAAGATACAAACCTGTAACTCTATGATCCATTAATCGACAACAAGTTAGGAAGGAATATCCAAAGGCCGAAAGACAGTCTCATCAACAAACCCTAACCCTGAGCCCAGGATAAGAACAAATGGTGTTGGGAAAACCAGGCAACCACATGCAAAAGAATGAAACTGGACCACTTTCTTACACCATATATATAAAAAATGAATTCAAAATGGATGAAAGACCTAAATGTGAGACCTGAAACCATACAAAGAAGAAAAGATAGGCAGCAACGTCTTTGACATTGGCCATTGGATCTTCTTTCTAGATATGCCTCTGAGGTGAGGGAAACAAAAGCAAAAATACTATTGGGACTTCATCAAATTGAAAAGCTTCCACAAAGTGAAGGAAACAACCAAAGCTAAAAGGCAACAAACAAAATGAGAGTCGATATTTGTAAACAATACATCCAATAAAGAGTTAGTATGCAAAATACATAAAGCAAATATAAATCTCAGCATCCTAAACACAAATTATACAACTGCAGATGGGCAGAAGAAATGAATGTACTTTGTCTCTGACAAGACATCCAGATGGCCACCAGACACACGGAAAGACACTCAGCGTCACCCATCATCAGGGAAATGCAAACCAAAACCACAATGAGATGTCACCTGACATCTGACAGCTGCCAGAATGGTTAAAATTAACAACACAAGAAACTATAGGTGTTGGTGAGGCTATGGAGAAGGGGGATCCCCCTTACACTCCTGGGGGGCATGTGAAAATGTACAGCCACTGTGGAAAACAGTGTGGAGCATCCTCGAAAATTTAAAAATAGGGGATCCCTGGTGGCGCAGCGGTTTGTCTCCTGCTTTTGGCCCAGTGCGTGATCTTGGAGACCCAGGATCGAAACCCACATCGGGATCCAGGGACTCCTGTCAGTGTGATGTAGGCCCAGGGGCTCCTATCAGGGTGATTCAGGGTTATGCGGGCCCAAGGGCTGCTGTCAGGGTGATGCGGGCCCACATCTTTCTGAAGCCTCCCCGAGGGTCCTGAGGCGGCCCAGGGGCTCCTGTCAGCATGGATGCGGGCCCACAATTTCCTGAAGCCTCCCCGTGGGTCCTGAGATGGCCCAGGGGCTCCTGTCTGGGTGGATTCTGCCCCAAATCTTCCTGAAGCCTCACCGCGGGTCCTGAGGAAACCGGGACTCCTATCACCATCAACACCGCCCAATGTCCCCCTGAAGACTGCCCGCGGGTCCTGAGGAGGCTGCAGCTCACCAGGGTGGACAGGTACCCACGTCCTCCTCAGGCCTCCCCAGCAGAGGCAGGCTCCTTTTAGTGCAGACAGAGGAGGCCGACTGGGCATGTGCCCCCCCTGGGTGGGGCCTGGGCTCGGGCGCCCCCTGCAGGATGCTCAGGCACTGCAGGAGGCCCTGTAAGAGGCAGCGGGGGCTTCCGGGGCCGCACCTGCCTCCTCCCAGGCTCCAGCTATGGCCTGTTAGTTTTGGAAACGTCTCACTGAAACGGAGCCCAACACCCGGCTTCCCCAGAAATACTTAAGGACAAGGAATTGGTGCCCACAGGACACGAAATGAAATGTGGACCAGACTTTTACCACGTCCTGCAAAACTCACTCAACCCTTTCCACTGTGGGAGGGACTGCAGGCAGGTGCAGCTGCCCTGGAAACAGTGTGGAGGCTCCTCAGGAAGTTACAAATAGAGCCGCCCTGCGACCAGCAGGTGCAGGACCTGGAGCTCAATCCGAAGATATAAATGCAGTGAGACTCAGGACACCTGCACCCCAATGTCCACAGCTGCCGGGTCCATCGTAGACACACTGTGGGAGGAGCATCAGTGCCCTCTGGCAGATGATGGATAAAGAGGATGGGAGATAGATAATAGTCATAGAGAGAGGAATGGAATGAAACTATCAAAGAGAAGGAAATCTTGCCATTTGCAATGACATGGATAGTACTAGAGGGAACATGTTAATTGAAATAAGTCAGTCGGGAAAGAGAATGACCGGGTGGTGACATTCATACGTGGAACTAAAGAAGCAAACCAGATGAACATCTGGAAGGAAAAACAAATAAGATGAAAAGAGATGTAGGAAATACAGACTCTTAATGATAGGAAAGAAACTGAGAGTCACTGGGAGAGGATAACAGGCGACCGGCATGAAGAAGGGTACGTGATGTCACGAGGACTGCTGTTATCTCCAACTGGTGAATCCCTGAATTCTTCCTCTGAAAGTATAATACATTATACGTTAATTAATTGGGTTAAATTAAATTAAGATAAAAAAATCAGTTGTATCAGAATACATTTCCATCTGGACTCTCTGTTTTGCTCTTTCAGCTTATGCCGGGACCACCCACCGAGGGTCTGGTTTGTTTAAGTAGGCGCCACACCTAGTCCATGGCCCAGGCCAGGGCTAGAACTCACGACCCCTGAGATCAGGACCAGAGGAGAGGTCAGGAGTCGGATGCTTAACCGATGGAGCCAGGGGGGGCCTGGGAACCAAACTGCTTTATCCTGTGTCTCTGTGACATCCTTTGAAATAGGAAAGTGCTGCATCCTGCTCTGTCCTGCTTCTCCAATACTGAGGTATTTGTGGGGGCGGATGGATGTTAGGGAGTTTTGTCCTATTTCTAAGATCTGCCACCATGATTTTGATAGGAATGACATTGAAACTGAGGGTGGCTTCAGGAACTGCGGATATTTTCACAAGATGGGGCTCCCACCCCACGAGCCCAGGACGGCCTCCCAGAGCCTGGTATGGCTCAGTGCACAAGTGTTGTGCTCCTTTGGTTCAGTCTCATTATTTATTTTCCTTGATGCTCCTGAGAAGGGAGTCACGTCCTTCATTTCCTTCCTGCGTGCTCATTGTCAGGACACAGCAAGGCTACTCTGCTCTGTAGGGTCAGTTTGGGTCCCGTGACTTTACTGAACTCACTCCTTAGTTCTAACAGGTTTTGGTGGAGGCTCTCGGGTTTCCTGTTTCTAGTACATGTCTTCAGCATATAGGGACAGTGTGATGTCCCTCTTCCAGATGTGGAACCTTTGTGTTTACAGCTTAATGTCCTAGAAAGCCCAGCAATTGAATAAAAACAGAGCCCATGCCAAGGGCAGGAAGCCCCTATTAGAATGAGAACAGAGCTCAATGCCCAAGAAGTCCCCATATCAAAATGTAAACAGGACTTGAGGAATTGCTCCAGCCCTTCTGGAGGTCCCCGAGACCAGCCCTTAATACTAAACTAAAACCCACCTCAGGGACCAAGTTCCTGCTCCGCTGTGTTGGGTATACTTGGACACAAGCTAGAGCATGGAAATAAACCCTCGTGTGTTTTCATCGGTGTCAGCTTCTCGGTGGTTTCTCGGATTCACAATCTTGGGCACAACAGTCTGAGATTTAAAAACAAAACCAAAAGAAGCTGGAACACAGGCAAAATAAACGCAGGGTATGGAGAGAAACGGCGGAGAACCAGGGGCTTGGGGAATCTTCTGTGAAGGCCCCTGAAGACTGGGGAGCGGGATGCTCAGCCCCAGAGCCACAGTACCCAAGTCCCCACCGGCGTCTGGCCCAGTCTCAGGGAGCAGCACAGCGCCGCGTGCTGGAGGCCAGAGGCGCTGACGCCCACCCCGCCTCTGACCCTGCAGGTGCATCTCCCAAGCAGATGTGCATTGGAGAACCAGCGCCATGGCCCATCCCCAGACCCCGCACAGACCACCCGCTGCCACCAAGTTGTGGAACCACAGAGGCTGCAGAGCTTCATCTTCAGCTCTGCCTGGAAAGTAGGGTCTAGCCTCCTTTGTACTTTGTGCTTTATATTCATGTATTTTCTTTGATTCTTTTTTATTATATGCCTTATTTTAATTTTTATGTATGTACCTTATATATTTCTTATTTTTAATTTTATGGTATTTTAATTGTGTTTCTTTTTTTAATTATTTAAAATTTATTTATGATAGTCACAGAGAGAGAGAGAGAGAGAGGCAGAGACACAGGCAGAGGGAGAAGCAGGCTCCATGCCGGGAGCCCAACGTGGGATTCAATCCCGGGTCTCCAGTATTACGACCTGGGCCAAAGACAGGCGCTAAACCGCTGTGCCACCCAGGGATCACTTTAATTATGTTTCTTATTTTGGGATCTAGAATCTTTTAACAAGCAGGCCAAAATAATCTGGTGTTGTTTTTTTTTTTTGTTTTTTTGGAGGGCAGTTCTTATTGTTTTTCTTGGTTTTTCTTTTTCTTCCCTCATTCTTTTCTGGACAAAAAAATGAGATTGAGAAATTCACCTCCATAAAATAACATGAGGTACTACTCACAGCCAGGAAGTTCATTAATACACATATATGATGTCTAACTACAGTTTAAAACAATGATTATAAAGATAGCTGCTGGGCTGGAAAAAGAGCACAGAAGAAAACTAGAGAATCCCTTACTGTAGAAATAAAAGAAGTAAAACCTAGTCAGGCCAACGTTAAAAATGCTATAACTCTGACGCAGTCCCAAGTGGAAGCCTTAAAAACAAGAAAGGTTATGGACCATAGAGGCAGATTTAGGGAACTCAGCCACTTATTAAAACAATAACATTCATATCATAGGAGACTCAGAAGATGAAGAGAGAGAACAGGTGGGCCTTGCTCAGCCATTAGGAATGACAAATACCCACCATTTGCTTCAACGTGGATGGAACTAGAAGGTATTATGCTGAGTGAAGTAAGTCAATCGGAGAAGGACAGACATTGTATGTTCTCATTCATTTGGGGAATATGGATAATAGTGAAAGGGAATATAAGGGAAGGGAGAAGAAATGAGTCGGAAATATCAGAAAGGGAGACAGAACATAAAGACTCGAAACTCTGGGAAATGAACTAGTGGTGATGGAATGGGAGGAGGGCAGTGGGTGGGGGTGAAAGGGTGACGGGCACTGAGGGGGGCACTTGACGGAATGAGCACTGGGTGTTATTCTGTATGATGGCAAATTGAACACCAATAAGAAAATAAATTTATTATTAAAAAAGAAAGAAAGAAAGAAAGAAAGAAAGAAAGAAAGAAAGAAAGAAAGAAAGAAAGAAAGAAAGAAAGAAAGAAAGAAAGAAAGAAAGAAAGAAAGAGTGGCACTTGGGTGGTCATTCAGTTAAGCTTCTGCCTTAGGCTCAGATCAAGATCCAGGTCCCAAGTCAGGCTCCCTGTTCAGCAGGGAACCTGATTCTCCCTCTCCCTCTACCCCTCTCGCTCATGCTTTTTCTCTCCTCTCTCTCACAAATAATTAAATAACATCTTTGAAAAAGAAAGAAACCCAGAAGGAAGAGAAATCTCCCATGTAGAATAATTTCAAACAATTTGTGTAGACATTCCACCCTCAAGTTCATGAGCATAGCTTCCCACTCTTATGTGTGCAATACACACAATAAATTGCTTCTAGAAAATATATTATGAAAAACTTAAATTAATAATGATAATATAATAATAATAATAATAATAATAATAATAATAATAATAAAGAATCACTTTACTACGGAGAAAGCTGACAAACACCTCAGCAAGATGACCAGATCGATACCAAGACTGATAAATCATGTAGATAGTATCTATTTTTTATATGATATAATGAAAATGGGAGTATATCTCTGTATATAATACAAAAAAACAGTTCACTCATGAGATAAACAACAGACATGTCCCAACTGAGGGAAATTTTACAAAATATTCTACTTCTCAAAGTGTTTCAGTTCAACAACAACAAGGAAATGCTGAAAGACTGTAACAATCGAGAGGAGCCTAAGAAAACATGAGGACAAATGGAATGTCATATGAGGGATGGTAACTTAGCAAAAACTAAGGAAATCTGAACAAATTATGGTCTTTGGTTAATACGACTATTTTAATATTGATTCATTAGCTAATATTTGTACTGTACTAATATAAGATATCAATAAATGGAGAAATTGAGCGCAAGTGCATGCGAATGCTCTGTACTATCTTCTCAATTTCCCTGTAAATCTTTGTTTTTTTCCTAATAAATAAGATTTATTTTGAAAATTGACTTAAATGAATCAGGCTCCAAGTCTGAAGACATTTTAAGAATCGTTGAATGAACTTTTGCCTTATTCTTAAAGAGTTCCTTCGATGGGAACAAAGTAAGAATTTTATATCAGAAGGAAAGAAAAACACTTATGAACACGTATAATGCCTCCTCAACCTGAAAAGCAGGAATGGATAATAAATAGCAAAAATCAGATAAAAATACTTCTATTATAATAGACACCATATTGCAAGTGCATTTGAAATTAGCAATGGATAACATTTATCTCCTTGACATTTGTCTTCCAAAGAGTTCACAGTGTTTCAGTGTCAGTTGAAACAGGGGAAGAATCTCAGGGAAGAATCCTTCACATAATAATAGGACCATTGGTACTAATGTCTCTCAATTAATTCCAAATCCATACAGATGCATTTCCTGATGAGTGACTGAGCTGTGAAGAAAGAGATGAGAAACCCTCATCCCTCTGAATTACTTGTGTCAGAATATTTTAACCATAGTACTACAGAATGTAAATTATCCTTATTAACAGGAAATACTTCTCAGATTGGAACCTGAGCAATCAGATGGGCAGAGAAAAAACGCTTTGACTCGCTCCTCAACTTTTATAGACAAAGGAGAGGTTTTCTATGTACAAAGTCAGTTGTCAAGACAGCCTTAGGGAATAAGAGCCTGCAGCATCGAATCCTGCTGCACAACTGGGACGTCCGCGCCCCAGATCTTCCTGATCCCAAATCCCTGGGCCTGTCCCCCAACACACACTGCCAGGTTGAGATCATTTGCAATTGCTCTCTTAGGAGCACCGGCGAAGGGTGAAGGAGCTAGATAGGATGGGAAGGGATGCAAGGAGGCCAAGAAAATGAAGGCCTATCCACTTTACGTTCAGCGTTTGAACAAATCCAGCCATCACAGGCCCCTGTGAAGAAGAGCTGAAATTTACATTACTTCAGTTACAGGAAAAAAAAACAAAAGTTTACAGCTTAATGTCCTAGAAAGCCCCCACAATAGAATAAGAACTGAGCCCACGTCAATGGCTGGAAGTGCCTATTAGAATGAGAACAGAGCTCAATGCCCTTGAAGGACCCATATCAAAATGTAAACAGAACTTGAGGAATTGTTCCAGCCCTTCTGGAGGACCCCGAGACAAGCCCTTAACACTAAACTAAAACCCACCTCGGGGTCCAAGTCCCTGCTCCGCTGTGTTGGGTGTACTTGGACGCAAGCTCAAGTTTGGAAATCAACCCTGTGTTTTTGCATTGCTGTCAGCATCTTAGTAGTTTCTCGGATTCGCAATCTTGGGCACAACACCCCCATGTCCCCTCCCACCTGGGCCGAACCCCTATCCCCTCCCGCCCAGGGTGACACTCAGTCACCTGCCCGCCCACAACAGCTGGGCACAGGCCGTCACACAGGTCCCACGGGCATGGTGGGCACTCCCGCCATCCCTGGCCTCCCAGAGAAAGGAAGGAGGTTTTGGCAGGACACATTCCCAGGGTGGCCCCAGGGCTGCCTGCCCAGCATGGCAGTTTGTGAGAGGTCAGGTCTGTGTCCCTGACACCTGCTCCTCCTCCCCGGTTTTCCCACAGGAAATGAAGGAGGACGCCCTTGTCTCCTACTAGGACATCACACAGGTAGACCTGGACGTCAACAGGACGTTGGGCAGCCACATCATGTTTTAGGACTGCTAGGGGGTCAGGTGAGGCTGCTGGGCCAGGGGGCTTCGGGGCCCCGGTGGATTCTGGGTAGGGAAAACAGGTTCTCTGAGGCCAGGGGAGCAACAGCAGTCAACAAGTCACCACTCCATGGTAGGGTGATGGGGATGACCACCGTGACCACCGAGCTGGCATATTACTTTGGTCAGAATCGGGGCACAGTTTTGGGGGGCACAAAGCAGGGTTACATTGTTATGAGCTGATTTCTGATTAGGGTGAGCCCAGCGGCCTGACTAGGTTGGGGCAGTGCCTTAAGCCATAAGCAGGTCATGTGGGGGTCATCCTGGAGATGGCGGGTGTAGCACAAAATGGAAACAGTCCTGCACTGCTTGTCCAGGGCTAGGAGATTTTTGTAAAATTTCTTGGGTCCCACACTTGCAGCTCACGCACCTGAGCCACCCTCACTAGGTGGACTCAGCGTGCACACCTTGTGGTGTGGGATCTCTCACACCAGAGTGTGGAGGGCACCCTCCTTGCCCGAGTGAGTAGGGGCTGGGTGAGCATGGGGCTCAGCCTGAAGGCCAGGCAGCACAGCAGACCGAAGAACCCCAGCCCCATCCCCACCCCAACTCCCACACACAGGGAGCCCCTGCACTCCCCGTCATGGGCACCCAGCTCCTCAGGAGCTCCCCCCAGGGTGGCACCGAGGTCTAGCTCCCTGCTGGAGAGGCATCCGGGGAAGATAAGCAGCCAGCGCATGGCACGACCCACTGCCGCACATGAGAATATGGCCAGCCGGACATTCCAGCTCAGCTAACCCTCCAGCGGAAAGTCACTGCATGAGCGAGCCCTGGGTCTGCCAGGAGAGCCTAGCTATCTGCCCAGCGCCAGCACCAGAAATGATGTTGTGCCAACCGTTTTGGCATTTGGGTGACCCAGCCAGAGGATCCAATAGCTGCATATGATAGCTGCATGTGATAGAGACACACACACCACAAAGCCAACAAAAGTCGGAATCCCCCCAATGTTGTCTAACACCAGCCGGATGATTCCATACATGACGCTGTGGTCCCAAATAGGATACATGGAAGACGCAATTAACCACGACTGCAGAGTTGCTGGAGGCACAGAGATGTGCCTGTTGGGTTCCAACAAGGAGCACAGAGGGGAAGGAAGCATCCTACGGAGGGGAGGCCCTTCCTTGGAAAGGTCATCATGTCCCTGTGAAGGCTACAGATGGAGAAATCTGTCCTCCTCTCTTTCAGCTTCTGGTTTTCCTCCTAAATGCCATTTTTCTCAATCATAAGACCAAAAATTAATTTTATGTTTTTAAATTTTTTTTTATTGGAATCCAATTTGTATGAATTCTTGCTTCAGCAAGGGTGTCATTCAGGAGAGAAGGAGAGAGAACAATTTTCCCAGACAGGCAAAATATAAAGGAGTTCATGATCACTTAAACATTCCAGTAAGGAATTTTAAGAGGGACTCTTCTGGTGGGGGAAAAAAAGAGAACAAAAGCAACAAAGACTAGAAAGGCCCAGAGAACGTCCAAACAGACCAAAAATACGTGGAGATTATGAACATCCTACTAGAGAATGAATGGAGCAACCAGGAAATTAAAGAGGAAATTTAAAACAAATGAAAATGAAAACATGTTTCTCCAAACCTCTGGGATGTAGCAAAGGTAGTCCTAAGAGGGAAGTACATAGCAATACAGGCCTACCTCAAGAAACAAGAAGTCTCCAATACACAGCCTAACCCTACACCTTCAGGACCGGGAAAAGGATAGCAAACAATGCCTAAAGGCTATAGAAGAGGGGAAAGAAAAGATGAGAGCAGAAATAAACAATACAGAAACAACAAAGCAGTAGAATGGAATAACAAAACAAAGGGTCGGTTCTTCAAAACAATTAAGAAAATGGATCAAGCCCTAGCCAGCCTTATCAACGAGAAAAGAGAAAAGACCTAAATAAATAAAACCACAAATGAGAGAAGAGAGATCACAATCAACACCAGAAAAATAAGACCATTTTAAGGGAATACTATGAAAGCTTATACACTAACATACTGGGAGACCTGGAGGAAATGGACAAATGTCTAGAAATATGCAAATGAGTAAAACTGAAATAGGAAGAAATAGAAAATGTGAACAGACCCATAACTAGCAAAGGAATTGAATCAGCAATGCATCTGGGTGCCTCATTGGTTGAACATCTCCTTTGGCTCAGGTCATGATCCCGGGGTCCTGGGGAATCAAGTCCCACATCAGGCTCCCCACATGGAGCGTCAATTTCCCTCTGCCTATGCCTCTGCCTCTCTGTGTCTCTCATGAATACATAAATAATATCTTTAAAAAAGTAAAATATAAAAAGATGTGCAAGGACCCAAATAAAATCACAAATGAGAAAAGAGAAATAACAACCAACACTAGAGAAATACAAACGATTATAAGAGAACATTATGAAAAATTATATGCCAGCAACCTAGAACCTGGAAAAAATAGATCAATTCCTAGAAATATATAACATAGCAAAATGAAAAAGGAAGAAATAAGAAACTTGAACAGACAGATAACCAGCAAAGAAATTGAATCAGCAATCAAGGAACTCCCAACAGGAGACACTTAGATCAATGGAACAGAATGGAAAGCCGAAACCAGATACAAACCTGTAACTCTATGATCCATTAATCGACAACAAAGCAGGAAGGAATATCCAAAGCACAAAGACAGTCTCTTCAACGAACCCTAACCCTGACCCCAGGATAAGAACAAATGGTGTTTGGAAAACCAGGCAGCCACATGCAAAAGAATGAAACTGGACCACTTTCTTACACCATATATATATAAAATAATATCGGAATCCCTGGGGGCGCAACAGTTTGGCGCCTGCCTTTGGCCCAGGGCGCAATACTGGAGACCTGGGATTGAATCCCATATCGGGTTCCCGGTGCATGGAGCCTGCTTCTCCCTCTACCTGTGTCTCTGCCTCTCTCTCTATCTCTCTGTGACTATCATAAATAAATAAAAATTTAAAAAATATTTAAAAAAAGAAAAATATATAAATTCAAAATGAATGAAAGACCTAAATGTGAGACCTGAAACCATACAAAGAAGAAAAGATAGGCAGCAACGTCTTTGACATTGGCCATTGGATCTTCTTTCTTGATATGCCTCTGAGGTGAGGGAAACAAAAGCAAAAATAATATTGGGACTTCATCAAATTGAAAAGCTTCTGCAAAGTGAAGGAAACAACCAAAGCTAAAAGGCAACATACAGGAGGAGGGGCAAGATGGCGGAAGAGTAGGGTCCCCAAGTCACCTGTCCCCACCAAATTACCTAGATAACCTTCAAATCATCCTGAAAATCTAGGAATTCTGATTCCTGAGATTTAAACAGAGACCAGATAGAATGCTACAGTGAGAAAAGTTCGCGCTTCTATCAAGGTAGGAAGATGGGAAAAAGAAATAAAGAAACAAAAGGCATCCAAGGGGGAGAGGCCCCACGAGGAGCTGGGCTAAGGCCAGGGCGAGTGTCCCCCGGTCAGGAGAGCTCTGTATCAGAGAGGAGGAGCTGCACCAATCTTTCAGGGTGGAATGGCGCCCACAAGGATTCAGAGCAGTACCCCAGGAGGGCAGAGATACCCTCGGGCTCCATGGAACACTCGCAGAAGAGTACACCTAGCTCCTTAAGGGCTGCAGGGCACATGGATTGACCCAGGAGCTGCTCTGAGGGGCTCGGGTGGTGGCTCTGTGCGGAGGGGGTTGCGGGTCCCTGGGAGCAGCTAGGTGGCGGGGCCTAGGCCAGAGGAAGTAGCTCCTGGAGCAGCTCAGAGGGGCTTGGGCGGCAGCTACATGGAGAGGTGGCTGCATGGCTGGGAATGAGAATCCAACAGCACAGGCTCCGGAGAACAGGGCACTGGGACACAGCCCAGGATTTGGCCTCCCCCGGGACAGGCAGAGGCCCGGAGGGCCCAGGACAGTAAGGATGCTCCTGCCAAGAGCTATACAGATCAGCAGCCCCACCCCGGGCCTCCAGGCCCTGCAGATGGACTGCTCTGGAATTACTGTGGGGGTTGAATACCGGTTTTCAGACCTGGCCACTGTCACTGGGGTTGTTCCTCCTTGGGCTTCACGGGGTAAACAACCCCCACTGAGCGCTACACCAGGCAGGGGGAGAGGAGCTGTCCCAAGGGCTAACACCTGAAAATCAGCACAACAAGCCCCTCCACCAGAAGACCAGCTAGACGGACAAGTTCCAAGGGATGTCAGGGACTTAAAGTATACAGAATCAGAAGATACTCCCCCCAATTTTTTTTAATTCTGATTGCTTCCCCCACCCTTTTTCTCTCCCATTCTTTCTTTTTCTTTCTCTTTTATTCTCTTTTTTCCTATTTTCTTCCTTTTTTCTTTTTCCTTTTTCTCTTTTCTTTCATTCTTTCTCTCTACTCTTTTTCTCCTTTTCCAAATTCAACTTGTTTTTGGCCACTCTGCACTGAGCAAAATGACTAGAAGGAAAACCTCACCACAAAAAGAAACAATCCTCTCTCCCACAGAGTTACAAAATCTGGATTACAATTCAATGTCAGAAAGCCAATTCAGAAGCACTATTATGCAGCTACTGGTGGCTCTAGAAAAAAGCATAAAGGACTCACGAGACTTCATGACTGCAGAATTTAGATCCAATCAGGCAGAAAGTAAAAATCAATTGAATGAGATGCAAACCAAACTAGAAGTCCTAACGACGAGGGTTAATAAGGTGGAAGAACGAGTGAGTGACATAGAAGACAAGTTGATGGCAAAGAGGGAAACTGTGGAAAAAAGAGACAGACAATTAAGATACCAGGAAGACAGATTAAGGGAAATAAACGACAGCCTGAGGAAGAAAAACCTATGTGTAAATGGGGGTACCGAGGGCACCGAAAGGTACAGAAGGCCAGAATATGTATTTGAACAAATCCGAGCTGAAAACTTTCCTAATCTGGGAATGGAAACAGGCATTCAGAACCAGGAAATAGAGAGATAACCCCATGAAATCAATAAAAAGCGTCCAACACCTCGACATTTAATAGTGAAGCTTGCAAATTCCAAAGATAAAGAGAAGATCCTTAAAGCAGCAAGAGACAAGAAATCCCTGACCTTTATGGGGAGGAGCATTAGGGTCACAGCAGACCTCTCCACAGCGACCTGGCAGCCCAGAAAGGGCTGGCAGGATATATTCAGGGTCCTCCATGAGAAGAACATGCAACCAAGAATCCTTTATCCAGCAAGGCTCTCCTTCAAAATGGAAGGAGAGATAAAGAGCTTCCAAGACAGGCAGGAACTGAAAGAATATGTGACCTCCAAAGCAGCTCTGCAAGAAATTTTAAGGGGGACTCTTAAAATTCCCATTTAAGAAGAAGTTCAGTGGAACAATCCACAAAAACAAGGACTGAAGTGATATCATGATGACACTAAACTCATATCTGTCGATAGTAACTCTGAATGTGAACGGGCTTAATGACCCAATCAAAAGGCGCAGGGTTTCAGACTGGATAAAAAAGCAGGACCCATCTATTTGCTGTCTACAAGAGACTCATTTTAGACAGATGAACACCTACAGCCTGAAAATAAAAGTTTGGAGAAACATTTACCATTCAAACGGTCCTCAAAAGAAAGCAGGGGTAGCCATCCTTATATCAGATAAAATAAAATTTACCCCGAAGACTGAAATGAGTGATGAAGAGAGACACATCATACTTAAAGGATCTATCCAACAAGAGGACTTAACGAACCTCAATATATATGCCCCAAATGTGGGAGTTGCTAAATATTTAAACCAATTAATAACAAATGTGAAGAAATACTTAGATAATACTTATCTTATGCTTGATGACTTCAATCTAGCCCATTTTATACTTGATAGTTATTCTAAGCACAACATCTCCAAAGAAATGAGATCTTTAAATGATACACTGGACCAGATGGATTTCACAGATATATACAGAACTTTACATCCAAACTCAACTGAATACACATTCTTCTCAATTGCACATGGAACTTTCTCCAGAATAGACCACATACTGGGTCACAAATCGGGTCTGAACCAATATCAAAAGACGGGGATCATCCCCTGCAGATTCTCAGAGCATAATGCCTTGAAATTAGAACTAAATCACAACAATACGTTTGGAAGGGCCTCAAACACGTGGAGGTGAAAGACTATTCTGCTAAAAGATGAAACGGTCAACCAGGAAATTAAGGAATAATTAAAAAGATACATGGAAACTAATGAGAATGAACATACAACCGTTCAAAATATTTGGGATGCAGCAAAAGCATTCTTAAGGGGGAAATACATCGCAATACAAGCATCCATTCAAAAACTGGAAAGAACTCAAATACAAAAGCTAACCTTACACATAAAGGAGCTAGAAAGAAACAACAGATATATCCTACACCCAACAGAAGAAGAGACTTAATTAGAATTCGAGCAGAACTCAAGGAAATCGAGACCAGAAGAAATGTGGAACAGATCAACAGAACCAGAAGAGGTTCTTTGAACAAATTAATAAGAAAGATAAACCATTAGCCAACCAGATTAATAAGAAGATAGAGAAGACTCAAATTAATAAAATCATGAATGAGAAAGGAGAGATCACTACCAACACCAAGGAAATACAAATGATTTTAAAAACATATTATGAACAGCTATACGCCAAAAAATTAGGCAATCTAGAAGAAATGGACGTATTCCTGGAAAGCCACAAACTAACAACTGGAACAGGAAGAAATAGAAAACTTAAACAGGCCAATAACCAGGGAGGTAATTGAAGCAGTCATCCAAAACCTCCCACGACACAAAAGTCCAGGGCCAGATGGCTTCCCAGGGGAATTCTATCAAACGTTTAAGGAAGAAACCACACCTCTCCTACTAAAGCTGTTTGGAAAGATAGAAAGAGATGGAGTACTTCCAAATTCTTTCTATGAGGCCAGCATCACCTTAATTCCAAAACCAGACAAAGGCCCCACCAAAAAGGAGAATTACAGACCAATATCCCTGATGAACATGGATGCAAAAATTCTCAACAAGATACTAGTCAATAGGACCCAATAGTACATTAAGAAAATTGATCACCATGACCAAGTCGGATTTATCCCCGGGACACAAGGCTGGTTCAACACTTGTCAAACAATCACTGTGATTCATCGTATCAGCAAGAGAAAAACTGAGAACCATATGATCCTCTCATTAGATGCAGAGAAAGCATTTGACAAAATAGAGCATCCATTGCTGATCAAAACACTTCAGAGCGTAGGGATAGAGGGAACATTCCTCGACATCATAAAGGCCATCTAAGCAAAGCCCACAGCAAATATCATTCTCAATGTGGAAGCACTGGGAGCATTTCCCCTAAGATCAGGAACAAGACAGGGATATTCACTCTCACCACTGCTATTCAACATAGTACTGGAAGTCCTAGCCTCAACAATCAGACAACAAAAAGAAATAAAGGCATTCAAATTGGCAAAGAAGTAGTCAAACTCTCCCTCTTCGCCGATGACATGATACTCTACCTAGAAAACCCAAAAGCCTCCCCCCCAAGATTGCTAGAACTCATACAGCAAATGGTAGCGTTGCCAGATACAAAATCAATGCCCAGAAATCAATGGTATTTCAATACACTAACAATGAGGCTGAAGAAATAAAAATTGAGGAGGCAATCTCATTTACAAATGCACACAAAAGCATAAAATACCGAGGAATAAACCTAACCAAGGAGGTAAAGGATCTCAACCATAAACACTATAGAACACCTCTGAAAGAAATTGAGGAAGACACAAAAAGATGGAAAAATATATTCCATACTCATGGATTGGCAGAATTAATATTGTGAGTGGAGGTTCCTCTAAGAGATAAAAATTGAATTGCCCGACGACCCAGCAATTGCACCTTTGGGAATATACCCCAAAGACTCAGATATAAGGAAACGCCGGGGCTCCTGCACCCTGATGTTTATAACAGAATGTCCAAAATAGTCAAACTGTGGAAGGAGCCTTGGTGTCCATTGAAAGATGAAAGTGTAAAGAAGATGAGGTTTATGTATAAAATGGAATATTATTTAGGCATTAGAAATGACAAATACCCACCATTTGCTTCAACGTGGATGAAACTGGAGGGTACTATGCTGACTAAAGTAAGTCAATCGGAGAAGCACAAACAGTTTATGTTCTCATTCCTTTGGAGAATATAAATAATAGTGAAATGGAATTTAAGGGAATGGAGAAGAAACGTGTGGGAAATATCAGAAAGGGAGACAGAACATAAATACTCCTAACTCTGAGAAAGGAACTAGGGATGCTTTACGGGGAGGAGGGCGGGGGTGCGGGTGAATGGGTGAAGGACACTGAGGGGGGCCCTTGCGGGGATGAGCACTGGGTGTTATTCTGTTTGTTGGTAAATTCAACACCATAAAAATTAAATTTATTTTTAAAAATATGTTCAAACAACTAAATATTTATGCTGCCAACATGGGAGTGCCTAAATATAGAAACCAATTAACAACAAACATACAGAAACTCACTGATAATAATACAATGACAGGGGATTTTAACACCCACTTATGGTAATGGACCGATCGTCTATACAGAAAATCAACAAGGGGAAAATAGCTTTGACACACTGGACCACAGGGACTCAACAGATATAGTCTGAAGATTTCATCCTAAAGCAGAATACACATTCCTTTCAGTTGTACATGGGACATTCTCCAGAACAGATCATATCATGGCCCACAAATCAGCCTTCAACAGGTACAACAGGTACAAGAAGGTTGATATCACACCCTGTACATTTTTGGACCACGACGCTATGAAACTCGAAGTCGACAGTAAGAAAAAATTTGGACAGACCAAAAATACATGGAGATTATGAACATCCTACTACAGAATGAATAGAGCAACCAGAAAATTAAAGAGGAAATTTAAAACAAATGAAAATGAAAACATGTTTCTCCAAAACTCTAGGATGTAGCAAAGGCAGTCCTGAGGGGGAAGTACATAGCAATACAGGCCTACCTCAAGAAAGAAGAAGTCTCCAATACACAGCCTAACCCTACACCTTAAGGAGCTGGAAAAGGAATAGCAAACAAAGCCTAATGCATATAGAAGAGGGGAAAATAAAGATGAGAGGAGAAATAAACAATACAGAAACAACAAAGCAGTAGAATGGAATAACGAAACAAAAAGATGGTTCTTCAAAATAATTAAGAAAATGTATCAAGCCCTAGCCAGCCTTATCAACGAGAAAAGAGAAAATACCTAAATAAATAAAACCACAAATGAGAGAAGAGAGATCACAATCAACACCAGAAAAATTAGACAATTATAAGGGAATACTATGAAAGATTATATGCTAACATACTGGGAGACCTGGAAGAAATGGACAAATCCCCAGAAATGTGCAAATGAGCAAAATTGAAATAGGAAGAAATAGAAAATGTGAACAGACCCATAACTAGCAAAGGAATTGATCAGCAAGGCACCTGGGTGCCTCAGTGGTTGAGCATGTGCTTTGGCTCAGGTCATGATCCCGGGGTCTTGGGGAATGAAGTCCCACATCAGTCTCCTCGCATGGAGCCTCAATTTCCCTGTGTCTATAACTCTGCCTCTCTTTTTCTCTCATGAATACATAAGTAAAGTTGCAACCACTGTGGAACAGTCTGGAGGGTCCTCGAGAAGTTAAAAATAGGGGATCCCTGGGTTCTGAAGTGGTTTGGCGCCTGCCTTTGGCCCAGGGCGTGATCCTGGAGACCCGGGATCGAATCCCACATCGGGCTCCCGGTGCATGTAGCCTGCTTCTCCCTCTGCCTGTGTCTCTGCCTCTCTCTCTGTGACTATCATAAAAAAAATATAAAAGAAGAAGTTAAAAATAGAGCTACCCTATGATTCCAAAATTGCACAGCTAGGTATTTACCCCGAGGATACAAAAGTAGTTTAGTAGATTCGATGAGGAACACGCAGCCCAGTGTTGGTAGCAGCGTTATCAACAATATGAAACTGTGAATAGAGCCCAGATGTCCATCGACAGATGAATGGGCAGAGACGATGTGGTAAATATACACACTGCGACATCACTCGGTCATCAGAAGGGATGAAATGAAGCCATTTACAATGACGTGGGAGAAGGGGAAAGGACTTATGCTAAATGAACTCAGTTAGAGGAAGACATATACCAAATATCATACAATTGCATTCACATGTGAATTTTAAGAAACCAAACAAACTGACAAAGGGGCGGAGGGGGGGATGAGAGAGCAAATAAAAAAACACACTATTAACCCCAGAGAATAAACTAATAAATACCAGAGGAAGGTGAGGGGGATGGGGAATCAGGCGATGGGGATAGTGGAGGGCACCTGTGGCCAGTACCAGGCGTTGTATCCAAGGGATGAATCACTATGTGATAAACCTGAAACTATATCATACTGTGTTTACAAAGAGGAATTCAAGTAAAACTTTAAAATAATAATTGGTAGTATTGATGAAAAATGTGCAAACAAGTGATAAAATCAGAAAGGCAACTGAAAATCAAATAAAGAGTCTTTAGAGTCACAAATCCCCTCCTTAGCTCAGCTCGGGAGAAGCCTGCCATGTCTATTCTGACCACAACAGAGGCCTGGATTTTGATTCTCTGGGGAAGCCACTGACTTGGTGGAGTCAGGCTATCTTTGAACCCTAAACCTAAATAGAGTACATAAAACTAAACTGCCCAAGATACTAGGAGTCCCAGTGCAGGCACATGCCAAGACCCAAAGTCTAACCATAAACAGATATAACCCTAAGCCTACACTTAAGCCCAATGTTAACCTAAACCTTTTTTTTTATTTTTTTATTTTTTTTTTGTTAACCTAAACCTTAAACAAGACCTATCACTAATCGAAAACCAAACACAAACCCCAAGACCGAAACACATTCACTGAACCTTCCTGCCAAACCTCAACCTAACTCCTAAACCTATTCTAAACCCTTAACCCTGAGCGCTACCTTAAATCTAACCCTAACCCTAACCTCTAAACCTAAACTTAACTTAATGTACTCAAATCCTATTCCTGACCTTAACCTGTACCCTAACCCTAACCCTCTAATACTAATCCTATCTCATACCCCAAACTGTACCTTAACCCGTACCCTAAAACTAACCCCTAACCCACTCCCTAAATGTATATCTTACCCTCTTCCAAAACCGTACCCTGACCCTGACCTGTCCCTAACCCTAACACCTAACCAAACAGTAACCCTAACCCTAGTTCTAACCCCTATCCTAACCCTAACCCTCGCCCTAATTCTAAACCTAGACCGAACTATAAACCAACCCCTCACCCTAAACCCTAACCCTAACTCACACCCTAACCCCTAACCCTAACTGCAAACCTAAGCCCAACCCTAACACTAACCATAACCCTAACCCCAAATCCTAACCTCCATATGTCCTGAAGCCAAAGTGCTGGTCCTGAGGAGGACGGGGTTCCTGTCAGGGTTGACGTGGCCCCACATTTTCCTCAGGCCTCACCATAAGACCTGAGGAGGCTGGGGGCTCCTGTCAGCATGGATGTGGCCCATAATCTTCCCAAACATTCACAGTGGGTTCTGAGGAGGCTGGAGACACCTGTCAGTGTGGATGCGGCACCCACATTTTTATTAGGCCTCACCACAGGCCCTGACAAGGCTGGGGTCTTCTGTCCCCATGGACGCATCCCCATATTTCCCCAAGTCTACACTGGGGGTCCTGAGGAAGTCAGCGTCCTGTTGTGTCCATGTGGCCTCAAGTCTTCCTGAAGCGTCACTGAGGTTTCTGAGGAGGCCGGGGCTCCTGTAACCATGAATGCGGCCCCCAGCTTCCAGAAGCCTCAACTTATGTTCTGAGGGGCCTGGGAGCTCCTGTCAGAGTGGACGTGGCACCACATCTTCCTGAAGCCTCCCCGCGGGTCCTGAGGCTGCTGTGGGGCTCCTGTCAGCATGGATGCGGGCCCACAATTTCCTGAAACCTCCCCGCGGGTCCTGAGGTGGCTCAGGGCTCCTGTCATTGTGGATGTGAGCCCACATCTTCCTGAAGACTCCCCGCAGTTCCTGAGGTGGCCCAGGGGCTCCTGTTATGGTGGATGCGGGCCCTCATCTTCCTAAAGCCTCACCGTGATTCCTGAGGAGACCGGGGCTCCTGTCAGCATGAACGTGACCCAATTTCCCCCTGAAGACTTCCCGCAGGTCCTGTGGAGGCTGCAGCTCATCAGCGTAGACGCGTCCCCACGTCCCCCCTCAGGCCTCCCCAGCACAGGCAGTTAGTGCAGGGAGAGGAGGCCTACTGCACATGCATTCCCCATGGAGGGGCCTGGGCTTGGGCGCCCCCTGCGGGACACTCAGGCGCTGCAGGAGGCTGTGTAGGAGGCAGCGTGTGCTCCATGGTCCCCACCTGCCTCCTTTCAGGCTCCAGTTGGGGCCTGTTAGCTTCGGAAACATCTCACTGAAAAGGAGCCCAACACCCGGTTTCCCCAGAAATACATAAGGACAAGGAATTGGAGCCCACAGGACGTGAAATGAAATGTGGACCAGACTTTTATCACGTCATGCAAAACTCACTCAACACTTTTTCACTGTGGGCGGGACCGCGGGTTGGTGCAGCCACCCTGGAAACAGTGTGGAGGCCCCTCAGGAAGTTACAAATAGAGCCACCCTACGACAAGCAGGTGAACGGCCTGGAGCTCATTCCGAAGATACAGATGCAGTGAGACGTGGGACAACTGCACCCCAATGTCCACCGCAGCTCGATCCACAGTAGCCACACTGTGGGAGGACCTCGGTGCCCTGAGGTAGATGATGGATAAAGAGGATGGGAGATAGATGATGGTCATAGAGAGCGAAATGGTACTCAGCTATCAAAGAGAAGGAAATCTTTCCAATTGCAATGATGTGGATAGAACTAAAGATATCATGTTAAGTGAAGTAAGTCACTCGGGAAAGAGAATGACCGTGTGGTGTCATTCATAGGTGGAATTAAAGAAGCAAAGCAGATGAACTATTGTGAACGGAAGGAAAGACAAATAAGATAAAAACAGATGCAGGAAACACAGACTCTTAATGATAGGAAACGAACTGAGGGTCGCTGGAGGGGTGGGGGCATAACAGGGGAAATAGGAAAGTGCTGCGTCTCACTCTGTCCTGCTTCTCCAATACTGATTTGCTGTCCAGGGTTATTTGTTGAGGAGGATGGATGTTATGGTTTTTCTTTCCTATTTCTAAGATCTGCCACCAAGATTTTGATAGGAATGACATTGAAACTGAGGGTGGCTTCAGGAACTGTGGACATTTTCACAAGATGAGGCACCCACCCCACGAGTCTAGGACAGCCTCCCAGAGCCTGGTATGGCTCAGTGCACAAGTCTTGTGCTCCTTTGGCTCAGTCTCATTATTTATTCTCCTTGATGCTCCTGAGAAGGCCTTCACATCCTTCCTTTGCTTCTTGAGTGCTCATTGTCGGGACACAGCAAGGCTACTCTGCTCTGTAGGGTCAGTTTGTGTCCCGTGACTTTACTGAACTCACTCCTTAGTTCTAACAAGTTTTGGTGGAGGCTCTGGGTTTGCCTGTTTCTAGTTCCGTATCTTCAGCATATAGGGACAGTGTGACGTCCCCCTTCCAGTTGTGGAACCTTTTATTTTTACAGCTTAATGTCATAGAAATCCCCACTATTGAATCAAAACTAAGCCCAGGCCAAGGGCAGGGAGCCCCTATTAGAATGAGAACAGAGCTCAATGCCCTTGAAGGCCCCATATCAAAATGTAAACAGAACTCGCGAATTGCTCCAGCCCTTCTGGAGGTCCCTGAGATCAGCCCTTAAAACTAAGCTAAAACCCACCTCAGGGTCCAAGTCCCTGCTCCGCTCTGTCGGGCATACTTGGACACAAGCTCGAGGTGGTAAAAAAACCCTCGTGTGTTTGCATCAGTGTCAGCTTCTCGGAGGTTTCTCGGATTCGCAATCTTGGGCACAACAGTCTGAGATAAAAAAAGAAAACCAAAAGAAGCTCGGACGCAGGTAGAGTGAACGCAGGATTCTGAGAGAAGCGGCGGAGACCCGGGGGCTTGGGGGCTCTTCTGTGGAGGCCCCTGCAGCCTGGGTGGCAGGATGCTCAGCCCCAGAGCCAGAGGACCCAGAGACCCCACCCGCACCCCGCCCATCTGGGCCTGGTCTGAGGGAGCAGCACTGTGCCGCCCGCTGGAGACCAGACAAGCTGACGCCCACCCCGCCTCGGACCCCGCAGATGCATCTCCCAGGTAGATGTGCACCTGACAATCAGCGCCATGGCCAATCCCCAGACCCTGCACAGACCACTCGCTGCCACCAAGGTGTTGGACCACAGAGGCTGCAGAGCTTCAGCTCTGCTTGGAAAGTAGGGTCCAGCTTCCTTTGTACTTTGTGCTTTATTTTCATTTTTTTTCCTTGATTCTTTTTTATTAATTACCTTATTTTAATTCTTATGTATGTACCTTATATATTTATTATTTTTACTATCATGGTACTTTAATTGTGTTTCTTATTTTGGAATTTAGAATCTTTAACAAGCAGGCCAAAATAATCTGGTGTTTTTTATTTTGGGAGGGCAGTTGTTATTGTTTTTCTTGGTTTTCCTTTTTCTTCCTTCTTTCTTTTCTGGAAAAAATAATGAGATGGTGAAATTCACCTCCAAAAAATAATATGAGGTAGTACTCACAGCCAGGAAGTCCATCAATAAAAATATATGATGTCTAACTACAGTTTAAAACAATGATTATAAAGACAGCATCTGGGCTGGAAAAAGAGCACAGAAGAAAACTAGAGAATCCCTTACTGTAGAAATATAATAATTAAAATCTAGTCAGGACAACGTTAAAAATGCTATAATTGAGATGCTGTCCCAAGTGGAAGCCTTAAAAACAAGGAAGGTTATGGACAACAAAGGCAGACTTCGGAACTCAGCTTCTTATTAAAACAATAACATTCATATCATGGGAGACCCCAAGATTAAGACAGAGGAAAGGTGGGCTTTCTCAGCCATTAGAAACGACAAATACCCTCCATTTCCTTCAAAGAGAATGGAACAGGAAGTTATTATGCTGAGTGAAGTAAGTCAATCAGAGAAAGACAAATATTGTATGTTCTCAATATGGATAATAGTGAAAGGAATATAAGGGAAGGGAGAAGATATGTGTGGGAAATATCAGAAAGGGAGACAGAACATAAAGACTCTTAACTCTGGGAAAAGAACTAGGAATGATGTAAGGGGAGGAGGGCGGGGGTGGGGGTGAATGTGTGACGGGCACTGAGGGGGGCACTTGACACGATGAGCACTGGTTGTTATTCTGTATGTTGGCAAATTGAACACCAATAAAAAGTAAATTTATTATTAAGTAAAAAGAAAGAAAGAAAAAAAAGAAAGAAAGAAAGAAAGAAAGAAAGAAAGAAAGAAAGAAAGAAAGAAAGAAAGAAAGAAAGAAAGAGTGGCACCTGTGTGGCTCAGTTAGTTAAGCTTCTGCCTTAAGGTCAGATCATGATCCAGGTCCCAAGGAAGGCTCCCTGTTCAGCAGGGATCCGGCTTCTCCCTCACCCTCTGCCCCTCTAGCACAGGTTTTTCACTCCTCTCTCTCTCAAATACATAAATAGCATCTTTGAAAAATAAACAGACAAACCCAGAGGGAAGAGAAATCTCCCATGTAGAAGATTTTCAAACAATATGTGCATACATTCTACCCTCAAGTTCCTGAGCATAGCTTCCCAATCTTATGTGTGGAATACACATAGTAACTTCCTTCTACAAAATATAATATGAAAAACTTAAAATAATAATGATAATATAATAATAATAAAATAATGAAGAATCACTTTACTACAGAGAAACCTGACAAACACTACCTCAGAAAGATGATCAGATCGATACCAAGACTGATAAATCATGTTGATTCTATCTATCCTTTATATGATATAATGAAAATGGCAGTATATCTCTGTATATAATCCAAAAAAACAGTTCAGTCATGAGATAAACAACAGACATAATCCAACTGAGGAAAATTTTACAAAATACTCTACTTCTCAAAGTGTTCCAGTTCAACAACAACAAGGAAAGGCTGAAAGACTGTCACAATCCAGAGCCTAAGAAAACATGAGGACAAATGGAGTGTGGTATGAGGGATGGTGATTTAGAAAAAACTAAGGAAATCTGAATAAAGTATGGTCTTTGGTTATTGCGAAAATTTTAATATTGATTCATTAGCTAATATTTGTACCGTACTGATATAAGATATCAATAATTGGAGAAATTGATGCAAGTGCATGAGAATTCTCTGTACTATCTTCTCAATTTCCCTATAAATCTTTGTTTTCTTTCTAAGAAATAAGATTTAATTTGAAAATTGACTTAAATGAATCAGGCTCCAGTGTGAAGACATTTTAAGAATCGTTGAATTATCTTTTGCCTTATTCTTAAAAAGTTCCTTCGATGGGAACAAAGTAAGAATTTTATATCAGAAGGAAAGAAAAACACTTATGAACACGCATAATGCCTTCTCAACCTGAAAAGCAGTAAAGGATAATAAATAGCAAAAATCAGATAAAAATACTTCTAGTATAATAGACACCATATTGCAAGTGCATTTAAAATTAGCAATGTATAACATTTATTTCCTTGACATTTGACTTCCAAAGAGTTCATAGTTTTCAGTGTCAGTTGAAACAGGGGAAGAATCTCAGGGAAGAATCCTTCACATAATAATAGGACCATTGGTATTAATGTCTCTCAATTATTTCCAAATCCATAAAGATGCATTTCCTGATGAGTGACTGAGCTGTGAAGAAAGAGATGAGAAACCCTCATCCCTTTGAATTACTTGTGTCAGAATATTTTAACCATAGTATTATGGATAGTAAATTATCCTGGAAACAGGAAATATGTCTCAGAGTGGAATCTGAGCAATCAGATGTGGAGAGAAAAATGCTTTAACTCGCTCCTGCAATTTAAAGACAAAGGAGAACTTTTCTATGTACAAAGACAGTTGTCAAGATAGCCTTAGGGAATAAGAGTCTGCAGCATGGAATCCTGCTGCACAGCTGGGATGCCAATGCCCCATGTCTTCCTGATCTCAAATCCCTGGGCCTGTCCCCCAACACAGGTAGCCACGCTGAGGTCATTTGCAATTTCTCTCTTAGGAGCTCCAGGGAGAGCAGCATGAGCTAGAGAGGACGGGACGGGTTCCGTGGAGGCCGAGAACTTTATGGCCATTCTACTTTCAGTTCAGTATTAGCACACGTCCAGCAATCCCAGGCCCCTGTGAAGAAGAGCTGAAATTTGCATTACTTCAGTTACTGTAAAAAAACAAAGTTTACAGCTTAATGTCTTAGAAAGCCCCACAATAGAATAAAAACTGAGCCTAAGCAAAGAGCTGGAAACCCCAATTAGAATGAGAAGAGAGGGATCCCTGGGTGGCCCAGCAGTTTGGCACCTGCCTTTGGCCCAGGGCGCGATCCGGGAGACCCGGGACTACTCCCGCTGCATGGAGTCTGCTTCTCCCTCTGCCTATGTCTCTGCCTCTCTCTCTCTCTCTCTGTGACTATCATAAATAAATAAAAATTTAAAAAAAGTTTTAGAATGAGAAGAGAGCTCAATGCCCTTGAAGGCCGCATATCAAAATGTAAACAGAACTTGAGGAATTCCTCCAGCCCTTCTGGAGGTCCCCAAGACCAGCCCTTAAATCTAATCTAAAACCCTCTTCAGGGTCCAAGTCCCTGTTCCGCTGTGTGGCATATACTTGAACCCATGCTCGAGTTTGTAAAACAACCCTCGTGTGTTTGCATCGGTGTCGGCTCCTTAGTGGTTTCTTGGATTCGCCATCTTGGGCACAACACCCCCATGACCCCTCCCCACCTGGACTGACCCCCTGTCCCCTCCCACCCATGCTGACCCTCAGTCACGTCCCTGTCCACAACAGCTCAGCACAGGCTCTCACAGTTCCACAGGCACGGTGGGCACTCCCGCCCTCCCCAGCCTCCCAGGGGAAGGAAGGAGGTTTTGGCAGGACACACTACCATGGTGGCCCCAGGGCTCCCTGCCCAGGAGAGCACCTGGTGACAGGTCGGGGTCTGTGTCCCTGATGCCAGCTCCTCCACCCGGTTTTCCCACAGGAAACGAAGGAGGAGGCCCTGGTCTCCTCCAGGGACATCATGCAGGTGGACCTGGACGTCAACAGGACGTTCAGCAGTCACATCATATTTTGGAACTACTACGGGGTAGGGTGAGGTTGAGGGTCCAGGGGGGATCTGGACCCAGGGGAGAACCGGGGCATTCCGGGTAGGGAAAACGGGTCTTCTGAGGCGGGGGGCAGAACAGCAGCCAACAACACATCGCTCCATGGTAGGGTGTTGGGGATGACCTCTGTGCCCCCACACCCAGGGCCTCGGGGATGAGGAGGCCACCAGGATGGGGCCTCCAGGGGTTGCCATGGGAGCTGAACCCCAAAGGGGTGAGGGACGACCCCCTGAGAAGCAGGGGATGGGGTCGGGACATCGGGGGAAGGAACCGAACCTGGGTGCCAGGCAGAATGGCCACGGCGGGAGCAGGACACACTTCTATCCCATGAGGGTCGAACGGGTCAGAGTGACACCCACTCTCGGTGCTTTACATGTTTCTAAGTTCTATGCATTTTATTTGAGACAATTTGCAATTTGAAAACACACATAGTATGATGAACCCCAGATAATGCCCTGGTCCAGCCAGGTCCGTTCACTGACCACACCCGACCCCAGGGGCAGGTGTCACAGCAAACCCCAGACTGGAGTCTCCTTTAAGTGTAGACTACTCCTTGTGCATCTTAGAGGAAGGGGATGCCCTGTGTCCGCAGGCCCCCCACGACATCTCCCTCATTCCCCACTGCCACTCCATCCACCTACATCATCATCCTCAATGGCATCCCACCTACACCATCCCCCTCAAACCCACACAGCCCTACATAATCCCCACCCACTCTATACGACAACACCATCCCCCCTACACCATCCCCCACACTCCACCACCATCATACCCCTGCCCCCACACGATCCACCCCCACACCATCAGCGCCCAGCAAGGACCCGGTGCAGGTGCACCCTGTGGGATATGCTCAGCCTCCCAGGGTTTCTCTGGATACCCTACTCTCTTCAGAAGCCTGTGTGTCCCATAGAGTACCCAGGAGTTGCAGGGAGGAGGGAAGACAGGGAGCCCCAGACAGGGTTTGTGCAGGTAAGTGGTGCAGAGGAAGCACTGTGCCCTGCCTCTGCCCACTGGCCATCCTGGAGGGCGGCACACCCTGCACAGGACACCAGCCCCTAACCCAGGGGGATCAGGACTGGCCTGGCCCCGGGCTCTGTGAGGGTGCGTGTGATTTGAGCCCCCGCCCCAGGCCCAACAAAAAGACTAATGGGATCCAGCCCCCCATAGCCCTGTCCAGGCCTGGATTCTGGCCCCATGCTGAACGAGCCCTCTCACAGCTTTATGTGGCCTCCTGGGCCCTTGGCATGCCCCACAGATACAGGTCATTGAGCTAGAGCAGCCCTGGGGATCCCGGGACACCAAAGGTTGGGGAGAGCAGAGGTAGGCTGGTGGGCCCCACCCACACCCACACCAGGAGGCAGGTTCTTCCAGTTGCTGGGGCCCCAGGGGCCCCGAGGCTAGGGTCCAGCTGCCCTGCAGGGACCCAGCTAGGAACCCATGAGCTACAGGTCAAGGTCAGCTCTGCTGTCCTCAGAACCATTTCTAAGGCTGAAACCTCAGGATACACACCCCCACCCGGAGTCCACACATGCTCCCAGGTGGGGTCTCCAGCACTCGCATTGCCACCCATGTGATTCTTGCCCTCTCCTAAAGGACAGAATGGTCTCCTTCCCCAGGGGAAGGCACGCACCCTGAGCTCTGAGCCCATTTGCTGTAGAATATCAATAAAGTGTTGTGATGTGAAAATGCACAGCCAGCCTGTTTCTGTGTCTCCCAGAACTCTGTGCACGGGGCATGGAGAGACCCACAGAGAGGAGGAGGGGGCAACACCCAGGCCCCAAATAGCCCCTGCTTGGGCACTGCAAGGCACACACAGTTGACGTACCCACGTGCCTTCCAGGGACGGCCAGACACCAGGGTCATGACCCCACAGACTATACTGGGACTCAGCCTGTGCCCCATGGGCCAGGAGGGCCTGGGACAGAGTGACAGCCAGGGAGCCTCAGGTCACCAGGGTCTGTGTAAAGCGACCTGGGAGGTCTGTGTTCCCTCTGTCAAGGGGCCTGGGGCTGGCTGGTTTCTGGGGCACTTCCTGCCATCCCTGCATCTCTGTGCCTGTGTGCCTGGGGAACAGAGGGCCTGCGAGGCGGTCAGTGGGACCCAGGAAGGGATGTCAGGACAGCAGGCCCTTGTGTTGTGCCCAAGATTGCAAATACAAGAAACCACCGATGAGCCGACACCGATGAAAACTCCCGAGGATATCTTTACAAGCTGGAGCTTGAGTCCAAGTGCACCCGACACAGCGGAGCAGGGATTTAGACCCTGAGACTAAGAGGCGTAGCAGCTTTATAGGGGCCAGTGGCCCTTGGGATACACAGAAAGTTGCACAGTCATGTCGGTCCACATGCAGGTGGCCGATTGAAATCCACCTTACCTTATGGGATCCACTTGACCTGGCATATTACTTTGGTCAGAAACGGCCCGCAGTTTTGGTGGGCACAAAGCAGGGTTACATTCTTATGAGCAGATTTCTGATTAGGGTGTGCCGAGTGGCTTGACTGGGTTGGGCAGCGCCTTAAGCCATAAGCAGGTCATGTGGGGGTCATAGGGGAGGTGGCGGGTGTAGCACTAAATAGAATCAGTCCTGCTCTGCTTGTCCAGGGGTAGGGGATTTTTGTTAAATTTCCTGGGTCCCACACTTGCAGCTCACGCACCTGGGCCACCCTCACCAGGTGGACTCACTGTGCACACCTTGTGGTGTTGGATCTCTCACACCAGCGTGTGGAGGGCACCCTCCTCGCCCTAGTGAGTAGGGGCTTGTTGAGCATGGGGCTCGGCATGATGGCCAGGCAGCACAGGGTACCGAGGAACCACAGCCCCCTCACCACCCCTACTCCAGCTCCATGGCTCCCTGTAGTGTGCACCCGGCTCCTCTGAGATCCCCCCAGGGTGGCCCGGAGGTCTGGCTCCCTGCTGGAGAGGCATCGGGGAGAAGAGAAGAGGCCGGGGCACAGTGGGACCCACTGCCGGACATAAGAATGTGGCGGAACCGGACCTTCCAGCTCACCTGACCCTCCAGTGGAAAGTCACTGCATGAGCGAGGCTTGGGTCAGCCAGGAGAGCCCAGCAAGCCGCCGAGTGCCAGCACCAGAAAAGATGTTGTGCCAACCATATCGGTGTTTGGGTTACCCAGCCAGAGGATCAGATAGCTGCACATGATAGCTGCATGTAATAGACACACACACACCCCAAAACCAACAAAAGACGGAATCCCCCAATGTTGTCAAACAGCAGTTGGATGCTTACATACACGACGGTGTGGTCCCCAATAGGATACATGGAAGATGCTATAAGCTATAATTGCAGAGGTGCTGGAGACACGGAGATGTGCCTGCTGGGTTCCAAAAAGGAGCGCAGAGGGGCAGGAAGCATCCTACGGAGGGGGGGCATGATGAGCATGTGCTTTGGCTAAGGTCATGATCCCGGGGTCCTGGGGAATCATGTCCCACATCAGGCTCCCTGCATGGAGCCTCATTTTCCCTCTGCCTATACCTCTGCCTCTCTGTGTCTCTCATGAATACATAAATAAAATCTTTAAAAAAGAAAAAAGATAGAAAGATGAGAAAGGACCCAAATAAAATCACAAATAAGAAAAGAGAAATAACAACCAACACTACAGAAATACAAATGATAATAAGAGAATATGATGAAAAATTCCATGCCAGAACCTAGAACCTGGAAAAAATTGATCAATTCCTAGATATACATATATATATACACACACACAAAAATGAAAAATGAAGAAATAAGAAATTTGAACAGACAGTTAACCAGCAAAGAAATTGAATCAGCAATCAGGGATCTCCCAACAGGAGACACTTAGATCAATAGAACAGAATGGAAAGCTAAAACAAGATACAAACATGTATCTATTTTCCAAAAATGGACAACAAGGCAGGAAGGAATATCCAATGGCATAAAGACAGTCTCTTCAACAAACCCTAACCCTGACCCCAGGATAAGAACAAATGGTGTTGGGAAAACCAGGCAGCCACATGCAGAAGAACGAAACTGGACCACTTTCTTACACCATATATATAAAAAATAAATTCAAAACGGATGAAAGACCTAAATGTGAGACCTGAAACTATACAAAGAAGAAAAGATAGGCAGCAACGTCTTTGACATTGGCCATTGGATGTTCTTTCTAGATATGCCTCTGAGGTGAGGGAAACAAAAGCAAACATCCTATTGGGACTTCATCAAATTGAAAAGCTTCTGCAAAGTGAAGGAAACAACCAACGCTAAAAGGCAACATACAGGAAGAGGGGAAAGATGGCGGAAGAGTAGGGTCCCCAAGTCACCTATCCCTACCAAATTACCTAGATAACCTTCACGTCATCCTGAAAATCTACGAATTCGGCCTGAGATTTAAACAGAGACCAGATCTAATGCTACAGTGAAAAAAGTTTGTGCAACTATCAAGGTAGGAAGATGGGAAAAAGAAATAAAGAAACAAAAGGCATCCAAGGGGGATGGGCCCCACGAGGAGCCGAGCTAATGCCAGGCCGAGTGCCCCCGGGTCAGGAGAGCTCTGTCCCAGAGAATCAGGAACTGCACCAATCTTCCAGGGTGGAATGGGCCTGCAGGGATTCAGAGCAGGACCCCAGGAGGGCGGGGATACCCTCGGGCTCCATGGGACACTAACAGACACCTGCACTCCCAAGAGAGTGCATCGAGCTCCTGAAGGGCTGCAGGGCACATGCATGACCCAGGAGCAGCTCTGAGGGGCTCGGGTGGTGGCTCTCTGTGGAGAGGGCTGCGGGTCCCTGGGAGCAGCTAGGCGGCGGTGCCTAGGGCAGAGGAAGAGGCTCCGTGTGGAGGGGGCTCATGGCTCCAGGAGCAGCTCATAAGGGCTGGGGCGGCGGCTTTGTGGAGAGGCGGCTGCACAGCCGGGAGCGAGAATCCAACAGCAAAGGCCCCAGAGCATGGGGCCCGGGAATTCGGCCTCCCACGGGACAGGCAGAGGCCTGGAGGGCCCAGGACAGCAAGGACGCACCTGCCCAGAGCTGAGCAGATCAGCAGCCCCACACCGGAAGCTCCAGGCCCTGCAGATGGACTGCTCTGGAGTTATGGCGGGGGCTGAATACAAGTTTTCAGATATGGCCGCTGCCACTGGGGTTGTTCCTCTTGGGTGTCACGGGGTAAACAAGCCCCACTGAGCGCTTCACCAGGCAGGGAGAGAGGAGCTCCCCCAAGGGCTAACACCTGAAAATCAGCACAATATGACCCTCCCACACAATACCAACTAAACAAACAAGTTCCAGGGAAAGTCAAGGGACTTAAAGTATACAGAATCAGAAGATACTCCCCCGTGTTTTTTTTTTTATTTCTGATTGCTTTCCCCACCATTTCCCCCCCTTTCTTTCTTTTTCTTTCTCATTTTATTCTCTTTTTTTGCTTTTTTTCCTCTTTTTTCCTTTTCTTTTCCACTTCTCTTTCCTTCTTTCTCTCCTCTCTTTTTCTCCTTTTCCCAATACAACTTCTTTTTGGCCCCTCTGCACTGAGCAAAGTGACTAAAAGGAAAACATCACTTAAAAAGAAAAAAACAGTCCGCTCTCCTACAGAGTTACAAATCTGGATTAAAATTCAATGTCAGAACAACAATTCAGAAGCACTATTATACTATTATATACTATATACTATATACTATACTATATATACTATAGTATACTATTATACTGGTGGCTCTAGAAAAAAACATAAAGGACTCAAGAGACTTCATGACTGCAGAATTTAGATCCAATCAGGCCGAAATTAAAATCAATTGAATGAGATGCAATCCAAACTAGAAGTCCTAATGACCAGGGTTAATGAGGTGGAAGAACGAGTGAGTGACATAGAAGACAAGTTGATGGCAAAGAGGGAAACTGAGGAAAACAGAGACAAACAACTAAAAGACCAGGAAGACAGATTAAGGGAAAAAAACGACAGCCTGAGAAAGAAAAACCTATGTGAAATTGGGGTTCCCAAGGGTGCTGAAATGGACAGAGGGCCGAATATGTATTGGTACAAATCATAGCTGAAAATTTTCCTAATCTGGGAAGGGAAACAGGCATTCAGATCCAGGAAATAGGAGATCTCTCCCGAAATCAATAAAACCTGTCCAACACCTCGACATTTAATAGTGAAGCTTGCATATTCCAAAGATAAAGAGAAGATCCTTAAAGCAGCAAGAGACAAGAAAATCCTGACCTTTATGGGGAGGAGCATTAGGGTAACAGCAGACGTCTCCACAGCGACCTGGCAGCCCAGAAAGGGCTGGCAGGATATATTCAGGGTCCTCCATGAGAAGAATATGCAAACAAGAATACTTTATCCAGCAAGGCTCTCCTTCAAAATGGAAGGAGAGATAAAGAGCTTTCAAGACAGGCAGGAACTGAAAGAATATGTGACCTCCAAACCAGCTCTGCAAGAAATTTTAAGGGGGATTCTTAAAATTCCCCTTTAAGAAGAAGTTCAGTGGATCAATCCACAAAAACAAGGACTGAATAGATATCATGATGACACCAAACTCATATCTGTCGATAGTAACTCTGATTGTGAAAGGGCTTAATGACCCCATCAAAGGTGCAGGGTTTCAAACTGGATAAAATGCAGGATCCATCTATTTGCTGTATAGAAGAGACTCAGACAGAAGGACACGTACAATCTGAGAATAATGGGTTGGCGAAACATTTACCATTCAAATGGTCCTAAAAGAAAGCAGGGGTAGCCATCCTTATATCAGGTAAACTAAAATTTACCCCGAAGATTGTAGTGAGAGATGAAGACGGACACTAAATCATACTTAAAGGATCTATCCAACAAGACGACTTAACAATCCTCAATATAAATGCCCCGAATGTGGGAGCTGCCAAATATTTAAACCAATTAATAATGAAAGTGAAGAAATACTTAGATAATTATTATCTTATACTTGGTGACTCCAATCTAGCTCTTTCTACCCTCGGTAGGTCTTCTAAGCACAACATCTCCAAAGGAACGAGAGCTTTAAATGATACACTGGAGCAGATAGATTTCACAGAAATCTATAGAACTTTACATCCAAACTGAACTGAATAAACGTTCTTCTCAAGTGCACATGGAACTTTCTCCAGAATTGACCACATGCTGGGTCACAAATCACATCTGAACCGATACCAAAAATTCAGATCGTCCCCTGCATATTCTCAGACCATATGCCTTGAAATTAGAACTAAATCACAACAAGAAGTTTGGAAGGACTTCAAACACGTGGAGGTTAAGGACCATCCTACTAAAAGATGAAAGGGTCAACCAGGAAATTGAGCAACAATTAAAAAGTTTCATGGAAACTAATGAGAATGAACATACAACCGTTCAAAATCTTTGGGATGCAGCACAAGCAGTCCTAAGGGGGAAATACATCACAATACAAGCATCCATTCAAAAACTGGAAAGAATGGAAATACAAAAGCTAACCTTACTCATAAAGCAGCTAGAGAAAAAAACAGCAGATAGATCCTACACCCAAAAGAATAAGAGAGTTAAATAAAATTCGAGCAGGTCTCAAAGGAAATCGAGACCAGAAGAAATGTGGAACAGATCAACAAAACAAGGAGTTGGTTCTATGAAAGAATTAATACCATATATAAAACATTAGCCAGTCTTATTAAAAAGAAGAGAGAGAAGACTCAAATTAATAAAATCATGAATGAGAAAGGAGAGTTCAACACCAACACCAGGGAAATACAAACGATTTTAAAAACATATTATGAACAGCTATACGGAAATAAATTACACAATGAAGAAGAAATTGACGCATTCCTGGAAAGCCACAAACTACCAAACTGGAACAGGAAGACATAGAAAACCTAAACAGACCAATAACCAGAGAGGAAATTGAAGCAGTCATCCAAACCTCCCAAGACACAAAAGTCCAGGACCAGATGGCTTCCCAGGGGAATTCTATCAAATGTTTAAAGAAGAAACCATACCTCTCCTACTAAAGCTGTTTGGAAAATAGAAAGAGATGGAGTCCTTCCAAATTAGTTCTATGAAGCCAGAATCACCTTAACTCCAAAACCAGACAAAGACCCCACCAAAAAGGAGAATACAGACCAATAGCCTTGATGAAAATGGATGCAAAAATTCTCAACAGGATACTAGCCAATAGGATCCAACAATACATTAAGAAAATTATTCACCATGACCAAGTAGGACTTATCCCTGGGACATAAGGTTGGTTCAACACTCGTAAAACAATCAATGTGATTCATCGTATCAGCAAGAGAAAAACCAAGAACCATATGATCCTCTCATTAGATGCAGAGAAAGCATTTGACAAGATAGAGCATCCATTCCTGATCAAAACACTTCAGAGCGTAGGGATAGAGGAAACATTCCTCGACATCTTAAAAGCCATCTAGGAAAAGTCCACAGCAAATGTCATTCTCAATGGGCAGGACTTGGAGCCTTTCCCCTAAGATCAAGAAGAAGGCAGGGATGTCCACTCTCACCACTCCTATTCAACGTAGTACTGGAAGTCCTAGCCTCAACAATCAGACAACAAAAAGACATTAAAGGCATTCAAATTGGCCAAAAAGTAGTCAAACTCTCCCTCTTCACCGATACCATGATACTCTACCTAGAAAACACAAAACCCTCCCCCCAGGATTGCTAGAACTCATACAGCAATTTGGTAGCGTTGCAGAATACAAAATCAATGCCCAGAAATCAATGGCATTTCTATACAATAACAATGAGACTGAAGAAAGAGAAACTAAGGAATCAATCTCATTTACAATTGCACCCAAAAGCATAAGATACCTAGGAATAAACCTAACCAAGGAGGTAAATGATCTATACCCTAAAAACTATAGAAAACTTCTGAAAGAAATTGAGGAAGACACCAAGAGATGGAAAAATATTCCATGCTCATGGAATGGCAGAATTAATATTGTGAAAATGTCAATGTTACCCAGGCCATGTTCACGTTTAATGCAATCCCTATCAAAGTACCATGAAATTTCTTCACAGAGTTAGAACAATTTATTTTAAGATTTGTGTGGAAACAGAAAAGACCCCGAATAGCCAGGGGGATTTTAAAAAAGAAAACCATATCTGGGGGCATCACAATGCCAGATTTCAGGTTGTACAACAAAGCTGTGTTCACCAAGACAGTGTGGTACTGGCACAAAATTAGACACATAGATCAATAGAACAGAATAGAGAATCCAGAAGTGGACCCCGAATTTTATGGTCAATTCATATTTGATAAAGGAGGAAAGACTATCCATTGGAAGAAAGACAGTCTCTTCAATAAATGGTGCTGGGAAAATGGATATCCACATGCAGAAGGATGAAACTAGACCACTCTATTTCACCATACACAAAGATAAACTCAAAATGGATAAAAGATCTAAATGTGAGACAAGAGTCCATCAAAATCCTAGAGGAGAACACAGGCAACACCTTTTTGAACTTGGCCGCAGTAACTTCTTGCAAGATACATCCACGAATGCAAAAGAAACAAAAGCAAAAATGAGCTACTGTGACTTCATCAAGATAAGAAGCTTTTGCACAGCAAAGGATACAGTCAACAAAACTAAAAGACAACTTACAGAATGGGAGAAGTTATTTGCAAATGACGTATGAGATAAAGGGCTAGTTTCCAAGATCTATAAAGAACTTATTAAACTCAACACCAAAGAAACAAACAATTCAATCATGAAATGGGCAAAAGGCATGAAGAGAAATCTCACAGAGGAAGACATTGACATGGCCAACATGCACAATAAAAAATGCTCTGTATCACTTGCCATCAGCGAAATACAAACCAAAACCACAATGAGATACCACCTCACACAGGTGAGCATGGGGAAAATTAACAAGGCAGGAAACCACAAATGTTGGAGAGGATGCGGCGAAAAGGGAACACTCTTACACCTTTGGTGGGAATGTGATCTGGTGCAGCCACTCTGGAAAACTGAGTGGAGGTTCCTCAAAGAGTTAAAAATAGACCTGTCCTATGACCCAGCAATGGCACAGTTGGGGATTTACCTCAAAGATTGAGATGCAATGAAACGCCGGGACACATGCACCCTGATGTTTATAGCAGCAATGTCCACAATAGCCAAAAGGTGGAAGGAGGCTTGGTGTCCATCGAAAGATGAATGGATAAAGATGATGTGGTTTATGTATACAATGGAATATTACTCAGCCATTAAAAACGACAAATACCCACCATTTGATTCAACGTGGATGAAACTGGAGGGTATTACACTGAGTGAAGTATGTCAATAAGAGAAGGACAAATAGTGTATGTTCTCATTCATTTGGGGAATATAAATAATAGTGAAAGGGAATATAAGGGAATGGAGAAGAATTGTGTGGGAAATATCAGAATTGGAGACAGAACATAAAGACATCTAACTCTGGGAAACGAACTAGGGGTGGTAGAAGGGTAGGAGGGTGGGTGGTGGGGAGAATGGTGATGGACACTGAGGGGAGCACTTGATGGGATGAGCACTGGGTGTTCTTTTGTATGTTGGTAAATTGAACACAAATAAAACATTAATTTATTAAAAAAAAGATTCATGGAAACTAATGAGAATGAAGATACAACTGTTCAAAATCTTTGGGATGCAGCACAAGCAGACATACGGGGGAAATACATCACAATAGAAGCCTCCATTCAAAAACTGTAAAGAACTCGAATACAAAGGTAACCTTACACATAAACTAGCTAGGGAAAAAAACAGCAGATAAATCCTACACCCAGCAGAGGAAGAGAGTTATTTAAGATTCGAGCAGAACTCAACGAAATCGAGACCAGAGGAACTGTAGAACAGATCGACAAAACAAGGAGTTCCTTCTTTGAAAAGAATAAGATACATAAACCATTAGCCAGTCTTATTAAAAAGAAGAGAGAGAAGATTCAAATTAATAAAATCATGAATGAGAAAGGAGAGATCACTACCAACACCAAGGAAATACAAACGATTTTAAAAACATATTATGAACAGCCATATGTCAATAAATTAGGCAATCTAGAAGGAATGGACGCATTCCTGGAGCCACAAACTACCAAAACTGGAACAGGAAGAAACAGAAAACCTGAACAGGCCAATAAGAAGAGAGGAAATTCAAGCAGTCATACAAAACCTCCCAAGACACAAAAGACCAGGGCCAGATGGCTTCCCAGGGGAATTCTATCAAACGTTTAAAGAAGAAACCATACCTCTCCTACTGAAGCTGTTTGGAAAGATAGAAAGAGATGGAGTACTTCCAAATTCGTTCCATGAGGCCAGCATCACCTTAATTCCAAAACCAGACAAAGACCCCACCAAAAAGGAGAATACAGACCAATATCCCTGATGAACATGGATGCAAAAATTCTCAACAAGATACTAGCCAATAGGAGCCAACAGTACATTAAGAAAATATTCACCTGGGATCCCTGGGTGGCGCAGTGGTTTAGCGCCTGCCTTTGGCCCAGGGCGTGATCCTGGAGACCCGGGATCGAATCCCACGTCGGGCTCCCAGTGCATGGAGCCTGCTTCTCCCTCTGCCTATGTCTCTGCCTCTCTCTCTCACTGTGTGCCTATCATAAATAAATAAAATAAAATAATTAAAAAAAAAGAAAATATTCACCATGAAAGAGTAGGATTTATCCCAGGGACACAAGGCTGATTCAACACTCGTCAAACAAACAATGTGATTCATCATATCAGCAAGAGAAAAACCAAGAACCATATGATCCTCCAATTAGATGCAGAGAAAGCATTTGACAAAATATAGCATTCATTGCTGATGGAAACCCTTCAGAGCATAGGGATATCGGGAACATTCCTCGACATCTTAAAAGCCATCTACGAAAAGCCCACAACAAATATCATTCTCAATGGGGAAGCATTGGGAGCCTTTCCCCTAAGATAAGGAACAAGACAAGGATGTCCACTCTCACCACTCCTATTCAAAATAGTACTGGAAGTCCTAGTCTCAGCAATCAGACAAAAAAAGACATTAAAGGCATTCAAATTGGCCAAAAAGTAGTCAAACTCTCCCTCTTCACCGATGACATGATACTCTACCTAGAAAACACAAAAGCCTCCATGTCAAGATTGCTAGAACTCATACAGCAATTTGGTAGCATTGCAGGATACAAAATCAATGCCCAGAAATCAATAGCATTTCTATACACTAACAATGAGTCTGAAGAAAGAGAAATTAAGGAGTCAATCTCATTTACAATTGCACCCAAAAGCATAAGATACCTAGGAATAAACCTAACCAAGGAGGTAAAGATCGAAACCATAAACACTATAGAACGCTTCGGAAAGAAATTGAGGAAGACACAAAGAGTTGGAAATATATACCATGCTCATGGATTGGCAGAATTAATATTGTGAATATGTCGTGTTACGCAGGGCAATGTACACGCTTAATGCAATCCCTATCAAAATACTATGGACTTTCTTCGGAGAGTTAGAACAAATTATTTCAAGATTTGTGTGGAATTAGAAAAGACCCCGAATAGCCAGGGGGATTTTAAAAAAGAAAACCATATCTGGGGGCATCAGAATGCCAGATTTCAGGTTGTACTACAAAACTGTGGTCATCAGGGCAGTGTGGAACTGGCACAAAAACAGACACATAGATCAATGGAACAGAATAGAGAACCCAGAAGTGGACCTTGAACTTTATGGTCAACTAATATTCGATAAAAGAGGAAAGACTATGCATTGGAAGAAAGACAACCTCTTCAATAGATGGTGGTAGGAAAATTGGACATCCACATGCAGAAGAATGAAACTAGACCACTCTCTTTCACCATACACAAAGATAAACTCAAAATGGATGAAAGATCTAAATGTGAGACAAGAGTCCATCAAAATCCTAGAGGAGAACACAGGCAACACCCTTTTTGAACTCGGCCTCAGTAAATTCTTGCAAGATTCATCCACAAAGGCAAAAGAAACAAAAGCAAAAATCAACTATTGTTACTTCATCAAGATAAGAAGCTTTTGCACAGCATAAATACAGTCAACAAAACTAAAAGACAACCTACAGAATGGCAGAAGATATTTGCAAATGATGTATCAGATAAAGGGCTAGTTTCCTAGATCTATAAAAAATTCTTAAAATCAACACTAAAGAAACAAACAATCCAATCATGAAATGGGCAAAAGACATGAACAGAAATCTCACAGACGAAGACATAGACATGGCCAAAATGCACATGAGAAAATGCTGTGCATCACTCGCCTCAGGGAAATACAAATCAAAACTACAATGAGATACCACCTCACACCAGTGAGCATGGGGAAAATGAACAAGGCAGGAAACCAAAAATGTTGGAGAGGATGCGGAGAAAACCTACACTGTTGGTAGGAATGTGATCTGGTGCAGCCACTCTGGAAAACTGTGTGGAGGTTCCTCAAAGAGTTAAAAATAGACCTGCCCTATGACCCAGCAATTGCACTCTTGGGGATTTACCCAAAATATTCAGATGCAATGAAATGCCGGGACACCTGCACCCCGATGTTTTTAGCAAGAATGTCCATAATACCGAAACTGTGGACGGAGCCATGGTGTCCATCGAAAGATGAATGGATAAAGAAGATGTGGTTTTTGTATACAATGGAATATTACTCAGCCATTAGAAACAACAAATACCCACCATTTGCTTCTACGTGGATGGAACTGGAGGGTATTATGCTAAGTGAAGTAAGTCAATCGGAGAAGGACAAACGTATGTTCTCATTTAATTAGTTAATATAAATAACAGTGAATGGGAATATAAGGGAATGGAGAAGAAACGTGTGGGAAATATCAGAAAGGGAGACAGAACATAAAGACTCCTAACTCTGAAAAAGGAACAAGGGATGCTGGAAGGGGAGGAGGGCGGGGAGTGCGGGTGAATGGGTGAAGGGCACTGAGGGGGTCCCTTGCCGGGATGAGCACTGGGTGTTATTCTGTTGTTTGGTAAATTGAACACCAATAAAAAATAAATTTATTTGAAAAAAAAGTTCAAACAACTAAATACTGATGCTGCCAACATGGGAGTACGTAAATCTAGAAACCAATTAACAACAAACATACAGGAACTCACTGATAATAATACAATGACAGGGGATTTTAAAACCTACCCACTTATGGCAATGGACCGATCGTCTATGCAGAAAATCAACAGGGGAACAATAGTCTTGACACACTGGACCACAGGGACTCAACAGATATAGTCTGAACATTTCTTCCTAAAGCAGAATACACATTCCTTTCAAGTGCACATGGGACATTCTCCAGAACAGATCATATCATGGCCCACAAATCAGCCCTCAACAGGTACAACAGGTAGAAGAAGGTTGATATCACACCCTGTACATTTTCAGACCATGACTCTATGAAACTGAAGTCAACAGTAAGAAAAAAATTGGACAGACCAAAAATACGTGGAGATTATGAATATCCTACTAGAGAATGAATGGAGCAACCAGGAAATTAAAGATCAAATTTAAAACAAATGAAAATTAAAACGTTTCTCCAAACCTCTGGGATGTTGCAAAGGCAATCCTAAGAGGGAAGTACATAGCAATCCAGGCCTATCTCAAGAAACAAGAAGTCTCCAATACATAACCTAACCCTACGCCCAATAGGCTGGAAAAGGAATAGCAAACAAAGCCTAAAGCCTACAGAAGAAGGGAAAAAATAAAGACGAGAGAAGAAATAAACAATGCAGAAAAAAGCAAAACAGTAGAATGGAATAATGAAACTAAGAGCTGGTTCTTCAAAATAATTTAAAAAATGGATCAAGCCTTAGCCAGCCTTATCAACGAGAAAAGAGAAAAGACCTAAATAAATAAAATCACAAATGAGAGAAGAGAGATGACAATCAACACCAGAAAAATTAGACAATTATAAGGGAATACTATGAAAGATGATATGCTAACAAACTGGGAGTCCTGGAAGAAATGGACAAATCCTTAGAAATGTGCAAACGAGCAAAACTTAAATAGAAAAAATAGAAAATATGAACCCACCCATAACTAGCAAAGAAATTGAATCAGCAAGGCACCTGGTTGCCTCAGTGTTTTAGCATCTGCTTTGGCTCATGTCATGATCCTGGGAGAATCACGTCCCACATCAGGCTCCCCACATGGTGCCTCATTTTCCCTCTGCCGATTACTCTGACTCTCTGTGTCTCTCATGAATACATAAATAAAGGTGCAGCCACTGTGGAAAA